>NW_017728920.1:17846609-17860017 GCF_001723895.1 Crocodylus porosus | reverse complement strand
CGCCCCCGCAGGAGCCCCCACCCCTCATCCGCAGCGTCCCGCTCCGCGCACAGCACAACCCCAGTTGCCTCCGGGGTTGGGACCCCAGCTCCCCCCTGGGGAGAACCCCTGACAGCGCCACATCCAGGGCGGGGGACCCCCGCTTTACCAGCAGCATCTCACAGGAGGAGGGGGGCACACCCATTGCACCCATCGGGCGGAGTCTGCCGCACCCATAGCACCCATGCAGGGTTGGGGAGTCCCCTGACAACCCACAGCACAGCACCCAGGAGACACTGACCTGATCTCTGAGGCTATGTAGGTAGGTAGCCCGGCATCCTGGATGGTCCACTGCTGCTGGGCAGGCGCACACCACAGAACTTCCAAAAGATGTGACATGGTTAACTGTGATAGGGCATGGTCATGCTGTTTTGCTTCTCTGCAACTTCTCAGTATGCTGGGATGTCTAAAAAGAGATTATTCATATTGAAGCTTTTCCCACCTGATCTTCAGTGGTGTATAAGGCTTATGTTAGAGCTCTGTACAGTAGGAAGTTTCTCCTGTGAACATGTTCTTGCTCTGTAACATAAGGACGATGTTGTTTCCCTTCCTTGTAGAGACAATGCTGCTTACAGACATTAACTGCCCCTGCCCCACCCACAAAAGAAACAACCAAAACTGTGTTTTACCAGAAGAGCATTAGTTCGACCTGGGTCCACAGTGTCTGGGCACTTCAGCAGTGCTTTTTGGTGCTTTTATCTAATAACTTATTCAACCAGCTATTAGAAAAAAGCACCAAAAAGCCCCACTATAAATGTCTATACTGCAGTCTGCACAGTGTAGGTATCCTGCAGAGAAACAGGGTAAATTAACCTTCCCACAGGTCCATGCCATCTTGGCTAGACTTCTGTTGTACTGGCTAGCACATTTACACTCCAGTGTACTCTGTACGGATAAATTCAATAGTGTTTGCATATGGTCCCAATTCACTGAACCAGTTTAAATATATGCAGTCCTATTGATTAATCAAAGCAGCCATTTCTATCCCACATTACAAAATCAAGCAAATATCAAATACTTTTGTACAGTCTCGGTTTCATATTCATGAAAGTGCAGTGAACTTTCACTCGAGACTACTCATTTGCTTAAGATCACACATATCTAAGTGCTTTGCTGGACTGAGGTCTTTTTAAGCACATAAATAGTCAGAAAACTCCCACAGCCCTCTTTTCAACAGAGGGGTTGGTAAGCTCTAATATCCAAGTCAACTTCCATCTCTGATAATTACATACTGCCTACTGAAAATCTTGTGTAATTTCAACTGGAAATATTTGTTCACCCGTTTACTCTCCTAAATTGTTATATGTAATTCTAAAAGCTGGTTAGCATCATACAGAAAAGGTGGCAAAAAAATCAATAGAGCTTCACAACAAATACATGAAAGACATAAAATATGAAATCTCTGAAACAAATGATGTTCCTATTCAGGGGCAAAAGGGCAGGGACAATGGAATCAGTGAATTTATATTTTTCCCACAGACTTTGCTGTGTTCTTAAGATATAATAATAGTTTCTGGCTTTTACTTTGTACAGAACTGCATTCCTATCTTCTTTGGTCTGCTGACAGAGTGCAACAATAGTATTAACTGCAAAGTCAAGTTTTGACTATTTAAACATAATTTTCAGATAGTTTGTCCAAAAGAGAAATGCCTTGCCTTCAACATGAAGGTTAATTGTTATTACACATATTCAAGGCTGTCAAAAATAATGACAGCCCTCTTTGTAAAGAGTTTAGAATCTAAAGCATGGACTTACTGGGGATGGGAATTTCAGATGAGGAAGTATTTTTTTAAAAACACAATATTTCAAAACACATTTTAATGCTATATTTATATATAAAAAATCTATATATCTGTAATAATGTTTTTCCTTTTTCTTGTTTTGGGACATTCCTACTAGCCCTAATTTTCTCTACCACACTAACTGATACTTTGTTTATTTAATATCCCGGGTGAAATCCCAGTAGAATTTTCCCATTGACTTCAATGACACCATGATTTTCACTCCATGCTAGTAGGCTTGTGCCAGGGGTACAGGATCGAGGGACAGGGAAGCCACACCCAGAGGCAAATCCCCAACCGGGGAAAAGAAAGAAAAGAATAAGAACTCACCTGTTCCAGGGACCTGGAGGAGTGAGGAAGCCCCAAGCGGGAAACCACCTGCATAGTTTGTAAGCCGCGCCTATATACAGCTGGGACCTGGTGACGTCATGAGGAGACGTCATCCAGCAGAGATTAGACGCCGCCGCGAAAGTGCAGGAAAGCTGCCGAGGGCTGGAGAACCGGTGGGGATCCACTGGCCAGGAGGGGACCAGCTGTGGCGAACGGCAGGTGGCTGAGGAGGCAGAAGCAGGACCGGCGTGGGCACCAGCACCAGCACTAGCATCAGCACTGGCACTGGCACCGGGGCCTGTAGTCGTGGCAGAAGCAGCGATGGCAGCCACAACTGCGGCAGTAGTGTCCAGGGCAGTGAGAGTGGCAGGAGATCCCGGAGCTGAGGATCAGTGGGGATTAGAGACACCGGCAAGAAAGCCGGCAGGAAAGCCGGCAGGAGTGGTCACAGCAACAGGAGCAGCAGGGAGCCCCAAGCCGACAAAGCCTGGAGAGGCGAAGAGAAAGATTACAGCCGGGGTGCAGGGCGCCCCAGACAGAGGGCATCGAGGGAACTGAAGCATACGGAGCATGGAAGGCACTTTATTTTCTCTGGGGTCCTTCCTTCTTTTTCTCTTGTTCTTTTATTCGCTCCTCTTCCTTTGGTTGCACCTCACTAGGAGTCAAGGTGGAGAGTTTTGCTCAGTTAGGGTCACGATGGGTGTTCTAGGGAAGTGGGGTGATGTTCTCAGCATCTGGGTTTAGAGTCGCTGCCATCATGAGACGACGTAGAGGCTCAAGAAAATGTCGGAGGGAAGGAGACTGCAAACTAGACCTGGAGGCCCATCTCGCAGAGGTGGTGCATGGCCGGGGTGTATGGGGAGGTTGGAGCCCCGTGAGCGCATGCCAAGATGCATGACGACCCTGGAGGCACCGACAAAGGGGACCCCCTCTACTGAGGGGTCATTCAAAGTCATGGCAGGTGAGTTAGGGGGTCTCCTGGAAGACAACCGGGACATCCTCTGGGGTCTGTACGTGGGGCCCAGGCATACAAGATCTATTGCTCGGGCAAAGGCGGTGCGGGAACGGACAATAGAGAAGAGACGGATACAAACAAGGCTATGCAAAGATATATTTCAACCCTCATTAAATAATTTATTTATACACTGCTACCAATGGACTTGGTG
This sequence comes from Crocodylus porosus, assembly GCF_001723895.1. Classification (NCBI taxonomy): domain Eukaryota; kingdom Metazoa; phylum Chordata; order Crocodylia; family Crocodylidae; genus Crocodylus; species Crocodylus porosus. Next base: position 17,856,701 of record NW_017728920.1, on the reverse strand, counting down.
GTGCACAAGGCACTACAAGACCTCTCCTGCCTTGTGCAGCTTATTGTTCTGTCAACTTCACAAATTTTTGCTGCTCCATTCCTGATATAATGCCCAATATGCCATTTTCTGGTATATTTATTCATAACTATATATTTTTTGTTACAACCATAAATTTGCTAGGATGTGGAGCTTCTGGGACACTGGACAGCTAAATTATCCAGCTTCCTTTCTTTTATGCATCATCAAGCTTAAAAACACAATAGTTTCAAAGCAACAGTGTTTTGTTTTATTTCGAAGCACTATCCCATTTCGTTTTGTTGAAACTGTTTTGCTGTTTCACTGTTTCGCCCATAGGCTATAATGGGTAATCATGAAAATGCCTAAAACTTTGTCATTTCTTGCCTGATTTGGATGAAAATTGCAGGAACGGTAGCCCCTTCTGAGGACATGAAGTCTGCCAAGTTTCAAGGACATGAGTGCAAAGGTTTCTCAGAACCTCAAACTGTTTAAAGCAAACCTTATGACACTTGCCAGCGGCGGCAGCCTCCTGTCATCCGGTGAGCAGAACCAGGAGCCTGCACCCCCAGGAAGATTGCGGGGCTATACCAGACTCCTCCCAGGGGTGTGGGCCCCTGGATATGCATCAGATGACAGGACACTGCTGCTGCTGCCTGGGACTGGCGCTGGGCGCAGTCCACACCAAGCACCAGGGAAGACTGATGCTGCTGCTGGCCCCAGGCAGCAGAAGCAGACCCCTCCTGTTATCCGGCCCAGTGGTCCAATCAGCTCTGCTGCCCCACAGAGCTCAGCCCAGCAGCCGGAGGTGGGCAGAGCCAGGGCTGCACTGTGCTTCCTGCCGCCAGGCTGAGCTCCATGGGGCTGCAACTTGGAGCACAGCCCTGACTCTTCCCTGCCACCCACCACCGGGCTGCTTTGAAACTCAAAACATTTCAAGTGCCCTCATTTTGTTTCAAAGTTCTTTTGAAGCTTTTTATTTCATTTCAATTTTGCTGTTTTGAGCTCGAAACACATCGAAACACCTTCAAAATGAAACACTCAGCAAAATTTTGCACAATCCTAATGAAAAGCTCTAGGTATTTTTAGTCCATGCTAATGGTCCTCTGTGATGATATGCGTGTATTTATATCACTCCTACAATTTAATGCATGGTATGGGACTGATTTGAACTATTGGGTTAAATAAATTCATACTTCTTTTACCAGAATTTTTTGGCAGGAAAAAGTACTGGTTCCCAGGAGGTGAATAAAATGTACTTTAATCTAATTTATAAGATTTCTATAAACCTGTATTTAAGTACTTGTCAAAACAGATTTCTATCTTTTGGCTAAGATCAAGGGTGGGCTGAACACCCCAGTACACACACAACATAGGCTTGCAAAGACTGTTAATGCCCTAGAATATTCCTTGGCCCAGCAACTGTACACTGCTAAAATCATTACCTAAGAATGTCTTAAAGTCTAACAGCTGTGTACTGATGCAGTTGCTATGTATGGAGTCTTTTCTCACTTCTTTCCACAACTTTGCATTGAAACTTCCTAACCATACTACCCCAAGCTAACATTGGCTGCATAACTAACTCCATGTCTTGGATTGTATTAACATACATCATCTATGTACCCATGTAGCTTCCTATATTGTTTACTAACTCTACAGAGCCATGTAATAACCATATTTTTTAACATTTTCTAGTAAAGCTTTAAATCTGTTCAGTTCAGTATTTGGTGATATTGTCTTCTGGGGGACCATTCCTTGCAAGGACAGGATGATGAAATCATTGATACAGTAGATGCATTCCTCCTTTCCCTTCTATGAAAGTATATTTTTAACCTTCAGCAGTCTGTGTTTCCCTGAATTCAATTCACAACTGTATGAATATTGGGTTATATCCTGAAATCACTACTCCCACAGTAGTCCTATGGAATTCATTGGAAGATTTGTTTAAGTACTGACTGAAAATTAAGGGAACAATTCTTTGCTGTGCTTTCTGATGTACATATGATCTCAGGGGATGACCTATACAGGTGGAGAAGAAGAATCTGTCCCTACTTGGCATGAGATTTTGTCCATACTTGTATAGTTAGTAGAGCTAGCCAATTAAAATAACAAACAATTTCAGGATAGGCCATCTCGTGAGAAAAGGCAGAAATACTTTGTTTTGCTGTAAAAACAAGGTTTCTCTGACATTTTGGAATTCATGTGGTTACTTAAATGTTATCTTTCACTGATTCTCTGAAGAGTATAGAGAAGCAGGGAAATGTAGAAGTGGAGCACATTACAGAGGAGAAATACTGTTCCCTGGATAGAATACCTAACTGCTGTGCACATTTAAAAAAGGGAGCCAGAAGATGATCAACTGTAGTGTTAATATATCTAAGTAGACTACAGGAGATTTGTTAATATGAGTCATGTAGCACTACTGTAGTGTTGAGGTCAGTAATGATGGATTTGTTACTAAGGGGATGAAACCAACATTGTTGTACTCCCATACAGACATATGTTTTTCTGATCTATGTTTTTCTGTCTTCCATCCCATAGGGCAAGGATTTAATAAATTTGTTATCTTAAGAGTTGAAAGCCAAGGGATCACTATGTGCATCAAATGTTGTTAAAACAAGCAGAATTCTGTTAGGAATCCCTATCTGCTTTTCATCCTGATTTTTTCCTATTACCCATATGCCTTATGATACCAAATCCAAGATGATCCTGAATTTAAGACAAGCTCCCAATAATTAGATTCTACATATGGAAAAAAAATCAATAAATCATCAATAATTTCCCAAGTAATTTCCCATCTAATTTTTGGAGGGTTCTCTTAAATTTGTCTCTCCCATTGGTGCCCCAAGGAAAGCAATGGCAGGGTGGCAGGTGGGAAGGGCAGTGGGGACTACGCAGTAGGTGGGCAGGTGGTAGAGGTAAGCAGTGAGAGGGTCAAGCAGCTTACCCCCTGATACCTGTCCCCCCCAACACTTGCACCTTCTACTGCCAGCTCTTCTTGGGTGTGTCCAGATGAGTATGCATGTGCTTCTTGCAGTGTCTCACACCCCTTTGAGATGCTGCAAGAGGCACATGAGGGAACGAAAAAATGTTCCCTGCACTGCAAATTTGCAGTAGGAGTGGGATGGGGAGGCAAAATTAGACCCCTGGATATCCAGGGGTCAAAAAAAAACCAACCAAAATGTGCTGCAATACAGAGGGGCAAGGCATGGTCGCAGACTTTGCCCTGAGGCAACTAGAAGCTCAGGTCCTCCACAAAGACACTTTGGTAGCCAGAGCATCTCTATGGCTGGCCCCCACCTGGCCCCAGTCCATGCTTGTTCCCTCAATCACCCCTGCTCAGCCCCACCCCCACTCGCTCCCCAACTCCCCAATTCCTGCCCCACCCGCTCCCAGCATCTGGCACTGGAAAAAAAACAGCCCCACACTCACCGGCTGTAGCAGTGGCAGAGCACCCCCCACACACACATACACATGGCATGGGGCAGCAGGAATCAGCCCCAGCCACCTGGCACCCACGCTGCCACTGCCCCATGGCATGGGTGCAGCATGGCTCCCTGCACTGTCTGGGAGCGGGGGCCACTTGGGCTGAGTGCTGCCAGGCTCTAGGTGATAACTAGAGCCACCCCAGCCCAAAGGAGATCCTGGTAGAAATCTGGCAGCCCTTGCATGTCCTATAGGGAGAAGCCCTGCAGACTGAGGAGCTGCCAGTCATATTGGAGCCCCTGGAAGTGGCAGAGGAAGGCACACCCCAGGTGGCCCTATGTTGCATGGCTCCTGACACTATAGCAGTCACTGCAGGGCCTGAAGGTGGAACGTCAGGACCTGTCTGTGAAGGCAAACCAGACCTTGGCTGCCCTCCTGCAAGGGGAGGCTCAGGACCTCTGCAGTGACCCAGTGCTGTCCTGGTCAGAAAAACTCCAGTGCCCATCTCTGGAGCCCTGCCAGGACCTCAGGGGACACAGGCAGGGTGTATAAGCAGTGCCAGAGCATGGAAAGGATCAGCTGATTCAGCACCAGCACTCTTGCATGTAGGGAGAGACACCTCAGGAGCCCTGCCCATGCCTGGAGCCACTCCACCACCCTTTCCTCCAATTAGCGCCATTTCTCTGGTGAGGAGGGGTCTTTGGGGGACAGGTAGACCCCCAAGCAATGCAGCAATCCTGTGCTCCAGAGGATCTCATGGAGCACGGGTGGGAGTGGGCCCACCTGCTAACCATCACCCAGTGACCCGCCAAAGCTCTTGACCCAGTTGACCCTACCAAAGGAGGCCGCTGATTACAATGCCTGGCAGGCCTCCACTTGCACCAGGTTGCCTGAGTCCTGGACCGTGGGAAGTACATCGTCAGCATATGCTGACAGGACCAGCCACACTGCCAGCCCTCAAAACATTAACCCTGCCATCCGCTTCTGCAGGGTCCAGTTGAGCTTGAACAAACACTCTGCAGAGGTGTACAGAACCTGAAAAGCCTGCACAAAGCAGGGCCCAAAACCAAAGGCCCACAGCATGTCCATGAGGTACCTGCGATCCTCTCTGTCACATGCCTTCTCCTGGTTCAGGGATAGGAGGGCGAAAGACAGGCCCTCCTGGCATGCTAGCTCCAGGACATCCTGAACCAGGTACAGGTTGTTGAAGATGGAATGTCCGGGCACCATGTACATCTGGACTGCAGGCACAGTGAGATGGCCTTCACTGCTGCCTTGTAGTCCATGCAGTGGAGGGACATGGGATGCAAACTCCTCAGGTCATGGGGATCCCTCTTCTTCAGCAGGAGGGTCAACACAGGCCTCCAGCACAACAGGGAGAGTTCCCCAGTTCCCTCAGATTTGGCCCAAACCACAACAAAGTCTGAGTCAAGGATGTCCCAGATGGCCTGGTAGAACTCCACGGTCAGCCCGTTGATGCCAGGCATCAGGCGGTGGGTGACCAAAAACTCAGCAAGAGTGAGAAGAGCCTCTAGATGGTTCCAGTCGATCATGCTGACCTGTGGGAGTCCCTCCCACAGGGTCTGACAGGCTTTGGCATCAGTCGGATCCAGGAAGAAAAGCTCTTCATAGAATGCCTGCACACCCCGGCGCATCTCACCTGGATCCATGAGGGGGGTGCCGTCACCCGCCAGAAGGTAGGTGATGTACTTCTTGGCCCCTCACCTCCTCATCAGGGCATAGAAGAAGCGGGATTCATGGTCCATCTCCCGAAGGAGCTGCGCACATGAGTGGACAAACGTACCATGGGCGCAGTGGTCATCCAGAGCACAAAGCTCTTCCTGCCTCTCCCGACACTCTCTGTACAGGGATAGATTGGTTGGGTCAATAGCCAGGCACCTCTCCAGCTCTAGCAGTTCTCGCTTGAGCTGCTCCCAGACCGCCTCCCTTTGGTGTGCCCCAAATGTAGCTGCAGCAAAAATGCCAGATACACACCTCCCCCACATCCTACCATCTCAAAGCTGAGGGGTAAGTTGCCCGTTGCTCCCTTCAAGCCAAATTTCTACTGCTTCTATTTGAGCTGGTACAAGAGCATGTGCCTGCATATGTGGACACGCCCCTTGTGCCTGTCCCTACCACAACTTGCGCCTCCCTTCTAACTCTCCCTGTTGTGCCACCCCCTCTGCAGTTTCTGCCCCCTGCAGCCTCAGGCCCCATACACCCCATTCTCTCATCTACCCTCCCCATTGCCTCTGCTTTCTTCCTGCCTCCTTTCTCCTTCTTTCTTTTTTCAAGGGCTGGTATCATCCTTCTTAGAAGCAACTCAAACTATATCATTTTCTGAGTTTTAACATATCACATTTTATAACTTGTCTTTATAATCACAATATTTTACTGACATGAAATGCTACCTATCTGGGCTAGGGTCATGCACCCAGACGGGTGTGCAGATGAAGCCTGTTGGTGCCCAAGCAAAGGTAAGTGCAGGGGTGGACACAGGCATGGGTGATCCAGGCAGCTGCCCAGGGTCCAAACAGAAAGGGGGCTCAAAAATGGTATTTTTAATATTATTATCATTATCTCTGGCAAAGGGGGGTGGGCAATACTAAAAGTTCACCTGGGGCCATCAGGTGTCTAGGTACAGTGCTGGTTAAGTGTGTAGGAGGGCAGGCAAGGAGGCAGAGGCTGTAGAATTTTATGATATGGAGGAAGAGAAGGCAGGGGACCCAAGACTGCAGGGGTGCAGGCAGCAGCTGTAGCTCTGGCCCAAGCCCTGGGTTGGAGCCAGAACCAGAGCCACAGCAACTGCCCTGCCCTGCAGCCTTATACTTGATTCCTAGATGAGAGGCCTTTTCCCTGCATATTAAATGGGTAAATCATATTTACTCTTGGAATCGAGTATATAAAGTACTTAAGAAAAGCTGAATGGAAAAGCTTTTGTAAATTAAAATATTCTTAAGATCTCACATCAGAACGAAATTCTGATGATAAACTACAAATCATAACATTTGTAAATGTTAAACCCTGGAAATTGTATGGCTTGAGTTGCTTGCGGCTGGGATGATACCAGCTCTTGGAAAAAGGAAGATGGAAACCAAAATTTAGGTCACTTGCCTAATAAATAAAAAAGCATCTAATTTTCACATATAATGTCATTATTTTAAACTTTGGAATTAATTTTGAAATGTGGATTGTATAATTGTGTCTGCAAAGATTGTTTCCATCTTTTGTTACACTTGCAAACCCTGTTTTTATAGAAATTAACCTGGTAATTGTGTGTGTAAATAGTTATAGCTACACACACACACACACACACACACACACAGAGTTGCTCATTAGTGTATACAGTATGGGTTTGGATCCACATAAAACTTAGGAAGAACACCTACGGTGCTTGCTTATGAATAGACAGACAGACATTGACTAACAATCTGAGCATTTACATTTAAAATAAAAGAAACTTAGGAACTCACCACTGAAAATTCAAGTTGTACTCAATCTTGCTCTCAATGAAAGTCTTACCTGAGAAGGAATCTAGAGTTGGGCCCTCAATATTAAACAAGAGAAATGGAATTAATTAAATTTATGGGACTTGAATCGCTATCTCTTGCACATTACAAATGTTCACTGAGACCAGTGGGAATTTTTAGTGTGCAAGGATTGCAATGTCAAGTCAAAATCTATTCACTACCTACCAAATTAACAAAACGAGAATGGAAAACATATTGCTACAATAATGTTTTACATTTTCTTGAATGCAATTTGAAGTTGTGAAAAATAATCTTGCTTGGTTGGATTTCTATGTACAGTAAGAGAAGCAGCTATACCAGATCAGATACATAATTCACAATATGGATTCTACCCAGAGCTGTGCAATTCTATCAAATACAATGAATAATTCTATAAAACACCACAGGATCCATCTCTCTGAATCTCATTCAGACAGATTTCTCTTGTTTTTTTTGAAGGTTGATTGGTGTATTTATGTCAAGGGAGGTTAGAGTTTCTAAGCAGCAAGAGAAAGTTATAGAACATGCTGATTCTCAAACTATAAATCACACTATTTGTGTGGGTAATGGGCAGTTTCCAGTTTCATCTGACCTAAGAAGTCCTAGGCAGATGAGGTTATAAATCCAATATCTTTTATTAAACCAACTCAAATGATTATAAAATCCTTCTTTGCAAGGTCTTGGGTACAAACACCCTTCATCAGGCTGAGGAAGCATCTGCAGTTTGCCTGTGCTTTCCCTGGGTGGAAGAGAATAAAAGCCAGGGGGCCAGTATGCATGCAAGAATGCCAGTCAGTGAAAATGCAAATTGAGGCAGTCAATGGGTGAGGAATAGTGGGGGGCAGGTGAGATGTAGACCCAGTGATAAGAATATAGCTGGTAAATAGTAGAGAGGTTACCTGGGGGTGTTAGACATTAGGCAGGTTATAATGTGTCATAAATCCCATGTCTTTATTTAGTACATGATTTTTTGTATCCAGTAGGTTTCATAGTTTCATAGTTTCAGATTCAGATTCAGATTCAGCCATTTCAGAGGGACAGTGATTCAGTTTGGTGTTTTGGATCACTGTCCCAATTCATAGTTTCATAGTTGGTAGGGTCGGAAGGGACCTGAGCAGATCATCAAGTCCTACCCCCTGCCGTGGCAGGAAAGAATACTGGGGTCAAATGACCCCAGCAAGGTGTACATCTAACCTCCTCTTAAAGACCCCCAGGGTAGGAGCCAGCAACACTTCTCTTGGAAGTTGGTTCCAGATCCTAACTGCCCTGACCGTGAAGTAGCGCTTCCTGATATCTAGCCTAAATCTACCCTCTGCCAGCTTGTGACAGTTATTCCTGGTCACTCCTGGCAGTGCTCGGGGAAACAGGGACTTCCCCAGTGCCTGCTGATCCCCCCTGACTAGTTTGTAACAGGCCACTAGATCTCCCCTCAGCCTTCTCTTGTGGAGGCTGAACAGGTTCAGGTCCCGTAGCCTCTCCTCATGTTTTGAGGACCTTTTGTCATAAAGGTCCTGAAAATACATCAGCAGTTATCAAAATAAATTACTGTAGTTATTCTACTCATTACTATTACCATACTTTTTTATCAAATACTTGTACTGTATTTGATCATGCAATTAAGTGTTACTAATATGAACAGTTGTTACTCGCATGATTCTGTATGAGGTATAGAGTTAACAAAATGTTTTAGTTTAGCTTGTAGGTTACTCATGTTTGTGATATAAAAGGATGGATAGAGGATTGAAATAAAAGGAAAAACAATGTGGTTACTAACCATTCATTTTGCTACTGTACATCGTAATAAAAATAGTCTATATATATTATCCAACTTCTTGGTACTATATTTGCACTAAATCCCAAAACAGACATAAATATTTATGTCCACTTGCTTCCTGAGATGGTGTACATTTGAAAGCCTCCATTGAGAACAGTGCAAGCACATATCTGCACCAGGTGAGATATGACTTAGCATCAATAATTTTGTTATTGTGAATGTGCTGTCTTAAAAATATGGCAAGAGAAGTTACAATGATTGCAGGAATAGTTTCTCAGAGCTATGACTCATATTCATATGAATAAGTTTTATTCATACAAGTAGTCTCACTGAAGTAACTTAGAATCATTACACTGCCTTCTATCCATGCATGGAACTCCCACTGATACATGTGCATGTATTGGGGTATATATTATACCTATTTTATAGAGTGTTTGTTACCATAGCTATGATACACTACTTAGCTCACTGGTACTGACACACTAGCCATGAGCTTTGCACTCTAGCATGTTTAGATGTGAAGATCTCTACTTAAGCTACCTATAATGATAATAGGTTTATTCTGTCTGTCCAGAGCACTCTGGTTGTCTCAGCAGCCAATCACAATGCTTACTGAAACAAGCAGAGTGCTCCAGATATATCAGGGGTGGGCAATTATTTCAGGTGGAGGGCCACTTACTGAGTTTTGGCAAGCTGTCAAGGAACACATAGGTATTCCCATCTCTTGACAAGTGCCCCGCCCCCTGGTCGCCATCTTGTGACTGGAAGTTCTGCCCCCTAACCCCTGACCTTTGCTACCAGAAGTCCCTTCCCTTGCCCTGGAACTACTCCTTTCAACAAGGGGGTTTGCCATCTCGGAACCAGAAAAATACCATTATATTTTCATAGATTTCACAGATTTCATAGAAGGGACCTTGGAAGATCATCAAGTCCAGCCCCCGCCCCAGGGGAAAGAAGTCAGCTGGGGTCATAGGATACCAGCAAGATAAGCATCCAACTTTCTCTTGAAGGTGTTCAATGTAGGTGCTTGAACCACCTCCGCTGGCAGACTGTTCCAGACCTTGGGGGCTCGGACTGTAAAGAAAATCTTCGTTATGTCCAGCCTGAAATGGTCTTGCAGTAGTTTCTAACTGTTTGACTTTGTCATCCCTTGGAGCGCTATGGTGAACAAATGTTCCCTCAGATCCTGGTGGTCACCCCTGATAAACTTATAGGTGGCCATCAGATCACCCCTGAGTGTGAGCTTTTCCAGGCTAAAGAGCCTTGTGTCTCTCAGCCTGTCATCGTAAGGTCTGTTTTCCTGACCTCTGATCACACACATGGCTCTTCTCTGGACTCTCTCAAGCTTCTCCACATCCTTTTTGAATTGTGGAGCCCAAAACTGGA
>NW_017728920.1:17845341-17846509 GCF_001723895.1 Crocodylus porosus | reverse complement strand
CCACATCCTTTTTGAATTGTGGAGCCCAAAACTGGATGCAGTACTCCAGCTGTGGCCTCACCAAGGCCGAGTACAAGGGGAGAATGACGTCCCGGGATTTCCTTGAGAAGCATCTATGCATGCAAGCCAGCGTTTTGGTCACTTTACTAGCCACAGCATCGCATTGCAGGCTTATGTTCATCTTGTGGTCAATGATGACCCCCAAGTCTCTTTCTTCCATGGTACTAGCCACCGTAGCGCTGCTGAGCCTATAGGGATGCTGCAGGTTTTTCTTCCCAAGGTGGAGAACCTTTTGCTGAGCCTGTCCAGGTCAGCCTGGATCACCCACCTTTTATCTGACATGGATGTTTTGCCCCAAAGTTTGGTGTCATGGGCAAACTTGGCCAGTCCACTCCTGACTCCAATGTCCATATCATTAATGAAGATGTTGAACAATATGGGTCCAAGGACAGAGCCTTGGGGAACCCCACTGGTCACAGGGCACCATGATGAGTGACTGCCATCAATTACAACCCTCTGGGTCGGACCACGGAGCCAGTTTTCCAGCCAGTGGATCATGGTGGACCCAAGGGCACAATTGGCTAGGTTCGTCAAGAGGTGATCATGGGATACCAGAACGAAGGCTTTTTTGAAGTCAAGATATATGACATCAATCTCATCTCCCTTGTCCAGGTGATAGGTCACCAGGTTGTAGAAGGAAATGAGATTGGTCAAGCAAGACCTACCCGTAACACACCCATGCTGGCTATCCCTTAGGATGTTGGCATCGACCAGTCCATTAAGGATGGCCTCTTTAATAAACTTTTCTAAGACATTCCCCAGGATAGAAGTCAGGCTAATGGGCCTATAGTTAGCCAGATCTACTTTCCTCCCATTTTTGAAGATCAGCACCACATTGGCCTTCTTCCAGTCTTCGGGCACTACACCAGAGCGCCAGGAGTTTTCAAGGATCTGTGCCAGAAGCTGGGCTATGATGCTCGCCAGCTCCTTGGGTACCCTGGGGTGTAGATCGTCAGGGCCAGCTGACTTGAAGGTATCCAGCTCTCAAGAATTTCCTTCACAAGGTCAGCATTTAGGGAGGGCAGGGGATCTCCCCCACCCGGACCTCCCTGTCCCGTAGTGGGCATGGGCGTCCCATGGGAATGATGAAAGACTGATGCAAAGTACC
>NW_017728920.1:17839526-17844801 GCF_001723895.1 Crocodylus porosus | reverse complement strand
CGGACTTGATGATCTGCTCAGGTCCCTTCCGACCCTACCAACTATGAAACTATGAATTGGGACAGTGATCCAAAACACCGAACTGAATCACTGTCCCTCTGAAATGGCTGAATCTGAATCTGAATCTGAATCAGAACAGAGCCATATTGAACTGTCCTACTGGTCAAGTCTGGAGCTAGAGGAGCCCTTGCCTGGTTGTTTGCTTGCTTGCTTCCTTTCTTTATTACTGGGGAACATTATGTAATAAGTCCTATGATTGTCACCAAACTGAAAAGCATTCCAAGGTGAGTAGCAGGCTACTTTATCTATCCATGTCCTTGTTGGCAACCTTTTTACAGCTTGCATAATGGTTGTTGCACCTATAATGCCTCTGAAATCAATGTCCATATTAAGTGGATGTGCAACACTAAGGAGCATCAACAACTGCTTTAAAGGAGTTTCATTGTTTATGTTGGTAGAAGCTACTAATTTGTAGAGGGGTTATTGATTAGCAATGGGTCAAAGATATGAAATAGCAACAGCTTTCTGTTACATTCACAAGTGCAGCCAAGACGTGTTTCATGTAACTCAAGTTGTCTTTCAGTTACCTTTGTGCTGCCCAGATCTGGAATCAGCTGTGCGCCAAGCAACTGCTTTCTCATAGCACTGCCAGTGTCCATTAGGAACTCATATAGTCACTGCAAATTGCTAGGAAGACAGGCATGCTTGTTCTTGACCACAGGGGCAGGGATAATTTATGTGCCACTTCACCTTATATGTTTCTTGTGACTGGCTGTGGCTGCTTTAAAACTACATTGTAACAGTATAGAGTATTAGTAGGAGTGAATGGTACCTGGTACTATTAAAATCAGTGGTAAAATGTTTGGCTTCATAATTTCACCCTAACACCAAAATTCAGGGGAGGAATAGGGTTTCTTAAAACCCCACAAATCTGGGAAGTGCTACAGCTAGTTCAGACAAGGTTCTTTGGGTAAAACTGATATCTTTATTAGATGAATTCATGAACAGGTAGTTCATGCACATTTGAGGGCAGACTGACCTGTGCAGAGCATAAGGCAAAGAGAAAAAAATGTTCACTTCCCCAGGATTTATAATGTGTCATAACCTAAGAAAAACCTACAGTAATGATCTAGAGCATGAAAATAGGTTGCTTTGGATAGTTTACGTTACAAAACCACTACACCATATTACACAAAATACATACATTATATTATGTCTTTTCTATCTCAAGTGAATAAATAACATTTCTATGAATCTGCAGAGATTTATGGCAGGAATGAGTCTCTCAATGCTGCTCTTTTTTGACAAAGTTTCTGTAAGTATTTCTGTCACGTACAAACTACATCACTGGCCAAGTTAATTCCTGAAGTAACTCCATTCATTCCAGTGGAGTTCCTCCAGAGATTACTTTGCAGCAATACTCTAAATCAGGATATACAACAGATAGATGGCAGTTATAAAGGAGAGTACTCACACTAATTGATAATGACATCATCCCAGTCCAGATCAAAGTGAGTACTTCTAGACTCATTTCCTTCTTCAAAGGTCACTCCTTTCTTCTTCTTTTAACATTTTCTTTCTCATTAATTAAAATCTTTAAAACAGTTTTCCTCTTGCAGCTTGGCAAACAAGTCTGCTGCTGCTTGTATTTTAGTAATGTTAGAAAAAAGCATTGGTTTTTGTATGTTTTTTTACAATAGTACATCAGTAATGTTTCATTGCACTTTCATCATATAGCACATTTCATTTGCCATTGGAAATTTTAGTTATATCTAATACTACCAATTTATGGTTTGCTAAAATTATTAACATGTTTTACAGGCAGGGGATACTAAGTCTGCATCTTACTAAAAGTATTCCATCCATATAGATTTTCTTACATTGATGACAATGAATTTTTATACATCCACAAATTCATTCCTACAATGGTTCTCTGGATACCTATTAATAGAAATAAATACAGTTCTTGTCCCATTTGACTTTACATAGCTGGGAATGAAATCAGAGAAGTGCATCTCATTTCTCTTGTCCCTAAATTGTTTCAATAATCTCTCCCAAAGATTCCACATTGCACTGCTCATTGCAGAAATGTCTAGTTAGAGCAGGCTTTAGGAGTGGGCAATGTGGGCAACTACCCAGGGCATTATGGACAGAGGGGCACCTCATGTGCACAGACATGCACACACATGTGTGCATACACAGACACACACACACATGTGAGCATCCCACACTCACGGCATCACTCTCCCCCACCCTGCCCGTCCCTGGCAGGAGGACCATTGGCCAACCCCTTCCCTTTGCCTCCAGCTGCTGCTCAGGAGAAGCTGGGCTGTGCCATGCACACTGGACTGTATCCTGGCCTGCCTGCCTCTGCCTGAAGCAGCACTGCTGACTTGGGGGACAGAGGGGGGATGGGGAACACACCAAAATACATGTTTCCCCAGGGTGCCATTTTTCCTAAGGCCAGCTCTGTGTCTGGTCACTGTTCAGGCAGTTCCAAATCCCTCAGTGGAGAAACCAAATAGAACAGTATACTGTGTCATTTCAGTGTCCTGAAAATCTTACTATATATTTATTTGAAAATGTTTTTGTGTCTCAAACTATAATTTTAAAGCTACAGATCTAATTTTCTCCAGTAAGATCAACAAAACAAGTTAAATTAAAATGCACAGAATTCAAACAGATACTTTTTAAATTATGCATGTGCAAAATTTCTATTTTAGAATTTATGGGACAGAGTTGTGTTTGTTTTATTTTAATTTTAGTTCATTTGTACAAATTCAGAAATAAAAAACAATTCAATGGATTTCCCTCAAAAAAATTAAACCCATCTGGGGTGATAATAAGAAAAGAACATTTCAATCTACAAGCCATACATTCAAGTCAGTAACAAGCAATCAGTAATATAAGCTGCATTTCATCCTTAGCTATTATATGTGTAGTGTATTATAATAAAAATGGTAGTGACCACAATAGCAATGAAAGCATTTAGCTTTTCTTTCCAGCTGACAATTGGCCACAGGTGCTCAGCTATTATAAATAACTATTCAGCTGTTTTGCATTAATGTCTAAATTACTATTTTGAACCTGAATTATAAACTGTGCAACCACTAGATTAAATCCAAGAAATTAGCTCTTGTTTACATTTTACTTTTTTTAAAGGAAGAAAATACCAGGAAATCAAACTCTCAGAGTATGTTAATTAAGTTACTTGTTTATGGGAGCAGAATTACGGTTTTACATTTCAGCAATGTGTATGTAGGAAATGAGGTATACAATACCTGTTAACAATATCCACTGTGATGAATGCTAGGCCCAGAATGTGTTTCTGATTCTTTTCTTAATTATACTGAGTGGAGGGGCTGGAGATTTATTCTATTTATTCAAAAACAGGCAATATCATCAACTTAATGTTATGTTTTACATGTTTAGACTTTGTTTGGATTAGAATGGAAATAAATATGACTATTTTACATGCATTATACAAATAGAAACAAGTGCAAAGCTTTTAATAGTAGCAAAAGAAATCAGAAAGTCCATAAAACAGTTTCTCAGCTCCCAGCTTTCAGACACTGATTACTTTATAAATTGTTCAACTTCGGTACTGAAACTTTCCACATTGGATCTCAGCCCAAAGGTGGTCTTTGTTGAAATGTGAGAAGTTTAATGCAGCCATTTTTCACTCTTCAAAAAAAACCTTTGTCTTATTTAAAAGGATTAGCTGCATTTGTAAAGTGTGCCTGCAGAAAGAACAGTTGAAAATGCAAACACGCAAATGGCTCTTAATTATGAGTAGTGCCTTTGTTATATGTGGAATAAGATAGCAGCAGAAAATAATTTATGACTACTTCTGTGGGTCTTTCCTCCTTTGCACTATCAAAGAAGTTGAAGGTGGGAGGATTACTGGTATGTTTTTCTTTCTGTCTAAAAAGCCCAGGAGATGATGCTCTCTCTTTCAGGTTTGTTCATGAGATACTATAGACACCTTATGAGTCAAATCCTTTTTCACAGCTTGATCCTGTTTCCATTGATATGGAAGGACCATTTAATTGATTTCCGGCATGTCAGTTTTGGACCTGAAGAGAGTTCTGTGTTCAGAAGGAAATCATGTGCAAGAAAACTCTCAGATAAAGTAAGGGGCTGTGCAGTTTTTGCTGCGTTCTGCAAGCAATAGACTTTCATTTTTAAAACAATTAAAGTCTCCCTCCTGCTGTCTGTACTCAGATAAAACTGCTATAGATTTTAATGTAAATGGACATGCTGCTTTAATTCAACTTTGGAGAAACATAATAAGACCCTGGCTATTCCGTCCCATGAACTAGTACATTGTAGAGTCTTCATAACCTGAAAGTAGCAGAGAAGAGCTGAAACTACTGCTGCTAAAAAGGTTAGACAGTAACAAATAGGTCAGTGCAAAGTGACTAGTATTCACTTTGGATTTGGACAATTTCAGGGGACAGTGGTTCAATTTGGTGATTTGAATCACTGTCCTGAATCGATTTGGCCAAATCTTATTCAGAGATTCAGCTGCTGTTGAATTGGCTGGGGGAGCAAGCAGGAGATGGGGGTCTGTCAGGGGTCCCCCCATAGCCCCCTCCCCTCTCTTCCAGCCCTCCCCCTCACCCCCTATTTAACAGCATGGAGTCCGGGTCCAGCTCCCTGTGGCAGCAAGTGGGGACTGCCTGAATCTCCAAAGCTCTCTGAATCTTTTCTGAATCAGTTCGGACCTTTTTATTGGACTCCCAATTCAATTCAGATTAGGAGATTCAGTCACCGAATCAGGCCAAATCTCCTCTGAATCAAATCAGCATCTGAAGCTTCGCACAGCCCTAGTAACAAAGCCTTCTGAAGATTCAGGAAGACTCACATACTTATTCCTAGGTCATCAAAGAATAAATTAGGGCATAGCCTCCACAAATTGCACAGACGGAAGAAGCACTTTCATGTAGGCTTCATACACACATTGCAGCTAGAGTTTGGGGGGGGTTAAATTAGGTTCCTAATGGCCCCCCAGTGTAACTCAGTAATTTGATAGATGCAGAGAGCCTGATCTTAAGTAAGCCAGTGTAGGGGAAATGGTGGGAGGGATGTGTAGTCTAGCAGGAGGCTTAGGGGGATCAGGTTGCTAGCAGGATATGCAGGGGGACTTGGAAGGTTTGTGGGGATAGCGGAGTCCTATGCGGGAGGGCTTCATAGATTTCATAGATTTCATAGACATTAGGGCTGGAAGGGACCTCGGGAGGTCATAGGATCCCATGAAGATAAGCATCCAACT
>NW_017728920.1:17822881-17839515 GCF_001723895.1 Crocodylus porosus | reverse complement strand
AGCCCGCTTACCTCCGGCTGTGCTGGGGGTCGGCAGGGGGCTCGGCGGCTGCTGAAGGGGTGTCTGGGGGGCTTCGGGGGAGTGGGGGCGCAACGGGCTTCACCTGCGCGTCTCTCACCACTCCAGAGCCTACCTGAGTGTATGGTTTTTTGTTTGTTTTTTTTTTTCCCCTGGCTGGCGGGCCCTTTTATATTACGTGCATGCGCAGTGGGCCTGCCGTCAGGGAACGCTGGCTTCTCAGGCCAGGGGGGCCCTGCCCGGGATTTGGGGGGCCCTGCCCTACAGGAGAGGGACTGGTGAGTACCCCCTCCTTCACTCCTCTCTCCCTGGGGGGCTGGGCCAAGTAGGGGCCTGGGCGGGGGCTTGACCCGGCCCGGCACCAGGCAGCGGCCTCCTCCCAGCAAGCGAGGAGTTAACCCCTTCCCACCATGAGCCCGCTTACCTCCGGCTGTGCTGGGGGTCGGCAGGGGGCTCGGCTTGGGTAGATCAGGTCAGGATTAGCAGGGTCCATGGGGAGTTGGGGATATTGGAGCGGGGGGTCAACAGGATTGGAGAGGGTCTCTGATCCCACCAAACCCCTCAGCTCCCCTGCACCAATGCTTACTTCTCTGACTTACTTTCATCAGCTCCCAGCACCAGCAAACATCAACAAAACTGACACAGGAGCAGCTTGTAGGGATTGGGAGGTTTGGCAGGCTTGTGGTTGGGAGGTGGAGAGGGTTGGTTAATCTGTGGGGGTGGAGGGGCAGGGAGGCTGTCTGTCTAAGGGTGAAGGTCTGAAGGATTAAAAAGAGCCCGGTGCAGGGGGAGAGTAGGAAAAGGACAGCCCTTGGGCTGGGGCCAGTGTCTGGGCATTCCCAACCCTGGAGCTATGCTTAGAATGTATAGAAGTTCAATTAGATTGGTCAGCCTTTTTTTTTTTTTAATTGATTTAACCTTCCTGGAACTTCCATACAGTGTACACTTAGATTGACCTATCTAGGGATCCAAGTTCATGGTCTGCATCTGGGCAAACTAAATTAGGTTAGATGGCCATTTTTTAATGCAATTTAACTTTCCCATAACATCCCTGAATGCCTGTACACACCCACAATATCTGACTCATGGCTTCTCATGAAAAGGACCTTGAAAAAATTATTAGTTTAGCTCATTACCTCTGAATATGTTCCCTCACATACCATACCATCCTTAGACACAATTTCTGTTGAGAAGCATTTATTTTCCACAGACTGTTTTTAAAGAGTTATGGACAATGAAGACTAGAGAATCAATAGTCAATTTTTCACAGATGAAACTACAAGGTTAATGGAGTTGTGTAATCCAATCATGCATGCAAGTAAATTATACCTTGGCTGTGACAGTGAACCACAGACACAATATCAAGAAGTATTAGTCCCTTTCTTAGAGGGAAAATAGTATTTGCTTCTATTATAAACCACAGGTAACACAGGTAAAATGCGTGCACATAGAGTACTGGGTGCCTGGACTACAATAATAAATTATATTGATTTTTACCTGTTACATGAAGAGCTCCTTATGGACATATGTGTAAACATGGCAGAACACCATCCTCATACATGTGCTGAGGGCAAAGAAGACTGTTACATTCATCACATACTAATTCACACTGTAACTAATTACATTGACTTAGAACAGGGATGTCAAAGATGTGGCCCATGGGCCAAACCTGGCCCAGAGAACGCTATCACATGGCCCATAGTGCTGCCTGTGGGTCTTGTGCTGGATCTGCATACTTTAAGTAGCTCAAAGAGCTAATCTAGCACTTACTACACATGGTGTGTGGGGCCAGTCCAGAGCACACACTGCATGAAGTGCATGGGGCCAAATTGGCCCTTCATCCTGGATCCAGCATAAGAGGGCCAATCTGCAGGCCTGATGACTTTGATACCCCTGATTTAAGAGAAACACAACCCAGCTTTATACTGTGAGGAACATCAGTCTCCATTTAGACTAATGAGACTAGATTCCATCAAAAGTGTGTAATGACTTGCATACTGTATCTCTTGTGAAATGCATTAACAGAAAATAATGTAAGCAGTTTGGCACGTCTGTTCATTCTTGACTGAAATATGCCTCTGGATCTATTCCCAGGACTATGAACAATGTGTGGTTCTGCTCACACTAAGTAACCTGGTAAACTTTTCATTGTTTCTAGATAAGAAAAAGGAAAAATCAACAGCATTGAAAGCATCCCTTTTTTCCACTGTACATTGAGGCCTTTGGTAAGGCCTGGATCACATGTATTATGATTATGATGATGATGATTTTGGATTACACTAGAATTTGGATTGACTGTAGCTCCTTCAGTAAGACTAATTTCAGACTCTGGCTTGGGTAGAATATTAAATTATATAATGCAGATCTCACAGTTGGATTTAGCCCCATTTTTAAAATAAATCCCTGAATGTTCTCATGACATCATATGCTGAATTTTTGTGTAGTTAAAAAAAGAAGTGTTTATATTCTCAATATAAATATATGTGCTGGCCTCAGGCCTTCTGCTCAATGATTTTTATTTTTTACTAGGAGTAATATACTCAAACTCTCTAGAGCTCTCCAAATTCATTTTTTACATGCAAGTCCATAATCTTTTTGGAGCAAATATGGATATTAACTCCTCCTTTCAGCTCTTTATAAACATCTACTTGCACAGCATATATTTCAAATTTAGAGTCCAAGAAAGAAAGTGCTCTCAAGACTGATTACTGAGTTGTAAGCCTTTTTATTTTAATGTACTCTGCCAAGATCTGTCCATAACCTGAAATGAGTCAGGAAAGAAAAGAAGAAGGGTGATACCAAATAGCTTCATCGTAATTCTAATCATATTTCCCACTGATCACAGAATTACCTTTTATGTTTAGATTTTAAAAGAAACAATTTAGAGCCAAGTAGATGTACTTTTTCCCACAAAAATGCTTATTTGCTAACTGAGGGAGTGCAGCTGGTAAGCCCAGGATCAATGGGGACATACAGTTTCTTGGCACTGTCCCCCTTCATTTAACACTTTTTAGTGTCAGGGCTGAAAGAGAAGTGACCCTGGCTTCCCATGGTCTCGTTTCCTGTGCCCCACAGAAGGAAAGTGGGTTGGCTCTATATAGGTTCGTGCTTTGAGCCTGCTCTATCAGCTCCTTTTGCCTTGGGACAACTGTGGTCAGGGTAGACTAAATTCAGAGGGAGGAGGGGAAGTTATTTCTGCCCACTGCTGTCTCATAAACTCTTTGGTTTTGTTCCAGTCCCACCCTTTCCCATGCTTGTTTATTTTCCTGGATATTTTAGACTGCTGGGGGCTCTGCTTACTGCCACATTTTGTTTAGAATCTGGAATGGATTTTTCCCATATGGTAAACTGGTGAACACTGTATTGGATTTTTCACCATCCATCCTGGTTTTACATTCCAGTTTTCACAAATTTGGCATGCTCCAGGGCAATGAGTGGGTGAAGAAAGAGTCTGATGTGAGTCACTCTAATCCCCTTGGGTGCTTAAACTTGGATTGCAAGTACAGAATTGCACAGTGAAGGGGATGTGTCTCTGTCTCTCTTATAGCATGGACTCTCATCACCAATTCTCTCTCTGCCTCTCATTGTGGATAAGGGGATGGGTTGGGATTGCATCTTCCTGTGATCATCCCCAACAGGCCTGTGTTTTCTGAGACATTTCTCTCTTGCCCATCCTGAGGTCTGCCAAACTTGGGGCTAATGTTGCCAGGTAGTTCAGGGAAGGATTCTTTATTGAAAAACTAGCTGAAACCTACAAAACATTTGCAAAAAATGTTTTATTGCAAAAGTATTTCTTTAAATACAAGATTTTTAGTTATCCTTTGACAACATACTTTAATGGAATCAAAACTTCTCACCCTCAAAAAAGCTACATAAAGCTGTCCATGTGTAAACACAGGCTTAGGAATATAAATACAGTAAAAACTCCATTAACTGGCACTTTACAAGCCAGCATACTCTATTAACTGGCATGCCAGCTTGTAAGGTTAGGTGAAACCAGAAGTGCCCGCCATGGCACTTCTGGTTTCTCTGAGCCCCCATGGCCCGGGGCAAAGAAGCCTGCACTGACAAGCCCCCACGGCCCGGAGCATAGCAGGCTGCATGGGGCCCACCTCCTTGTCCCGTGGAGCCCACAGGAAGGTCAGTGATGCTGCAGGATGGGTGGCGATGCTGTAGGAAGGGTGGCTATGCCCCGGATGTGGTGAGAGAAGCAGAGGCCCAAACAGGCAAGGATGCTTGTTTGGGCTGCTCAATTTACTGGCGTATTTTGTTATCTGGCATCCCCCATTCCCAGGGGATGCCAGAGAACAGAACTTTTACTGTACATATTTTGCAGAAAGTCTGACCTTGTGACTTGTTTATAGTCATAGAATAAGAAGGCCCTTGTATACATGACTAAGGGTCCTTGTATACATGTGGAAATTGCCCCTTTTAGTGGTTTATTTGCCTTTGTTGATTTAATTGCATAACAGTGTGAATGTTTGGCAGCATGTTACAATTAAATTTTGTAACAGTGTACATGATCTGCATATTTCGATTTAAATGACTATTAATATAGCAAACTAAAACACATTCCATACATTTTAGTTTGCTATGTAACAAATTACAGTGATATTCCTCATGTATACAAGGGCCCTATCTAGAGAAGATGACAGGGAGGGTGCATGGGGTGCTGAAAGCCTGGGCATGTTCAGGGAAGCTCAGGCTTGGTGGGATTCCTGCACCCCGTGCACCATCCTTGTCATCTTCTCCGTCTACCAGCATACCCAGCCACCTTTCTGCCTTCTTCCTGGGGTAGCCAGCCCATTCCTGGTCAGTCCCAGACAGCAGGAAGGCAGCAGGGAAGATGCATGGGGCACTGGAAGCCCGCCAAGCCCAAGTTTCCCCAAGTATGCCTGGGCTTCCAGAGCCCCATGCACTATTGGATCCAGTGGATGCCGTCTGTGAGCTGGGCCTGCACTCGTACAGCTAGCACCTCACCCAGGTGGCCCCAGGGGTCACTGCCACTGTGGAGGGAAGCACTGGGCTCCCCTGCAGTTCAGGGGCTGCGTGACCTGGTGGCAGTTTGAATGGGCAGGCTCTGCTAAGGGGAATAATAAAAGGGTAAGGGGCCTGATCTTTTTTTTCCCCTTCTGTCTCTTTTCCCGGAGCCTGACTGTGTCTTCTACTGCCAGGGAGCAAGCTGCTGATGGGTCACATAGCCCCTGAGCTACAGAGGACCTTGGTGCTTCCCTCTGCAGTGGTGGTACCCCCCAGGCAGCATCCACCTGCTGGCACCCTGCCTGGGTGGTCCCGGGGGGGTGCTGCTGCTGCAGAGGGAAGCACAGAGGCTCCCTGCAGCTTAGTGCCTGCCAGCTGCTCGCCCCCAGGCTGTGGGAGAGCTGGGCAGGCTCCAGGGAGAGAAAAAGAAAAGGATTGGGCCCCTCACTGCTTCCTCCTCCTGCAGAACCTGCCCGCTTCACAGCAGGGGCGGCAGGGAGGGGAGCAGGGCCAGTGCTTCATTCTAGCTCTGACTTGCCTGCATATCTGTTTGAAATGTCTCAGGTTCTATAATACTAAACATACTTATTCTACCACATCCAGTCTGCAAGGCCATTCTATCTAACCCATGGAGCCCCGAAAAAAAATAGAAAATATTTATCTGCTCCTGGCTTCCTGTCAAAGATGACCACAGCCGGGGGCAGTAGGGCATCAGGATGCCACAGCCAAGCCCCACCCGCCACCCAGCCATTTCCCTGCCTTTCTGTCCTGGCAATGCTCCAGCACCACATGGCTTGTGGCTGCATTGCCAAATCACAGGAGCATGGGGCTGTGCCAGTAGGGGTGTGTGTAAGTGTGTGTGTGTGTGTGTGTGTGTGTGTGTGTGCACACACGTGTGTGTAGGGTGAGTCCAACACACACACTCCACCGTACACATGCACCCACACCCTCCCTCACACTGCCATACATGAAGACCCTCTAATCCATGCCCCCACAAAACCCATACCCTACATATCTACACACAGACCCACATGCTCCCTCACCCCACACCCACACCTCCCACATCTATCACCCCCCGACACACACCCACACCCTTACTCCCCCACAATATACAAGACTAAGACTTCATTTTAAGTATTATATACAATCACTTCTGTGTATACTACTCAAACGCATGTAAACCAGGACAAAAATATTTTTCAAAATCAAATTAATGATTGTTTTAGATGTTTGCTCCTTAGAATATTAACACAAATAATTATGACATCATACGGATAACAGAGACCTGGTGGGACTCCACCTATAACTGGACCATCGATATAGATGGCTATACCCTGTACAGGAGAGATCGAGTAGATAAAAGGGGTGAGGGTGTAGTTCTCTATGTTGAGGAAAGCTACACGTCCCTGCAAGCTGATATATGTGACCAGGATGGACAACTGGAGACCCTCTGAGTTAAAATCCATGGGGAACATGGCAGAGGGGACACAATGATGGGGGTCTACTACAGACCTCCCACCCAACATCAGGAGCTTGACCAGGAGTTCGCCTGGGAACTGGCTGAGGCCGCATGCTCCAGGACCGTGGTTGTCATGGGTGACTTCAACTACCCAGACTTCTCGTGGGAGGATCACTCAGCAAAATCTGAGTGGTTGCAAAGCTTTCTATCATGTATGGATGATCTCTACCTGGCTCAAGAAGTCTATGGGCCAATGAGAAGTAAAGTGCTGCTTGACCTGGTACTGGCAACTGGGGATGACCTAATCAGTGACCACGAGCTGATCACCTTCATCATCTGCCATAAAGATGGCAAGTCAGTCAGCAACACGGAAGTCCTTGACTTCAGGAAAGCCGACTTTGACAAGCCCAGGAGGCTTGTCAGTGAGGCCCTAAAGGACCATGACCCCAGGGGGAGAGGAGTTCAGGAAGAGTGGTTGCTCCTCAAGGGAGTAATCCTCAATGCACAAGCTAATTCTATTCCATCTTGGAGGAAAGGAAGCAAGAGGGCACAGCAGCCCTCATCAGATGTTGGGCAGGTTATTGTGTGTCATAAATCCAATGTCTATATTGAGTCCATGAGTTTCTGTATCTAGGAGGTTGATGAAATGAAGTTCAAAGGCCTGTCTGTGAGAAGTGGTTTGTAAATTCAAACAAGCACCAAACCTCAGGAACCTCATCGCCAGAAGACAACTTCCTACAGCCCATAACACACCAAATGGATCTAGACCATTCCATGACAAGAAATGCAAAATATGCCAACATATCTCCAGTATGCCCACAGTTACTACACCCCACAACAGAATCATCATCATTCCTGGATCTTGCACCTGCACCTCCAGAAATGTTATACATTTCATCCAGCGCACCAAATGTCCTGATGTAAAATACATACAAGATATGCAACAGCAACTGTGCACCAGAATGAATGCACACAGGAAATCTATTACAGACAAGAATACCCAACTACCTGTGGGGGCACATTTCTTACCATTAAACCACTCTATCTCCAATCTCTCAGCCCTGATCCTCAAAGGGAATTTACAAAACACTTTTCACAGATAGGCCTTTGAACTTCACTTCATCAACCTCCTAGATACAGAAATTCATGGACTCAGTATAGACAATGGATGTATGACACACTATAACCTGCCTGACTCCCTAGGTACCTCTTCACATTTACCTGCTACATTCCCCTCCCTACCACCCTGCTCCCAGCCTGTCTCTCACCCCCTGATGCCTCAATTGATATCTTCACTGACTGTCTTTCTTGCCTGCATCCCAGCCTCTATCTTCTTTACTCTTCCTTCCATTCAGGAAGAGCACAAACCAAGTGTAGATGTTTCCGCAGCCAGGAAAAGGGTTTTAAAACCTGAAAGCTTGCTAAGATATATTTCTGCAACTGTTCAGGTTCTTTTTCCTTCTGCCGTGCCTTGACGGAAAACTGATTCAGTTTTTCCCCTGGTGGGAGGCTGCCCATTTAGGCCCCGATATCTAGGGGTGACATCTGTTCCACAGCTCCGTAGCTTCCCTACACTGTGGCCCATGCCTCGCAGATGGCATCCCAGGTAGCTAAGCTTACCTGGAGCCTCACAACTCCACTGCAACTAGCAAGCCTCAGGCATCTCAAAGATCTTACAAATCTGGGCATTCCCTAGCTACGGCTGTGCATGCGTGTGGTGACTGAATGTTTTCAAGCACCTCCTACCAGCCTTTCACCAGGGAGGTTTATGGTTCTGGCATTTCCTGGGGGCTGCCACACCACTGGCAGTCCCACCAGGCCTCCCAACCCTGGCAGGGTACAGTTTTAGATCATGCTCAAGACCTGAGGCCTCCTCCTTCCCCATAGCCCCTGCCCATACATCCAAGTTCATCCTGGCATGGAAGCTCGGCTGGAAGATGTTGTTCCAGGCTGGCTGGTGATACAGTGAGTGCTGCCTCCTGTAGAAGTAATTAGCTTACTTGACTAGAAAAACAGACAAAGACCAGAAGTGCTGATACTGCTTAATTCAGTTAAATGTTCTGAGATAAGCAATCCCGCACACCTTGGGTTATCCTTAGGTTATCATGTAATTTACTATTATTTTGTTTCTCCAAGGTGTATTTTTTATCTCTTTCTCTGTCTTTAGTATAAATATGCTTGTAAACTTAGAGAGTCTGAGAAATCCTTTGAAACAGACAAGTGGGTGATTCCCCTTGCTGTATGGAATTCTCCCTGTGATCACAGTATAGCCTTAAATAAAGAAAAGCTGGCTCTGTCAGTTCTAATTCAACCACAATGCGAAGTTTGATTTCTTCCACACTCCAGCTCTGAGAATGGGGCATTAAATGGCTGTGAAGGCAAGCCAAATTAAAAAAAAGGAAATAGTTTCAGATGATGTGAGGAGGGTGGTACTCACTCCGTCTGTACGTGGACCTTGGGGAACCCCAGTGGTGGGAGGTTCACCTTCAGGAACACCAGCTACTCCACCAAACCAGGATCCAAGGAGGCACAGTGGGGGTGTCACAACATCTCTAGCAATGCTGAACACCCTCTTGCTCAGATCACTCGTTGGTGGACAGGACAGGTACTCCTGGGCAACCGTGGCCAGATTCTGCCACATGTGGCTGCAGTTTGCCCAACAGGCCACGGGTTCACAGAGCAGTGGCTCCACATCCTCAGTGAAATAGGCCCCACATAGGTAGTGCCTGGGGTGGAGGAGGAGACTGGAAGGTGGTTGGAGTGTTAGCATGGGAAAGTGGATCCCACTCTTCCATGTCCTCTGCCTGTGCCCTTCTGCCTCCCTGACTCTGTGCTCCCTGACCAGCACCTCTGTCCAGTGATCCAGGGTTTTGCTGCTGCAGATGCTCCCCTTCACCCTTGAGTCACACATGGCTGCCAGCATGTGAACTGTATTGGACCGCAACGGATCCAGCCATTTCTTGATGCCCTCACTCAGCCGTTTCAACAATGCCTGCATCTCTGGTGACAGTGGCTTGCCCCAGCCAGGAACATCAATCCCCTGGAACTTCTCCATTTCATTCTGAAGCTCCCTCACTACAGGGATCACCTGACTAAGGAGGACATCACAAGCACTGAGGCTCTCAGTGGCCTCAAGGAATGGCTTGAGGTCTACCAAGATCTGGGAGATGGTATCCCACTCAGCTTTGTTAAAGGGGCCACTGACCTCAATCTCTCCAACCGAGGCCATCTCATGGATGACCTTCCATTGCTCAACCAGCCTTTCAAGCATCAGGTATGTGAAGTTCCACTGAGTCTTCACATCCTGGATGATTTTGTGCTGTGGGATGTTCAGCTCTGCCTGTTTGTCTCACAGCATCTTGCCCACCTTGATGCTCTGGTGGAAGTAGCCTGCCACCTTCCTGCATTTTGAAATGAGCTGACTGGTTGTGATGGTGCCCTCACCAGCACCCTCACAATAAGCCATGGCTTGTGTGCCACACAGCGGATGCCAAAGTTGGCATCACAGACTGCCTTGACTATATTGGTCCCGGTGTCAGTGACCAGGAACCTACAGGTGAGCTCAACCAACAAGGCACCCTTGCACCATGTGGTTCATGGTCCCCATGATCTCTGTTACCATGTGGGACTCATCCATCACCTCAACTTGAAGGAGTGTCCTGTGAGGGAGAGATAGGCGTGATCTCCATGCTAGCTGCTCCAGATGTCTGAAGTGAAGTGCAAGACCACCTGCTGATCTACTTTGCATAGCTCCTCCATCAAGTACTCCCTGCATGCCTCATAGAGGGAGGGTACCACCAGCCTGCTGAAGGTGGTGTGTGCGGGCATATGGTATGATGTGGCCACAAGCACCATGAGCCACCTGAACCCTGGCTGCTCAACTAAAGAGAAGGGCTGGCCATCCAGAGCAAGAATCTCCCCAAAGCTCTAGTGGAAGTAGCCTGACATTGCTCACCTTAGGAATGCATCCCCCTTTGTGTCTGCCTTTCTCACTCTGTTCCAGGGTGGCCTGCCTCTGCTTCTGGGGGTCAGAGGCTTTGAAGCAAGAGGGAGACTTCCCTTTGGACATGCTCCCAATGGTGCTTGCTAGAAAAGAGGATACGTCTAAGTTTGGGTGGGCGGGGGAGGGACTTACAGCTCTCCCTCTGCCCCCCTCTTGGTCCCCTGCCAGAAGACCTGGCACCTGCCTTTCCAGCATGCTTCATGTTTGGTGTGCTGGAAAGTGTGTGTATAGTTTATATGTGTAATGTTTTCCTGCACAGTGATGGATGACTCACTGCCAGGGAAAGCACACACAGCTTTGGTTTTTTTAGGGGGGAAGGGAGGGGGAATAAGAAGAACAAATAAGGGGATTGTTTGGGAAGAATTATTTGAAAGGGATAACAATAGCGATGGTAGGCAAGAGTAAGTGGGAAAGGATTGGCCACAACTTGGTAGCAAGAGACAACCAGTACCTACTGCTACGAAGCAAGCCTAAACCTTTGAGATGCCGTGTGCTCTGCTGCTCGTGCTGCAAGAGAGATACAGCTGACAGAAAAGGCAGAGAGAGAGCTTGATATATATTGTTTTTCCATCCCTCCCCCAGAGCACTGTTTGGGAGGGAACTCAGGGAAAGATCATAGTCACTGGCCAGCTACTGATGTCAATATCAGAGCAGTCCTCCCCCCACTCCCTCTTGCTCTTCTTAGTTTCCGTTTCCCTACAAGCCCACCTCCAAAATTCTGAAATATTCTGAAACATTTCCAAAACATTTCAGATGCTTTTGTTTCATTTTGGAGATGCTAGCCAAAATGAGCCAAAACACCTCTGAAACGAAATGGCTGCCAAAGTTTCACACAGCCCTATTGACCAGTTGCTTCTCATCCGATTTTGCTTAGTATAGAAGTATATACTTTCAGTTATAGCATCCAAGCTCCTCCTTAGAAGAAGAAATCTGTGCTTAGGGAGCAGTTTGGCTTTCAAGATGGCAGTGTTATTTGCATATTCTTTATTATTTTCATTGCTACACAAGGTAACCAGATTGCAAAAAAGAGAATTTTCAGGGCACTTTAACTAGCCCTCTTCTTATTCAGGTTGAACAAATGCATCCTAAAGCTGGACAACTCCAACTTAGCCAAAGACTCTTTCAAGCTGTATTGCTCTCTCTATGGTTTGACATAATACGTATCTAGGTATTTATATGCCCTCCCCTATCACTCATACCAGAATGAACGCACACCAAAAAATCTATCAAAAATGAAAATATCCAAATGGCCTGTGAGTGTCCACTTCTCACAAGACAACCACTGTCTCTCCTATATCTCAGTTCTATTCCTCAAAGGGAACTTTCAAAACACCTTTTGTAGATAAGCCTACAAACTTCACTTCATAAACCCAATAGACACAAAAAAATCATGGACTAAATATAGACACTGGATTTATGACATATAATACTCTGGAGTATTAGGTGCTGTCCAAATGTAGACTAGATTTTCTGCTCATGTTTAAATCCAGGTTAATGGATTGCTTCTTAAATTAGGTAACTCAGTTGTAAATACTTATCTTCACATTTCATACATATATGTTCTACCATGCAAATATTTGTGATTTACCTCATTGTTCACTTCAAGACTCAATTCTGTTCCAATTTTACACTACCAGAGAGGTGTAATAGGAGTCAGGATAGATAAGAAACAAACCCACTAACAAAAAAAGACCTACTCAGATCAGCTGCTTCACTACATTATTCCATGACGTGGATGCATAAATGAGTGGGTTTTTTTATTGTAATGATTATTTGTACCACTTTTTCTAGGCAGTGTTAAAGAAGAACCCACAGCAAAACAGCAGAAGGCCTTGATCAAAGTTCTCTGCCAGGTATGCCTTTACCACAGATAATGTAACTAAGTAGTACGTATTATCTGGCTTTCTACTTTATGAGTTGGTGCAGTCATACCAAGCAGTTTCTCCATGACTTTGGAAAGGAACCTTTTCCTTTCCTGCCAGGTCTATTGTTGCACAACCTTGGACCATCTCTTGTTCATGTTAAAAGTGTTATGTGGTTGTTTGCACATCATCTGATTCCTTTATGTTGTATTTCCTCCTTACAGGATCTATGATTTCAAATGCATTTTCTGGGTTTGATATGTTATCTGCCAGCCATTTGACTGACTGTTGTTAAAGTTGTGTTAATTTTACATATTGAACAGTGAAAACCAATTAGTTAGATTTGGGTATACAATTTGAATATTTTATCTCAGTCCATATTATTTTGTAACAGGCATATAAAACCATAATATACTTTACAGTTGTATGGCTGAAATCTGATTAAATTTTTATAATATATATGTATATTTTAATGTCTCCTGCCCTGTCAGATCTAAAAATATTTGAATAAGTAAGGCTATTGCAACCATTTATGACAACATTTGTAGCAGAACCACCTATTCATATTTTCAGTTTAGTCACTAAGTTTGTTCCTGATATCTGCTGCCATATTGTTCCCCTTATAAACAAGAACAAGTGGACAGAATGAGGTTGATTCATTTGACTTAGTTACCAGAGAGTAATTGTTTTTATTGTTTGTCTAGCACATTATTAAACATGTGTCTTAATTAGAATTGCCTTATGCTATTGTCAGTTGGGTATTGCTTATTTTGTTGAGCTGTGTTGTGATTTCAGCAAAATATTAATTGAAATAGAAAACAGGTTTACTGTTACAGTTAGCAACCAGGAAAAAAACAGATTTTCCTACTTTGTATTAAGTACATTTGTCTTCTCTTGGAAATTAGTGTTTACAGTTTAATGAGGTAGAGCACAGGTCTTCTTTTCAATATATGATATGTAACTATGCTGTAGTAATGGAGCAGAAGAAATAGTCTTTCCTGCCAACCAGAAAGTTAAATCCTTTCAGTTCTTCAAATCAGTCTCAAAAAAACTGCTCAGTTTCAGTATGATTGCAATAATTGTATGCAACTGTCTCATTAAAAAGAATTCAACTTTACATGGCTGTAAATAAACAACTATACTGTTATAATGTGTTTCCAAGTCAATAAATAGTATAATACAGGATTCATAGATTCCCTTAGTAGGTTAGGTAATCAAAAACTGTTGAGCAACTCTATTTTTAAGTATCCTGTTCTATTTTCAGAAGAATTTTTATATTAAATATCCAATTTTTTATTGAATTATTCATTCCAAGTGTAATAGAGGATAATGTTCAGTCATAGAAAGTGTAGTTAAATTTATCCAGGAGGAATGTTTTTATTTCAGTTCCTATTCATGATTTTAATTCAATTCATTGAACTTCACAACCTGTCTTTCATAAACCAAGTATATTGTACAATCGACTTTATAACCAGATATACAGAATGCTGAATTAAATGATCTTACATAGAGACACATAACATCTCACTGTCGAGGGACCCGGAGCTGGCGAGCCAAGCTCACGCTCTCAGTCACAGTTGGTTGGTTGAATGGTGGCAAATTGGACATGGAACAGGCGGGATTTTTGGCGTGGAGTTCTGAGGCACAGAAGCGTAACGGTTTCAAAAACAAGCTGGATTTATTTAACTTACGCTTTTGACGGCGTAAGTACTGATCTTCAGTTACAGTAGACGATAACAATAAACAACAAATGGGTCTGTTGGCCCACGAGGTTCGCAGTGAGCCCTTGCTTTCTACCCCTATGTAGCAGGGCACCAGGGTGCCTGCTACTAGCAGGAGGAATAGGGCTGCTGAAGCGCCCTGGAGCAACACAGATGGGGGTTGCTAGGGCAACCAGGCAGGTCATGTGGCCAGGAGGGGGCAGGGCCAGGCCCTTATAAACAGCTAGGCCAAGGCCTAGCTAGCAGTTCCTTCTGGCAGCTGCAGGAGCAGGAGCTCTGTGGCTGAGCTGAGCAGCCTGAGTTGGTGGTTGCAGCCTTACCTTGCTGACCGGCTGCAACGATGCTAGGGAGGAGTGAACCCTGAAGAGAGGTAGGGTTGGGAGCCCTAGAGGGGGCTCGGCATTTGCATTATGAGCGGGTAGGCTCTTTTTTGGTTTTGTTACAGCTGTTTGGGCTTGGCTTGTGTTATAGTTACACTGGAGGACCGGGTGAGGCTGTAGGGGTGAAAGGAGGCCTCACGGGAGCTCCCCAACAGCTTGGGGGTTCCCGGTACCCAGCAGAGGCACAGTGCCAGTGGGGCACAACTGTTTGTGCTGGAGTGGCGTGGTGTACGGGGTTTGGAGCCCAGCCCCTGAGGGCGGCAGTTTGCCCAGTGGGGCAAACGAACCAAGAAAGGGTCAAGGGGCCAGGCACGGCTACGGCCAACTGAGCCCCAGGCGCGGGAAACGCGCAGCACGAGGAGCGCGGTATAGGCCCCAGAGAGGGCGAAGCGCAAGGAGCGCGGTATAGGCCCCAGAGAGGGCGAGGCCCCAGAGTGGGTTAAGCGTGAGGAGCCAAGACCCCGAGAGGGGCAGCAAGCGCGGTGAGCACGGCCAAAGACCCTGAGAGGGCTGAGAGAGGCCCCAGAGTGGGCGGTGAGCATGGTGAGACCCCGAGAGGGGCAGCAGGAAGCGCGGTGAGCGCAGCCAAAGACCCCGAGAGGGGTGGGAAAGCCCAGAGGTGGGTGAAAGGCCCTGAGGGGTGAGGTGTTAGAAGAGTACCTGGGCGAGGCAAGCCCAGGGGCGCCAGGCTAGGGACGCTGGTGGGGAGACAGGCCCAGAGGCGCCAGGCAGGGCGCCGGGAGGCACAAGGACCAGATATCGTCCACAAACAGCTGCGCGGCTTGGGGCATGCTAAAGGGGAGGTTTGGAGGCACGCATTGCCCATAGGGCTGGGGTGTTGGACCACCCCACTTTGGAACGGAGGTGATACCAGCAAGGTGTCATAGGTGTGAATAGGCAGCCTCCCATTCTGAACCTCAACATCAAAGACATGGTGGGCGAGTAGAGGGCGCTGGATCACCCTAATTGGCACGGCAAGGGGGTGCTAGCGAGCTCACGGCCGCTTGCAGGCCCCACCCCGTGACACCCTACAAGAGGGATAGGTGCAGCTGTCCACTGCTAGTCCCAGGGCTGGTCAACAGCTCATGTAAGAGATTAACATACAAAAGACAACTGTACCGTGTCGTGACACCCGTCCAAGTTAATGGACAACGAGTAGTCATATACGAAGCTGAGGTCAAGAGCCGGAACGTGATGCAGCGGAGATCAGGTATGTAGGAATGAGCCTAATCGTAGTCGATATGGAATGCTGAGGTCAGTTCAAAGCCAGGTAAGCAGAAGCCGGAATCAAAAGCCATGAAGGACGTAATCGAAATTGAAGTCGGGATCAAAGCCAAGACAGTCCAGTAACCAGAAGAATCAACACACAGAGATAACAAGAGGTAAGTCGTTGTATGAGGTTGAAAGGAGAACCAGGGAATCAGATCCCAAACCCTCTCTGCTTCGCAGTCCCTGCTAAAGCAGCCTCTGCTTGCAGATAGAGCAGCTCTCTCTCTCTCAATCCACTCACACCGACGACGCGCCAACAACCCACACCAAAGGTGGGGGTCAGAAACTTTTAAAGCAACCCTTCAGCCAATTGGGGTGCTTGGTTGAAGGAATTTTCTGGACGGTGACATCATGCTCTTAGTGAACTGAAGTCTGAGCTCTGTGTGGTGACTGAGCACGCGCAGGACTGAAAGTAAGTCACGGTTGATTGACAAGCCAACAGGTCACCCAGGGGGCACATGCTGGGCACGCTGTGGAATTTTCCATGAGCTAGTGTTATCTGTGCATGTCAAACTTTAGCTTCCTGTATTGGCAGCACTTATATAAAAATTTACTTTGACACTCACTATCTTTAGAAAACAGAGTGAGAAATGTGTAACCTTCATTACCCACTAATAAGATTCAGGCATCACCTGAGAAATGATCCACAGGTTAGTATTTCCTAGCTAACAGGCTCTACAATGACATGATAATGTTTTAAAACTAACAGTTGTATGTTAGAAACATTGCAGAATGGGATCTATAGGCTTGTAGGTGCTCAGAGACTAGTTTCTAGGGTTGGAAGGGACCTGAGCAGATCATCTACTCCGATCCCCTGCCATGCCAGGAAATAATACTGGGGTAAAATGACCCCAGCAAGATGTTCATCCAACCTCCTCTTAAACACCCCCAGGGTAGGAGCCTGCACCACTTCTCTTGGAAGTTGGTTCCAGATCCTAGCCG
>NW_017728920.1:17819922-17822011 GCF_001723895.1 Crocodylus porosus | reverse complement strand
TTTTCTCAAACAGCTTGCCTAGGATCGAGGTAAGACTAACTGGCCTATAGTTTCCTGGGTCCTCCTTCCTTCCTTTTTTGAAAATGGGAACCATGTTGGCCCTCTTCCAGTCCTCCGGCACCACACCAGAGCACCACAAGTGCTCATAAAGCCGTGCCAGGGGTCCTGCAATGATCTCAGCCAATTCCTTTACGACTCTAGGGTGGAGATCGTCCGGGCCGGCTGACTTGAATACGTGCAGCCCCTCCTAAATAGTTCCTCGCTAACCTTTGGCCCAGGTGTGCCTCCCCTGGGGCCTGAGGGGGGCCCAGCAAGGAGATTACTATTCTGGTCCCTACTTAGGAAGACAGAGGCAAAGAAATCATTAAACATGTTAGCTTTGTCATCTGGGGTGATGACCAAATTTCCCAACGCGTCCTGCAAGGGCCCCACGTTACCTGGGACCTTCTTTCTCCCCCCTATGTATTTAAAAAAGGACTTCTTACTGTCCTTAATCTGAGAAGCTAGGCCTAATTCCATCTCTGCCTTGGCCTTCCTAACTGCCCCCCTACATCTCCGAGCAACTGCAGAATAGTCATCCCTGGTGATGACCCCTTCTTTCCATTGGGTGTACGCCTCCTTTTTAGCAAGGAGACATTCCCGGATGCTTTTGGTGAGCCATGGAGGCTTGTGTGCTCTCCTGCTCCTTTTGCTCCTTGTTGGGATTACCTTCCTTTGGGCTTGGAGGATCGCCTCCTTAAGGAGCGACCACTCTCCTTGGACATCTGGCTCCCCTCCCCTCTGGGACCTCAGCGCATCCCCCAACTATCCTCCTTAGCTCATTGAAGTTTGCCCTCCTGAAATCTAGGGCTGCTGCCTTACTGCTTGCCTTTGCCACCTTGCGCTGGATGGTAAAATCCAGCAGGAGATGATCGCTGTCGCCCAGGTAGTCGTGCACCCACAGCCCCCTCACCAGGTCATCTAATAACCACCTATGTCACAGGAAATAAACACCTATGTCACAGGAAAGTTTGCAATTCATTGCTAAAATGTAGATTTCAGGTTTTGCTATAGAAAATATGGTACAGTTCCTTCAAGTAAAACTTGATTTAGTTTATAACCTTATAGTTTCATAGTTTCTATGGTCGGAAGGGACCTGAGCAGATCATCTAGTCTGACCCCCTGCCATGGCAGGAAAGAATACTGGGGTCAAACGACCTTATATCAAATTAGCATGATATTTAACATGGCCAGATACAAAACACACATTGAGTGTGTCCAGATAAGTGTGCACATCCCTCTTGCCTTGCCTCAAACCCCTTTGAGGCAGGGCAAGAGGCACATGTGGTAATGAAAAAGTGTTCCAGGAGTCTAAAAAAAACAAAAGCCAAAAAAAAAAAAAATGGGGGCTGGCCAGGCAGCAGGAGCAGCCACAGGGCCAGCAGGACCCATCTAGGCCTGGAATGTGGCCCCTGCACAATGTGCCAGTCCTGCCACCATGGGCCCAGCCCAGCTGGGTGGCAGAGGGGCCCCAAGGGCAGCAGGACCCATCTGTACCCAGCACAGTCCCCATGTGCTGCGCCAGTCCTGCTGCCATGGGCCCAGCCAGGTGGCAGAGGGGCCTTGAGGGCAGCAGAACCTGGCTGGGCCCAGCATGCAGTCTCTGCACACTGCGCCAGGTCCTGCCATCAAGGGCCCAGCCCAGCCGGGTGGCAGATGATCCTCAGTGCTAGCAGGACCTGATTGGGTCCAGCATGTGGTCCCCATGTGCCGCGCCAGGTCCTGCCACCATGACTGGGTCCAGTCAGGTGGCAAAGAGGCCCCAGGGCCAGCAGGACCCAGCTGGGCCCAGCACACGGTCCCCACATGCCACACCAGCTCCTGCCACTATGGGTCAGAGTTCCCCAATCCTGCTGCTGCTGCTAAAGGTCAGTTATGGGCCCTGGGTGGGGAGGACTGTAGCCCTCCAGAGTGCCTGGGACGCTGGGTGGGGTGGGGGCTGTGGCCCTCCAGGGAGGAGCTGGGAGTCTGGGCAGGGGGGCTTTGGCCTTCCAGGATGCCTGGGAATCTGGGGTCCCAGGGGGGAGCTGAGGCCCTGTGGGGGCCAGGG
>NW_017728920.1:17804541-17819822 GCF_001723895.1 Crocodylus porosus | reverse complement strand
CTCCAGAGTGCCTGGGACGCTGGGTGGGGTGGGGGGCTGTGGCCCTCCAGGGGGAGCTGGGACCCTGGGCAGGGGGACTGTGGCCCTCCTGGGTGCCTGGGACCCTGGGCTCCCAGGGGGGAGCTGAGGCCCTGTGGGGGCCAGGGGACCCACCTCTCCTGAGCAGCCCCTCCACAAAGTCCGCCACACCTACAGTCCCCTCAGCACTCACCCCATACCTACCCATACACCAAATGACATCCCTCCACATACAACCATATGCCTCACCTCACACCCCTTTCCACCCCCTTCCTGCAAACACCACATCCCCCCATAACACACCCATCATGTGTGAAGAAAACCAGAAATACACATCGACACATATAGGTATTTACAACTTATTTTATCATGATGATAGAGACACTGGTAGGCTTCCACATTGCTTTACTTTGTAAATACACCAATAAAGCATTGCCCAACTGATTGCTGTCTGTCTCTCTCTCTGTAGGGGTGTGTGTGTGTGTGTGTGTGTGTGTAGAATGGTCTTTTGTTTTAATTGTGGAAGAACATGGAATTTGGGGTATTTTAAAAAATGGATTTGGGATGCTGCTGCAGCGGTCCACCTGGCACAAGGGGTGGTGTCCCCATGTACCAAGTGACTGGGCCCCATAAGCTTCTGTCTATTTGTATCCTTCAAGTATCATGGGCTCTAAGGCCCCCCTGGCTAGCAGCCCCTACTGTGTGGGGCCAATGGATGAAAGATACAGCAGAATTCTTGGGTCAAAAAAGGCAAAAAACAAGATAGGTCAAAACATGAAAATAAGTGTGCCTGAGAGAGACACCAAGCAGAGCCCCCCCTGGGCCACACCCTGCAGTCTCTGGGCACCTTCCTGGTCAAATACAGGGCCAATTTGGCCAGGGCCAGGAGGAGGTTAACCAGAAGGTCCTGGGACTTGGTAGGGCCATGGATGGGGTGACCAAAAATTCAATTCAATCAGAACCCAGGAGGAGGCTCTGGAGGTGGAGGGGCTGCAGCCAGGTGTACTCAAGGGTCATGTGCACCAGGTCTCCCTTTGCCCACAGAAGGGACAGGAGATCAGTGTGTTCATGGAGCTCGCCACATACATGCCCATGGCAATGGCTCCATGGAGTAGCCACCAGCTGAGTTCCCCAGTGGCTCATGGGATGAGGGTGGAGTACAGACTCAGCTACCGGGGTGCCCCAGCCATGCCCTTTCTAAGCAGGTCCCACCACTTGGTGTCTGCGCTGGATGTGAGGGCAGCATGATGGACAGTGCAGCTCATGAGCATGTAGAGGTGACAGCATTGGATGGTCGAAAAGTGGACTGATCTGGTGTCTTCCAGCTGGCTCAGATGGTGCAGTAGGATACGTCATGAAGCTGGGTGAGGCACCGGCCCCACAACAAATGCAGGGCTGGAGGACATGGGGGGGGGAGGGACCGCTGCCATGCAGGACCTCCTCAGTAAAAGGCAAGGGCAGATTTCACCTCCTGGAGGTTGCACATGTTGTGGGTAGACCCATGCAGTGGGCCAGCACAGAAGGGTCCACCCACTCTTGCCTATCATAGCCCAGGAGGTGTCTAATATGGGTCACACCAGCCAGGATCAACCTCTGTTGCAACCGGGTTGCCTCTGTTGTCAGCACCTCCAGCTGGAGGTTCCAGAGGAGGGGCTCGATGAGCAGGTTGGTACCCTGGGTAACTGTTGCAGGGGATCTGGAGGCAGAGACCAGCCTCCAGGCCCGGAGGAGGTCCTGGTAGAAATCTGGCAGCCCTCACAGATCCTGCAGGGAGAAGCCCTACAGGCTGAGGAGCTGCCAATTGTATCAGAACCCCTGGAAGTGGCAGAGGAAAGTGCATCCCAGGTGGCCCCAAGCTGCATGGCTGCTGACACCGTACAGCAGTCACTGCAGGGCCTGAAGGCAGAATGCCAAGAATTGGCTGTGCAGGCAAACCAGGCCCTGGCTGCCCTCCTGCAAGGGGAGACTCAGGACGTCTGCAGCAACCCAGTGCCATCCCGGCCAGAAAAACTCCCATCTCTGGACCTCAGGGGGCACAGACAGGGTGTGTAAGCCTTGCCAAATGGACAGGAACAGCTGGTTCAGCACCAGCACTCTCTCACATAGGGAGAGACATCACAGGAGCCCTGCCCATGCCCGGAACCACTCCACCCCCCTTGCATCCAGATGGTGCCAGTTCTCTGGCTGGGAGGGGTCTGTAGGGGATAGGTAGACCTCCAGTACAGCAGCAAGCCCATGCTCCAGTGGATCCCACAGAGTGCGGGTAGGAGTGAGCCCACCTGCCACCCATCACCCACCACCAGGCCAAAGTTCTTGACCCAGTTAACCTGGGCAGAGGAAGCCGCTGAGTACAATGGATGGCATGCTTCTACCCACACCAGGTCACTTGAGTCCTGGACCATGAGAAGTACATCATCAGCATATGCTGACAGGACCAGTTGCACTGTCAGCTCCTGGAGAATCAACCCTGCCACCCGCTCCTGCAGGAGAACAAGGAAGGACTCCAGGGCCAAGGTGTACAGATGGCCTGACAGCGAGGAGCCTTGATGCACTCCTCTTCTGAATGGGATGGGCTCCATCAGGGTCCAGTTGAGCTTGACCAAACATTCTGCAGAGGTGTACAGCACCTGTGGAGAGCCCACACGAAGCAGGGCCCAAAGCCAAAGGCCCAAAGTGTGCCTGTGAGGTATCCATGATCCACTCTGTCAAACGTCTTCTCCTGGTCCAGGGATAAGAGGGCAAAAGACTGTCCCTCCCAGTGAACTAGCTCCAGGATGTCCTGAATAAGGCACAGGTTGTCAAAGATGGAATGTCCAGGCACCATGTACATCTGGTCGTGATGGATCACGTACGTCAGCATGGATTGCAGGTGCAGTGAGATGGCCTTCGCTAGCACCTTGTAGTCCATGCAGAGAAGGGACACAGGACACCAATTCCTTAGCTCACAGGGATCTCCCTTTTTCGGTAGGAGGGTCAGCACAGCCCTACAGCATGACAGGGGGAGTGCCCCACTTCCCTCAGATTCAGCCCAGACTGCAGCAAGGTATAGGCTGAGGGTGTCCCAGAAAGCCCGGTAGAACTCTGAGGTCAGCCAGGGCCTTTTTGCTAGGCATCAGGCAGAGGGTTGACCAAAAACTCAGCCAGAGTGAGAGGAGCTTCCAGCCAGTCCTGGTCACCTACGCTGACCTGCAGGAGTCCCTCCCTCAGGGTCTGAGAGGCCTCGGCATTGGTCAGATCCAGGGAGAAGAAATCTTCATAGAAGGCTTGTGCACACTGGTGCATCTTGTCTGGATCCATGAGGGGGGTGCCGTCACCTGCCAGAAGGCAGACGATGTACTGCTTGGTCTCCTGTCTCCTCTCCAGGGAATAGAAGAAGTGGGAGCTGTGATCCTTCTCCCGAAGGAGGTGGACATGTGAGTAGACAAATGCACCACAGACGTGGTGGTCGTCCAGAGCATGAAGCTCTTCCCACCTCTCCCTACACTTTCCGCAGAGGGACGGGTTGTTTGGGTCAGTGGCCAGGTGCCTCTCCAGCTCTAACACTGCTCGCTCGAGCTGCTCCTGAACCACCTTGCTCTGCTGGGTGTGCCCCCAAGTGTAGCTGTGGCAAAAAAGCCAGATGCACACCTCCCCCACATCCCACCATCATTGAGCCAAGGGAAGAGCTGCCCATTGCTCCTTCCAGGCCAGCCAGAACTCCCAGAAAGCCTTCCTGAATCCCACATCCTCCAGCTGGCTGGCAGTGAAAATCCAGTAGGCCTACCCCCCATGCCCAGGCCCCAACATGGCCTGGGCTCAGATCAGGTGGTGATCACTGAAAAGGGTCAGCTAGATGCCAGAGGAGTAGGCCCAGGCAAAGTGCAGCAAAGAGATATAAACTTGGTCTAACCAGGATTGGCATGCCTGCTCCTCTCCCACCCTCACATAAATGAAGGCAGGCAGTTCAGTGGGGTGACAGGCATGCTAGATATTCACCAGGGAGTAGTCCATCAGGATCTCCCCGAGGATGCCATGGCAGCCTGGTTCTACTCCTTGCCCCACCGGTCTCACACATCTAGGGTGATGTTAAGGTCCCCACCAAGGACCGAGCACTCGCAAGGGTTGAGAGTGCTGATGTATGTGGGCACCTGGTGAAAGAAATCTGCCAACTCTGGGTCCTTTTCAGGGGCGTACACATTCAGAAGGTTCAGAACCAGCCCCTGCACCTGGACCCGGAGGTGCAGCACGTGGCCCGGCACCACCTGAATGTTCTGGAGAACCTCCAGCTGCAGGCCCAGGGAGAACAGGGTGGCCACCCCTGATGAGGTGGCTGAGAGGTGACTAAAAAAGTCCCTGCCTCCGCACTCCAGCCACCAATTTGGTTCAACTGCTAGAGTTGTCAGGGTCTCCTGCAAGAATACCATGCAGTACCCTGCCTCCTGAAGGAAGGAGAGCACCTGGCACCTCCGGAGGCCCTTCCTGCAGCCATGGACATTGATGGTCATGATCTTAAAGAACCTCATGGCTGGGGGGGTGGAGTAGATGGTTCATCAGGGGCCTCACACATCTCAATACCCAGTGTGGGGCCCGCTGGTTTGTGTAGTGCCTTCCCATACACATAGAAGGCATCTAACATATGAACTGTGGGCCCACCTATAGATCTGGGCGTTGCAGCTTTTGGGCTCCTTGCCTTCCCCCACCAGTGCCCATTCAGTGGCAAGGATGCTGTCAAAATCTCCCCAGTGGTCCAAGGCTAGCTGTACCTTGCTGGCAGACCAGCAGGTATAGTCATGGTCAAGAAATGCAATAGCTCATCCCTGGGGACCGCTAGGACCGAGAGGTCTGCAGACTCCATGGACCCTGCTGGTTCTCAGGCATCCTCCTCCTAGGCCTGGAGCTCAGAGGGCTTTTATGGCACCATCTGAACCCCCGAGACTGCTAAGACCCTGGACTCTGGTTGGGATTGTGAGAGCTGTGCAGCCCCCTGGGACAGTGGTGGGGGTAAGGGTGGGGGTCCTTCACAAAATGATAGAGCTGGGTCCCTGGGGTCTGTTCAGGGTTCCTGATGAGATCGGTCCACTGATTAGGGGACCCAACTGTGACCCCCCTCTGGTGCAGGACTATGGGGCAGGCCGCAGGTGAGGTTTTCCTAGGAGAGGGAGAGACCTACCAGGCACTGGGGTAGCTCTGGTGTCTGCCTCAGGGTCCTGGGAAAGGGGACCTCCTCCCCCAGAACTCACTGGGGTGAGCCCCAGGGCTTCTGTATCCCCTAAATCAGAGGGATGAGGCTCCGCCACCAGGCCTTCCTTTGGGCAAGCCTGAGCCTTGGCGCCCATGGTTTCAGCAGGTAGGCCTTGGTCAGCATAATGAAGGGCTTCTCCCATGGGCTCCTGTTGGGGACTATCTAGCAGTCCCGAATCCTCCTCCATGGGGATCACCTATTTGATCTTTTCTGCGGTGGGGTGTCAGGCACAGCTGGGGAGGACTTTGGAGGCTGGGCTGCTCCTTCCCCCTGTGTGGTGGTCTTGGGAGGGGGAAAGGAGTCCTCCACATCAGAGGGCTCCAGCTGTGCCTGGGCCTTCCTCTTGCCTTATACCTGGAGGGGACCTGCACCCAATCATCCATGGGGTGGTCCTCAGGTGGACAGGCTCCAGCAAGAGAAGGTGGGGGTTGGGGGGCTGGGGCCAGCCATGACAGGGGTATGACTAAGGGCAGGGGGGCCCTGCTCCCTCTCTACCACCAGTTGCTGGTGCCCTCCCTGGGACTCCACCAGACTTGGCTGGGGGGCAGGGTCCCTTCAGCTCATGGGAGAGCTCATAGTTATGGATGAAGTGTCATGGTGGCCTGAGGGGGGTGAGGCACCAGTGGTAGAGGCACCTCTTTTTTCAGTAGAACCCACAGATTCCCTCCACTCATAGTGCAAGTGCCCCGGGATACAGCACCGGAAGCACTGCAGATCCCCCAGTATATAGAAAATCTTCACCAGACCTCCCTGATAAGGAATTACCAGGCACTCCTCAGCCTCCAGCTGGGCTCCTACCACCAGTTGGATCGTGACCTGGTGATAGAAAGAGTATATGTGGCAAAGGCCAGGGTCTCGGCACCCCAGCGAGAGGGCCACCACTGGGGAGATAACTCTCCCCAGGGTTTGGAGCTGGGGGAGCAGGACCCAGTTGGGGATATAGGGAGGGACAGAGGTGAAGATCACCCTGTTCCCCAGCTCTTCTAGAGGCTTGAGGGGGATGTACTTGCCCTCCACCATGAGCCCCCTCTCCACCACCTTTTGTGCAGCTGCCTCCAAGGCAAGAAAAAAGACCTCCTTGCCATGAAAGTGGGAGGTCACCATGATCTTGAGGGCCCCCACTACTTGAGCCAGGGCCTGTACCCAGGTCCCAAAGTGCGGGTTCTCTGACCTGGGCATTTGGCACTCCACCCCATGCCTGCAGGTGAGTGCCAGAAAGGGGGCCCCACTGCCCAAGCTGGAAGGGTTGGTGGTGGAGGGTCCAGACCCCCCAGCTTCAGGTCTCCCCACAGCTGTATGTGCATACAGCTTCCCCCTGGGAGGCCATGTTGCTGGGGACAGCCTGAGTGGGTGTGCTGGCTGGTGTAGTGCACCTGCTCCCCTCAGGTGCTGGTGGTCTAGGCTTCAGGGCAGGGCCCTTGCTCTTCCCACCCCCAGCTGTGGAGAAGGCTAAAGAGGAGCCCTTCCCACTGACCTTGCCCTTGGTCCCTGATGATGGGAGAGGGGGCTTGGGAACCCCTCTGGGGAGTGATCTGGCCTGGGTAAGCCCCTGGCCCTGTTGGCTCCCTACCGGAGTCCCATCTGCCCCTGCAGCAGAGGTTGCAGGCTTCTGCACCCCTGGAAGAGGTTGGTTGGATTCTGCCTCTGGGGTGGAGACTGCCATGGCATGCATCACCTTGAGGTCATGGCTGGGATCCACCCTCATAGTGGGGGTTACAGGAAGCTCTGTGGGGGCATCTGCCCCCCCCCCAGAAGGTTCCTGCCCTACAATTGTTTCACATGAGGGCAGGGAAGACAATAAAGAAAAACAAAATATCCCACAGGGCTGGTGAATCTCGTAGGGACAGGCTAGGATTGTGGGGCAGAAGGGGGATAGGGAGGAAGGTGTGGATAAGCCTGCTCACTGAGCCACAGCCCCACAGGTAAAAAAAAAAAAAAAGGGAGGTCTATGCTTTGAGAATGTGTGGGGGAAGGGGGAACATACACACACACACACACACACACACACACACACACACATATGGGCTGGGGAAACTCGAGCTGGCTTACTCAGCCATACAACAAACACCAGGACAGGGGTAGTGGACCAAAGGACTTACCACACAAGGTCAAAAAAGACACAGGGAAGGCTGCTGAGGCAAGTGTAAAAGATGGCTGGAGCAGTGGAGGAGCTTGTTTGTGGAAGATCTGTCCAGAAGCCCCTCAGGCATCCAGCCGGTCACTCAGCAGCACAGCGGTAGGCAGGAAGACAAATCAGGATCAGATGCAGTGAGGTAGCTGTGGGGGAGGGTAGAAGCAGTCAGATAATTATGAAGTGATCCAGTGCACCTGTGGTGTTAGGTGGTGCAGAATGGAATCTCCCTCTCTTCTGAGAGCGGGCAGCAGTAGAAACAATGGCAGCAGCAGTAGTGATGGTAGGAGTCATTCAGTTCAGCCTCTCAGGGTGTGTTTTAGGTGAAAGTGGAGGTGAAGGCAGCTGGAGCAGGCAAGGTTCCTTTAGGCTCCAGCAGTGATGGGAGAGGGGCCCACAGGCAGTGCAGGCTCCCTCTCCAGGCTGTCCTTGGCCACAGCTTGGCAATGGGCTGCACATCAGGCTGGAACAGGGGAGTAGAAGCTGGGGTGCGGTGCTGGGGTGCAGTGTAGTGCAGCGGGCCCCTCCCTGACGGGGTAGCAGTGTGCAGCAGAGGACCCCCCTGGTTGGGCCAGCAATAGCAGCAGCAGCCCAAAGCAGGAAGGGGTGTGGCCAACTTACTCCAAAACCTCTGAAACCAAGCCAGTGGCTAATAGTATCCAGAGGCAGGAAAGGGCCTGGCTATATTCTCCCCAGAAGCTCCTGAGACCAAGCTTGCAGCAACCAGCCACAATAGTAGCAGCAGCAGCATGGGACAGAAAGGGGAGTGGCCAACTTCCTCACAGAGGCTCCTCCCCCAGAAGCTCCTGAGAACAGTAGCCCTGAGCTTCTTGCCAGGGCAGCTTTTTGTATTGATGAGACCAGGACAGGGCAGCTTTTTATACTGATGGAGACAGCACACATGCTGGCCCGAGGCTCTAGCTCTCCCTAGCTGCAGATCTGGGAGAAGTCAGGCAAGGTTATTTTGCCGCAAGTGGCACAATTTGCTCCACAACAAAATTCATGTCTGGGCATGTGCACTGAGGCAAAAAGCCCCGGCTCAAATTTGCACCACTTCTATCTGAGCTGCTGCAAGTGTATGTGCTTGCATGTGTGGATGTACCCATTGTGTGTTTCTACACCGCAGTGTCTAAGCAAGTTAGTTTGAGTACCTGAAGCGGTCTAGCCCAAAAACATGGAACTCAGTGCAGGCTCATTTACCTCCATGCTACCATTACTAGAGAGCTTAGAGTACCCAAGATATATCTAAATGAGCTAGCTCATGTATTTCTAAACTATTCTTCTATGTAAGTGTACCCATAAAATCAAGAAGGATGACAAAAATTAAAGGACTGAGCCACAACATCCAAAGGCAGAGCAGAAATATCGAGCAGGGTGAGGATGGAATCAAGTTTTTCAAGATCCTTTTGAGAGCTGTTTCATTAGAATAAAGAAGGAGGAAGCTGGTCTAGAATAGACCAAAAAATGATCTTAAAGTTAGGAATAGGCTGTAGCAATTGAAGATGGAGTATTCAAAGAAGAGGATAGGAGAGATGGTATGATAGCTATAAAAACAAAGAAATTCAAAATAGGGCTGGACTGTCATTTAATTTAACACCCCTTTACATTTCTCTCTACTATAAAATATGTAGATGAGAAATAGACAGTAGTTTTTTAAAGACAAGAGAAATGAGGAAAGTTGTTTATGATGGGATAGAACTCCCAAATACAGTTAGACAATATGGGATGAAGTACTACGTTATGTTATGATGGCCTATCAGAACAGCGTACCGTTCTCTCTGGGGTATACACCATATATGGTGCCATTTGGATGGGAGCTCTGCCTCCCTACTGATGTCATCTCTGGGATAAATATGTCAGAGGAATTTAACAACCCCTCGGAATATGTCACAAATGCTTCAGTTCAGTTAGTCAAGCTGTTCAGAAACACCAGGCTGCAGGCACACAAAAAGAAAAGGAGTACTATGACCTCAAGAGTACTATGATCTCACTGGACAGATTTCTGAACCGGGGGATTGGTGTGGGTACAAAGCTGGTCCAGGAGACAGGGGCAATGCCAAAAACTACATAAAAGGTATAGTGGCCCCTATACTGTCATTAAGAAGTTTATCTGAGGCAGTATATGAGCTAGTGAACAAGCCCCATAGACAGACACCAGTAGTGTGCTATAACAGAATGAAGCCATATG
This sequence comes from Crocodylus porosus, assembly GCF_001723895.1. Taxonomy (NCBI): domain Eukaryota; kingdom Metazoa; phylum Chordata; order Crocodylia; family Crocodylidae; genus Crocodylus; species Crocodylus porosus. The sequence continues at coordinate 17,810,264 of NW_017728920.1, read as the reverse complement.
TGTGCTCAGGGAACAGAGACCCTAATCCAACAAGGGAACTAGAAAGGCCTACCCACCAACCACCACGATATCTCCATGACTGTACAACCAAACTCTCATCAATACAGTCCCATATAGGCCCAACTAGGTGCTACCAAAGCACGCTTGTAAATCCAGGGGTGTAGAGTGGACCCAATTTATATGGGGCTAGTGAGAATGGATAAGTACAGGGGTTGAGACAAAGGATGAGTATAGGTGGATTAACACATGGACCAGAAGGCTCCAGGCCCAGGAGTCTAGCTTGCAGCTTGCTCCTCATCTTCAGGAAAGCAAAAGCCATGGTTTTCAACCTGACATTGTTTTTTTCTCCCTGTTGATGGACATTAAGCAGCTGGGCCTCCAGGGCCCCTTAGCCAATCGATGACAGAGAGACAAAAATGGTGTCAAGTTTAAAATCACAGCTTTCACTTCCTTGCTGAGGAGCAAGCTGCAAGCGGGGCCCCTCCACCAATCAGCAGTGGGGGGCATAAAGGGAACCTGAAAAATTAAAGGTGTGGCCAGGAGTACAGCCAGGTAGCCAGCATCCTGCTGGTAAATCTGTGGGGAGGGGGGAAGGGAGGGGGAGAAAATGAGTGTGCAGGGGGCAGATCGAGGTCCCCACAGTGAGGGAGGAAGTGGGGCAGGAGCAGGTGTCACACGACTGGATGTCACACTGCAAAATATTTCACCAGATTTGCTATAAAAATACCATAAAGCAAGTGTGCTCAACCTCCAGCCCATTGAACCATGCAATCCATTCCACAGGTATCCTCACTGGTCCAGAAATTTGGTGGTGGGGGAAGTGGCAATTAGCACTTTTTAAAAATTTATTTCTACACTTACTGAGATTAAAATGAGAATGAAGAAGGATCAGGCCCTAATCGCATGCAGTCAAGCCACATGTAAATGGTCTGGCCAGAGCCCAGTGCTGCCATGCAAGGCCAGAGACCAATGCAGCTGCTCAGGCCTGGGGCCAGGGTCAGACAACCTGTGCCCAATGCAGCCTCACAAGATTAGGCCCCAGGCAAGCCATTCACACAGGTCTTTATCAGGCCCTAGCTGGGCCAGCACCACATGCTGGATTGGGCCCACAGATGGAACTGTCACTGCTCATCTGGCCCCTGGGCCCAAAAGGTCAAGCACCGCTGCCTTAAAGTACATAGGTTTCAATTTACAATTATGAGTGTCCATAGATTGGTGAGTACCAATGCTAGTCTTACAAAGGGTTGGGGAAGTTGTGATCTTTGTACTCACATCTGCTTTAAAATCACATGAGACAAGTGCTGCTATTTTTTAAAAAGAGGAAATAGGATCATGGTCCTCATTCAGCCTGTGGTCAGACAGCAGAACTGATCCTAGGCAGAAGGGAGTACATTTCGCACCATGGTACACATTAGGTCTGTGTGAAGCAGCTAGTATTCACTTCAGATTTGGATTCGGATGATTCAGGGGACAGTGATTCGATTCAGTGATTAGAATCACTGTCCCAAATCAATTCAGCCAAATCTGATTTGGAACTTCGGCTGCCCCCGAATCAGCTGAATGTCCAAATCAAAAAGGTCCCATCCTCTGCCCTCTCTCCCAACCTGTCAATGGCTACTCCTCCTGGCCCCAGGGTCCTGGATGTTTAAAAAAAAAAGAAGCTCCACACTCACTGGCTCCTGCCAGGTGGTGGTCTGAGTGATCCAAACTGCTCCCCACTGCCCCATGCTGCATGAGGGGCTCTGCCACAAGCCCCCATCCCCTGCTCACTTCCCCAGCCCTGTCAACAGCTGCCCCACCCAATCCCAGCATCCTGGTGCTTTTTTTTTTTTAAGCCCCACACTCACTGCTGCCAGGTGGGGGACAATCCCTGCTGCCCCCAAGTGCACCACACTGCATGGGGAAGCTCTTCTATGAGCCCCCCAGAAGACCTGATGACCACTTTTTTTTAAGAACCAGGATGCTGGGGCGAGGCAGGGCACCCATTGACAGGGCTAAGAGAGCAGGTGGGGGATGGGGGCCCATGGCAAAGCTCCCTCACACAGTGCAGGGCAGTGGGGTGCAGTGGGGATGGCCCCCCCATGGCAGGAACTGGTGAGTGCGGGGCTTTTTTTTTTAAAGAATCGGGATGCTGGGCCAGGGTGGGGCAGCCATTGACAGGGATGGGAGAGCAGGCAGGGGTCGGGGAGCACTCAGGGGGTCTGGGGATACAGGCAGAGAATCGGAACTGGTAGAAGTCCCCCCATGGTCCCACTCCCTCCTCCTCCAGCTCCACCCTACTTACCGGCACAGATTCTGGGTCCAGCTCCCTGCAGCTGCAAGCAGGGACCACCCGAATCTCTGAATTTCTCCAAAGCTCCCTGAATCTTTTCCGAATCAATTCGGAGAGCTTCTAATCAATTCAGAACTTTTGTTGGTGTCCCAATTCAATTTGGATTCGGAGATTTCGGTGCCAAATCAAGCTGAATCTCCTCCAAATTGCCTCAGCACCCAAAGTTTTGCACAGCCCTAGTATACATAGTGTCTGCTTCACACTCTCAGCTGCAATGAAGCACATGCCCTTCGGAACTCTTGTTGGCACAAATGCATTCTTCTACACAGAATTGCACCCACAAATCACAGCCAGCGTTACTTAGATTGGCATGAAATTGCAGCACTGGATTATCTGGCTGGACACAATAAGCATAGCAATGGTTTTAGGAACCACACTTAAACCAAGAGATGAGTGATTATTTCCAGTTTATCTCCACATACTGTTTTTGAAAACTGAGCTGAGAAAATTAAATAAACCAATGGAAAAAAAAGAAAGAAAGAACAACTCTAAAAGTATTTGTTAATTCCAGCTGGAAATATAACCTACACAAAATATTTAAAAACTTTCTCTTTATTTATTTCCAAACTTACTGTGATTAAAATTCAGTGGCAGCCAAGAATGCATCATGCCACTCCTTTTAATCATAAATACAATTTTAAGCAAGTAGATAAACTCTAGGAAATTAAAGTGAATATTTACATCTATTTAAATGTAATGTCAATATGCTTGCTGTGAGAACAGCAGCTGAAGGATGTAGATTAAACTGTCTTGGCCAGATTCTGTCATCATTGTTTTCATTGGCAGAACTCCTGTTGACTTTAATGGGAGCTGGATCAGATTCCGACTTTAATGAGGTATAAAACTCTGAGAGGCATAGATAATATAATCACCTTTATTTTGCACACACACCCCCACACCTACACACTGGGTTTAATGTCAATATTTCCTCATCAAATTGTATAGATAGAAAATTATCATTGTATAACATACACCTCTGTTTTTAAAATGAGTACAATCTTGTTTGCAAAATACAGACAAAAACCTTCATGTACAGACTGTAATGATCTTTGGACTCTGAGATGATGTTCAGACTTCTGAATATTAAACTTTGAATATGAGTGTATCAAACAGCTCTTCGAATAGGCCTTATGGGTCTTAGGATGCACTGAGTCAGGCTTATCAATGGTAAGACTATAGGGAGTAATTTATTCAGGGGTCAGCAAACACTTCCTCCCTGCAATTCTGTATTTTTTGGTGTTACTACCATCAGAATTATCAGAGGGTCCTGAACAGCCTTGTAAACCAGCCATCCCTCTTTTCCCTGTCTTGGAAAGATGTTTTGGAGGACAAGTCCAGGAGGACACAACAACAGCCTATCCTGCAAGAAATATATTAGGACATGTTAACAGACAAATGTCATTTACTTCCTTACAGGCTTTGCAGGGGTAAGTATTAGTGGGAATTATAAAAATCAATAAATATTTCCCTCCCTGCATATCTTAAGGCAGTTTGAGTTACATTCTCCATGAAGGCATCTTACACTCAGCTTCTTAACTAAGGACAACCACAGGGTTTCAGCCTATTAAATATATTTGCCCCACATGGAACTGCATGTGGCACAATCTGTATTTGTCAAATTTGCTATGTGTTTGTTCTGCTAGTATTGACATGTGTAAGTCAAGATGTTAGGTGTCCACTCAATTTTGTATGTGCTAATGTTATATTGCATGTTGTACATATAAGGGTGTTTATACATGTGGTCTGGGAGTGTGTCGGGGGGTGGGGAGCACTTTAATTAGACTAGTTCCAAGAGCCACTCTAATTAAAACACCCAGAACTTCATATGTATCAATGTCCCCATGCTGAAAAATGGTATGCTTAGTTAAAGCGGCCCCATTGCCATTTCTTAGCACCATTAATTACCACTCTCCAGCAGATTTGATTAATTGAGTCTGCTCCAATGCACTGTAATTACAGCACATCGGAGCAGCCTCACTGCACGTGTATAGGTGCCCAACGTGTTTAAATGCTGTGAGGAAGGCTGAATCCATAGGACTTGAGCTCTAATGAGAAATTAAAGTTCAATGCATTCTATCAGAAAGGACAGGATGTTCTTGAGAGACTTTCAAACCAAAGATCTGAGCCAGTGCTTGCAACTCTTACTGAAATCAGTTGAAATTATGGATCCTTTATAGTTCTCAGAATCAAAGTAGTGTTTTGCAGTTTCAGAAGATCTGCACAATAAAGCATCTGACCCCAGATGGGAGGGAGTTATCCAAATAAATGATCCAAATCTTTGGAGATTTATCCACAACTACCAATAACCCTTCTGTTTCAACTTCTGGAAAAGAAATAGTACATTAAAATGACAACTTAATTTCCTATGCAAAGGCTATTTCTCTTTATGACTCATCTATGTATTGTATTCCAGAGTATAAGTATGAAGCATAGACTACTGCTAGAGGAATACAAATGAATCTATTAAAGTATATTTCCTCACTCCACACTGGTTCCCTTCCCCCTCCTGCCCTGTCCCCGAAGCAACTCTTTTCTTTTCTACTAGCTATGAAACTTCTGGAATAAAAGGACTTCGGGATGAAACAAAGTGAACATTTTTATAGGGAAGAGTTCTTTACCTTTTTTTTGGAAATCATCAGGTCTCAGTTTTCTTGTGATTAGTCAGAAAAAGAGATTATATATGTATAAGTGATTTAGCCAGCAGCATTTCTTCTGCTCTAAATTATACATATAAAGTGTGTGTGTGGGGGGGGACCTATTGTCTTAGGTTGTCTTCAACAGTGTTACCTGTAAGATCCATGTTCTTGGGGAACCCGGGCACAGGACACAGACTGTCTGACTCACAAAGAATCACCTACCCCTCCTCTACCTAAACAGAAACTGATTAAGATGCAGTGAGAGACATACCTAAAACCCTCCAGATCAGGGTCACAAAAGTGAAACAACTGCCCTAGGTCTCATTTGCATCTGAGATGGGAACAGATGACCATTCATTTACATGAGAGATGGAGAACAGAAAGCCTGAAGCAGAGACTGCAGTGAATTCTGGGACCAGCAAAGCAGGGGAGCACTGCATGATGGGGAATCTGTGCTCCAAATGCTAATCAGCCCACGCACCCAGCTCAGCATTTATCAGACCAGTTCTAATCTGGATTTACAAAGGACTTTTCCTCCCCGCTCCCCCACACCTCTAAGCAAAAGTAAGTTTACTAGGCAGCTCGGGCCGTACATTCCCCGGTCCCACTATAGGAAGCCTATGTAAACTTAATTGGCTAAAACTCGGCTGCCGGGTTAGGGAATGCTGAGACAATACACCGAGTCAGAGGGGGTATGGGCAACATTTGAACAATGGTACAGGGTTCATCACAGCGTCCAGCCCATTGGAGCCCTG
>NW_017728920.1:17788757-17802226 GCF_001723895.1 Crocodylus porosus | reverse complement strand
AGAGATACAGCTCCGTATAGAAACACAAGTAACACAAGCAGCACATTGATAGAATTACCAAGACCCTAGCCCTAATAAATGAGCACACCCCAAAGTAGCAGGCAAATCTGGTAACAACAGCTGGTATCATTAGATATCCTAGTAATGGGCAACATATAAAACCTAGATACATTAGACTAGCTATTCCTAGGATTAATAGCTAGTGTCTAACAATTAAATGCAGCCTTTGAGAAAAAGAAGTTTGTGTTACCATTGACTTTAATGAGTGCAGCTGGACCTGTGACTAATATTAATGTGTCAGATTAACAATACAGGTTATAGAAATGAAGGCCTCCAAGATTCCTGTATTGGAAGACCACCATGGCTTTGTTATGAGATTGGTGTTTCTTTTTTAACTGTGTCTTTTCCCTTAATCCATTTTTAGTCTTGACACTTCATGTTTACATAGTAATTAAAATTCAACAGATTTTTTTTTTAGGTCCCTGGGGCCATTAGGATATTCTTTCCTTCTGGTTAAATTAAACTGATAGTGCCATCTTAATAATCTCCTGTAGATCAGGTATGGATAGTTCGCATATAACTGTATTTTGAGCTAGAAAGAATGTCTGCCTGCCCCACCCTCTGTCTTCTCAGAAGAATGTTTAACATTATGGCTAAAACCCAGAAGAGAGAGAGGGAGATTTTGAAGTAATTGCAAACTGCAGGAAAATTTAGAAAATGCAGTGTTAGCACTAATATTTACTCTATGCTGTTTCTTCTCTGAGTGATTATGAACTGAAGTGAAAAATAAAATGTAAACCGTCACAAACCTCAACATCTATAATTAAGAACAGCATTTGACAAGATTACTTTTTCCAGCTGACAAATAAATGTCACTTTTAAAGGAATGTTACACAAAGAGTGATAAAAACAAGCAAGGGGGCAAAAATTGCTCTGTCTTCATCAGTAATATATGAGGAGGGGGAGTTTGATAAGTACTTACAATGACTGCAATGTTGATTTGGCATACAGATCAAAAGACTGACAGACTTAATTTACATTTCTGTGTAATGCAAACAATGACATGTACAAGCTAATCTGAGCAGCTTTCAGTAAGTAATTGAAGGTAGTGCCAACAGAGAGACTTTAAGAAGTAGGTGTGTGCCATTCAACTGTTACTAGAAAGACTAGTTTGCAAAGCACATAGTATTGCTATCCTATTGAGTTTCCTGTTTCAACCTTGTCTCTCTCTTTTATCTTATTTTGAAAAGGGACTTTTGCATCATGTCAGTAGAAATGGCACAGTACAAATATACAAGTTCAGAGACTGTAAAAGAATATCAGGCATCAGTTTGATTTCTCAGCATTACCTTTGAATTTTTGCAGCAGCTAATATCAGTCTACTGAGACCTTTTGCATACTAGCATATATATTGGTACATATCTGAAAATGCATCTGCAGATGAAAAAAGGTGACTGCATTTAGTCATAGGCAACACATTTTCTGGCTTGTTTGGAAATTAGCTGTAGCATTTCTTTTTAGTAATTGCATACTTCATTCATTATTCCAATTAACCTAGTACAATTCTGTTTTTAAATACAGTACACTTCCAACTAGTACTGGAGCAAATGATAGCACTATAATAAATTGTGGTAGGTCGACATAATGCCTTCATTTTCCAGATATTTGAATTGAAGTCACTTTCTCTTAAAATGTTTATAAGTATTTCAGATTACTAATACATTTTCCTGTTACATCCTATAAAAACATTGTCACCATATTATTTAAGTTGAAGTCAGTGGCAATATGGATTTCAAAACAGTATACCCAGAATCCTTCCTTCACTATGATATCTTTTCTTAAATTTGATACCAGATCAGCTATATTAGTTCTCTATTCAAAATTCTCCCTTCAGCTTATGGCTACAAAAACTGTCAGGAGCCAGATTATTTATGGTCTCATGCCTTTAGTAAATGTGCCCCAATTTGCCTCAGTACTAAACTGTATGGTTCAGTTTTTGTCCTTTTACAAATACTGGGGGGAGGGAGGGATAAGAAAAGGAGGCTCTCTTTTACTTGATATTGCAGATAAATACAAGTGGACAGTTTGAAAATATCTGCCTAAATTTCCTTTATAACCCCATCTTTCTTTATATTCAATCTACATCCTAGGCAGAAAGCAATAACTATTGTAAAGGCAGCAGGATTGCCAACCCAAGACTATTTTTTTTACTGATCATCTGCAAAGTTTTTACTGAAAACCAAACATTTTTACTGACATATTTTTACATGATATAAAATGTAAACTTACTGCCAGACACTGGACAAGGGCCAGGTTCAAACCATAGTAAAGAAAAAGTTTGGAGATTATCAGTAAAATAAATACATAAATAAATAAAAATAATTAAAAAATTATTGGATTGATAACGCCACTTGATAGCAGCCAAGGTTTTACACCATGTTGCCCCCTTCCTAGGACTACCCTACTCACCCACAAACCCTAGTGTCCCCAACTTCACCCTGCATCATGCTTCCTACTTCTTCCTACCCTAAGCCCCACTCCCCCTGTCCCCACAAAGATCCTCCAAAGAAAGACCACTGTGGGTGCTTACAGCTGTAAAAAAAAAAATAAAAAAAAATAAAAAATAAAAAAACTCCAAAAAAATGACACTTTACTTTAAACTCTGCATGACCCTGCACCAAGCCCAGCACATACCCAGAAGAGGCATCATGTTAGTTGAACCCAGCTCACCTAACATCTGTATAAATCAGGCACTTTAGTGGGGCTTTGTGGTGCCTTTTATCTAATAGCTGGTTGAATCAGCTATTAGATAAAAGTGCCAAAAAACCCAGCAGAATTGTCTGATCTACATAGATGCTGTGGAGCCGGGTCAAACTAGTGTGCTGCTTCTTCCAGTAAAGACCATTTGGGTTTTTTTGTCCCACATCTGTTAGTGCCCATACTGTCTACCTTCCATCCAACAGCACTTAGGTCCACTTCTGGTTCCACCAGGGAACAAGCAGGGGGCGCCCCCAATGACTCCCTGGATCGGTGACTGGTGCCTCCTGGGTCTGGGGGGATCATCTGGGGTCCCTCCTATGGCTGATTGCCAAGCCAGGGGGGGTGTAGGTTCCCCCCCGCACACTTCCCAGTGGAGCCAGAAGTACTTTCAATCCACTTCTGGGTTTGCCACCAAGCATACAGTGGGGGGGGGGGCTGTGGGATGCTCCATCTGCCCCACTATCGCAGCATTCATGAGCTGCACCTGGTACCTTAAGGTATGTAGAAAAAACATTTAAAGCTGTGTCTATGGCCGAATCGTTGATTCTCTGAATCATCATTGAATCTTCAGATTCGGATTTGGCTGAATCAAATAGGGGACAGTGATCCAAATCAACTAATCGAATCACTGTCCCCGATTTGGGCTGAATCCAAACCTGAATCAAATATGGCCCATTTCATAATCCCCTACCAAGAACCTATAACCAAAACATTTTCTTTTTTTGGCCAAAATCTGGAATATTTGGAATTCCAAATATTCTATTTGGAAGTGCTGCTATGGCACCCCATGCAAGTTTTATTTCAGATGCTATGGACAAGTCTCACCATTAATCCCACAATTCCATGCAGGCATGGGATTCCCCTGATGTATCACAGAGGCCATGAGGTCTGTGTTGTACCAGTGGCACCCACTCTGGCTGGGGAGCCCAGAAGAGAATGGGAGCCATGAGACACTCATAGTGGAGCTTCTATGAGGCATCAGAGCAGTATTTCTTCATTGAAATAGTTTAAATTATGGCCAAAATAATTTTAGAGTTTCTCTGAGAGACAGAGAGAACATTTTCTCCAGGGAAAGTCTCCATACACATATATTTGAACATAAATATGGATACACATATTTGGACATTATGTCCTATAATGGACATAAATTGAACAAGTGTCCTGGTTTGGGTACTACAGAAATTATAATCTATGTAGAACCCAGCCAGTTCTTTCCAGAACATACTACCATAATCAAGTCTGAAAGCAAGCAAAGCATAAATTGTCATGCTGGCATTTAACAAAGACAGCAGGGGACAGAGTAAAAAACAAATTACTAAAATGGTAGCACAGTATCTAACCACATGGTGTTAACAAGGAAAAACTGGGGTGGAAATCATGCCTAATTATACCCCCCACCCCCAGAACATTATACATTGCAGAAGAAAAGGAACCCCTTACTATCCATGACTAAATTCAGCTGTGGCATAAGTGGGGGCAATTTCTATATAAGTCAATTAAAGAGCAATTTCTGTTTATCTCTACACTAAAATTAGCCCTGAGATTCTAGCTGGGAAAGGAGGAATTTTCAACATTTATTATTTAAAATTATTTTTTACATTCAATGTCTTTTTATACAATGATACAAGAAGTCAATAGAGGGGTAATGCCAGAGGGAACTTAGAATCATAAACATACCAAGAAATATTCACTCTGTCATCAACACACACATTATATATGTATGAAATGAGCAAACAAAAACTGCTCAGACCTTGAATACTTAAATAAGATTAAACAGTCTGGTATTTATTATTATTTAATATTCATAGTACAATTTAGAAACCCCAATCCAGCTAAGGGTCCTATTATAATAAGCACTTTACAGAAACAGAGGCACCTATAGAGGTCATTAGAGGTACCTAATGACTTTGTAATATAAGGAAATAAGAAAACTGAGTAATTAATGCATGATAGCTTAGCTATGTTTCTCAATGAAAACCCCATGACCTGAAGTGTTGGAAGATGATGGTGAGTCCAAGAGTTTCATCCTAACTTTGGTTACATGATATGCATCATTACACATCTAAAAAAATACACAGAACTATATATCTTTGCAGTATAATTTACATGTCTGGGGAAGCATGTAATTGTCTGTGCATAGTAAATGGCCATCCTAGGGTGTACACAGTTAAAACTTAAAATGGTGTAGTGTACCCTAATAGGAGTGACTAGGCCTGTGCAAAATGCCTAGTATTTGCTTCGGATTCAGATTTAGCCGATTCAAGGGACAGTGATTCAATCTGGTGATTCGAATCACTGTCCTGAATTGATTTGGCAGAATCTGATTCAGCGGTTGGCCACCACCGAATTGGCCAAATTTTCAAATTATCCCCATCCCCCTGCCTGGTCTCCCAGCCCTGTCAATGGCTGTCCCACCCAGCCCCAGCTCCCCACTCTTTGAAAAAAAACGCCCGGCACTCACCAGATTCTGCCAGGTGGCTGGAGTGGGTGGGGAATCCCTACTGCTCCCACTTCCCCACGCTGCATGGGGGGCTTTGTCATGACCCCCCAGTAGCCCTGAGGCTGCTGCACCAGCCGGCAAGTGGGGGATTTTTGTTTTTTTATAGAGCTGGCAGCAGGGACAGGCAGGGCAGCCATGGTGGGGGGCTGGGAAAGCAGGCAGGGCCAGGGGCTTTGTGGTAGAGCCCCCCCTGCAGCTTGGGGCAATGGAGGTCAGCAAGGATTGCCCCCTACCACCTGGCAGCAGTTGATAAGTAGGGGCTTTTTTTTAAAGAGCCAGGAGGTGGGGCCAGGTGGGGCAGCCATGGGGTGGAGCTGGGGCAGTGGGCAGGGGTCGGGTCGCCCAGGGGGGCTGGGGGAGTCGGCAGGGGATGGGGCCTGGCAGGGTTGCCCCCATGGTCCCTTATCCCTTCCTCCAGCCCCCACTCCCCTGCCCCCTACTTACCAGCATGGAGTCCAGGTCCAGCTCCCTGCAGCAGTGAGCAGGAACTGCCCAAATCTCCGAAGCTCTCCAAACCTTTTTTGAATTGATTCAGAGAGTTTCAAATAAATTCAGACCTTTTAATTGGTCTCCTGATTCTATTTGGTTTTGGAGATTCAGTCACAGAATTGGGCTGAATCGCCTCCAAATCGAATCGGCATCTGAAGCTTCATACAGCCCTAAAAGACGCATACACACATCAAATGATCAGAAAGAATTCTGCCAGGTTTGTTTTCCTGGCAGAAAACCTTACCAAGAGATGCCTGAACAGACATTCAAGTGTTGAGTCCTTGAAGAGCAGAGTGCTTGTAGTGCTAATGCTGCACAGCCAGGGGGACCCTGTACACATATTCTGTGTGCTCTGCAAGCTCCCTCAGTCTGGAGATAGAGTGGAAGCAGTGGCAGCCCTGAATTGTTGACCCAGACTGCTCCGGCTCAGCCTGTGTCTCACTGCAGCACAGTGTATGACTGTATTTTGCTTGCTACTCAGCTGAAGCAGCAGAGTCCACAAGTGACACACTGTCTTCTTCTCTCAGAAGAGAATGTGTACAGACATTTGCTATCCCAGAAGGAGAAATTCTCCTGAGAGTTATTCAACCCTGCTTGTTCCCAGGTTATTTTTCTCCTGGAGTGGATATTTTTGCTCTCCCAGAAGTAAATGAATGTCTGTATATGACCAGAGTTTTAGCCCTAATTCTTTCAGAGTAATTATTTGCTAGACTTGGCAGAGTTACTACAGTTTATTGGTTTGTATTTTCTGTCCATTACTTTTTACATTGGTGTAAATGTTTTGCCCATCCATGCCTTTAGTAGTAGTAAAATTTGTCACAAAGCTAGTTTTCTGACACAACACATACTGACACAATAATCCCAGGTAACCCTGGAACAGAATGTTTCCTTTCAATTTGAGAAGGTCCATCTTCATATTTAGAGATCAATTCAATTAATTTGAAACAAAACATTTAGAGCTTATTTGTAAAACTGATTCCCAATTTGCCAGACCAAAACATTTTCCAGATTTTTTTTAAACAAATAGGAATTCTGAATAAGTAAATTTGAGGAATAACCTAATGTAAATAATTTCTGAGTAAATTTTGATTGCTCCTCATTTTAGTAAAGTAAGAATATAGGTTAGAATTTAAATGGGGTTTACAATAGTTGTAATAAAAGCCAGTCTATAATCTTTGAAGAGTCCTATGGAAGTCAAATGGTCCATCAGTTCACATCTACTAGGCAATATCTGCATTTGATATGTGAAACCTTTAAATGAAAAGTTGTAGACAGCCTCTAGGTCATAAAGGGAGAAGTGAAATAAAAATTATGGATCAGTAAAATTATTAACATCACCTAATGTGGGAAATAACCATGGGAGCTTGAAAGTCTGCTTTATAGATGACACCTGCTATGAGAACTGCCCAAGTGCATAGACAGACACTGATCAGGAGACAGAGCATCCATCCTTTTTTGTGTTAGAGAAATGATTACATGTTTAATCTGTTCTTTCCCTTTCTCCCAAGACAGTATCCTAAACAGAAGGCTATGGGCCAGGCCCTCTCTACATTTCTTGTTGAAGCTGATCCACCATGTGGCAAGGAATACAAAATCCACGGAGTCAGATGAAAGACATGCAAGAGAGAAGATGCCTCTGTAGCTTGATGAGGAAGGCACTCCTCTGGGAGGAAGACAGTCTTGCTTTGTTGTCCTGTCTCTCAGGATTATTTTTTATCCAATGACTATGGAACCCGGGCGGCAGCCCAATTGTTGCCACTCTTGCCCAATATAAGGGATGTTATGGTGAGAGTGGGGCAGGGCTTCTGGCCAGCACCAATTTACTTTCCAGCCCGTCCCTGCTCTCCACAGAGCAGCCCGTGGTCCCAAGAAGGTCTAACACTTAACTGATTTAACTATTTACACTTTATTTACAAAAGAAGAAGAATAGGAAAGGTTATTTACAAGTGAACTTAAATGGCATAATCAGAATCACAAAACAAACCAGAATGTATTAGTCAACCCTTAACTCAAGAACCACAGGTAGGGTAACTGGCAGTTTTCAGCCACTGCGGAGATGCTACCACAAGGAAGCAAGGTGGTCACTCCCAGCAGCTCCAAGAGGCTTCCCAATAAGCGACAGACAGCAACAAGTTAAGCTCTTCTGGTCTGCAGCAATTAAACTGTATCAAACCCCAAGCCCCCAAAGAGGCTGAAGGGTGACCCTCCATGGAAATCAAAAAGGCAAGCAACAGAGTAGGCTCCTGCAGCAATCGGCATGACCCAAGCACAAAGCTCAGAGACTCTATCCAATGACAATCAGCTGCAGAATAAGGGACAGGACTGAGTCCCCTCTGGGGCAGTCAGTGGCAGAGAGTCAGCAGCACAGGCAGCTCCCAGGGGTCATTGCTCTAAACCCCTGCTCCAGATGAGTGGTCGGGCACCCCACATGCCTTGTGGCTCATCAGCCCTGCTCCAAGTGTCGGCCTGTACCCTGAGCTTCCAGGGACCCTCATCCTGGTACTCTGCTGCTCGTCAGGATCCCAGTGCCTTGCCTGCTGCTGTCTTGTTTCCCCAGGGAAGGTAAGGGGTTTCCTCAACTCACCGGCCCAGCTCCCTGCTCCGGATAAGGATGCCGCCTGTGCTCCTGACTGCTGCTGCTGCTTCTTCGCAATGGAGTGGGGGGCTGACTGCCACCCCTAGCCTCCAGGATGCCTGGCACGTCCAGCACACTGCGATGGGGCCTTGGGGCACCAGCTCTCTGCCCCAAGCCCTGGCCACTGCTCCCTCTCTGCTGCAGGGCTGGAGGCACGGCCGACTGCCGTTGCCTTCTTCTCCCAGGGCCTGAGGTTCTTCAGAGGAGTCTCTCTGCTCCCTCTGTTGGGTCAGCTCACCTCAGCTCTTCTTAGGCCTCCTGCATCATTCCTCGGAGTCACTGATAGCAGCCCCCACACGTCAGTTTGGCTGCTGCTTTTCTCTACTCTGGCAGTCCCTCCCTGGCTTGCAAACCAGTCAACCAGGGCTCAAGGTGGCAAGCCCCCAACTCCAGCCATCCCCCTTCCATGAGAATGAGGGGTTTGAAACCCCCTTTTTTTGATCAGCTTCTCCTTTCCACAGGGCAGGGCACCCCTGCTGCACCCTTGGAGTCACTCAGAGTTCACCGGCACTGTTTCTAGCCTAGGGTAGTATCTCAGGCCAATCTGGTGAGCCCACATTGGCAATCTGTTACAACTATTTCAAGTAAAAGGCATAACTAGTGCCAAGAGCCAGGACAACAAACCAGGACCCTCCTATCTTAGCTGAGTGCACAAAACTTTAAGTCCTATGCTTTCTCTGGCTTGCTCTCCTAGCCCTGTGAGTCTTGCATTCCTAGCTGCTCAGTTGCAAAGTTTCAACAGGAGGAGAGGTGAGTCCCTTCACCCAGCCCTAGTGGTTAAGGTACTCTCCTGGGAGTTGTGGTATAAGAGCTTAAATCTCCTCAGGTTAAGGACCCAGACTCATACTTCCCAGACAGCACTCAAAATATTAAGCTATTATATCAAAGATGGGCAGAAGTATCCTGTGTTCTTCCAGTGGGCATTTTATAAACAGGAGATCCTGATCAGGACTCTAGGCTTTGGCTTCCAAGTGTTCAGAGCATAAAAAAAAGTGAAAAAAATGTGCCTATGGACACAGATACAAATACTATTATGCAGAAAGAGTAAATTAGTTTCAGAGGTCTGTAGCTAATGAACTCTGGTAGGAGAAGTGCTAGTCAAATCAGATGCCAATATAAGGACTCAAGTTTTTCAAGGAGGAAAAACTTCCCACCAAATACAAATCAGGAACTGGAGCTGATACTCTGTTGGTCTGAGAAGAAAGTGAAACCTCCTGAAAGACTTCCAAAAACTAAAGTGAGTTATAAAGACTCACTTCAGAGTGGCATGCTAGTAACCTCTCCATTGTAGATGGATGTGAATTGATTTTTGCACTAATTGATATTTGTACTTATTGTTAAGAGGGACAATATAGTGGTAGAAGATAGAAGTTGTAATTTGAAAATGCTCCCTTACTTGGAAGACTAAAGAGGCTGGGAATTGGGAAATGGTCCCTCAGGTCCTTGGTTGCAAGAGACAGATCAAAGGCCTGCACAGCCTCATCTACTGCTCTACAAATAAAATTTGTTTTTTAGTTCTTCTGATTACTGTACACCAGCATTTACTGAACACAAGTGATAATTGTAATGATCATTATAGTGTGAAGGAAGAATTTCAGGAATAGGGTAAATTATAGTATGCCATAAATCCCCTCTAATCTTGGCTTTCAAATAATGCCCTAACCTTGCCCAACTCATCAGAAGCAAACTCCATACTGTTCAATAGACGTCACATGGTACACAGAAGGTGAATCTACATGAAACGCTACTGCACAGTCATGACTGCAGATTTATTTAGTACTTGTTTATACCTGGGTTACTGTGCGTTTGCAACAGCGAATACCATTTTTGTGATGCTACTGCACAATAGCGTAATGCTACTGAGGAGTAGCATCATGTCACAGTTTTTGCCATGCATTGCTACTGTACTGTGGTACTGAGCTACTGCTCAGTCACCATCTCATGTAGGCACACCAAGTCTTGCCTTAACAATAGCTGGAAAACTAGTTAACACATCTCCGCTGGTACAACAATCAACACCCCTCTGTTCCCCACTAACACAAACTCAATGGAATTCATGATTCCTAAAACGTTATATATGTGCTCTAGTGTACCAAATATCCTCACAGGAATTACACAGATGAAACAAAACAGCAACCATGCATGAAAATGAAAAAAGAAAAAATATAAAAGAACAAGAGATACACAAATGCCAGTAGAAACATATTTTTCACAGAACAACGACTTCCTTTCTCATCAAAATATTGGAGCCTGACAAAGATTAACAAATGTGTCTCTATGACCTCCCTGTGAGGTTTGGAAGCATGACCTCATTTTATGGAGCAGGTGCAGGCAGACTGGTTGACTGCCCAAAATCACATGGGAAATCCATGGCAAAGCCAGGTATGGAAGCATAGACTGAGCTCTGGTCCAGTGACCCCTTAGACATCTTTCCTGCTACACAGCAGGATTAACTTGAAGACCACACAGCAATGGCCATTCTTGAAAATTCAACCTCTTTCACAAGCTTAGGTGGGGTAGCAAGCCAGCCACCCAGTGAGTCAGCAAAACCCTCTGATCATGCTCAGAACTCTGCTGTCTGCAAGCTCCAACCAACACCTGGGAATCTTGACTGGTTCAAGCTTCATGGAGTGGTAAGACCTTCTCTCTCTCTTTCTCTTTCTCTGACTCCAGGAACCTGACTTTCACTCTCTTGCTCCAAGCACAGCTTTCTAAACCCGACTTTCACTTTCTTACTCCAGGCACAGCTTTCTAAACCTGACTTTTGCTAATCAAACTTGAGCTAGACTTCCCCAAATACCTAATTGAAACTATGTAATATTTTAACTGTTTTATTTGTCTCTCTTGTATGGTTATTACTACTGGTATCACCATAAGTTCATATACCTGGCAAAAAATACCTTTTATAGTCAAGCTGGTTGCTATGCTCTCTCTCTGAACCTCACTTACTCTTTCTTCCCCTTGACCTCCCCATTTGCTCTGCAGCAATGTTTCTTCTACCTAAGCCAAAGATTCCTGTAATGCCTACATTGGGGTCTGCTCATCAAGGGAGTTACTACTAGGACCATTGTGACAAGAGATTGGGACATACTGAGTTTTGAGGTGCATGAGGGTATCAGCTGAAAGTGCTGATCAAACCCAGTCTGCTCAGATGTACTCGGTGTGTGTGTATGTGTTTTTCTCTGCATTTATTATTTTCCTGCTGAAATAAGGGATGAACTGAGTTCCAGGCACATGAGAGTGTCAGCCTGTCAATGCTGAATAACCTGGCCAGACTCAGCTGGGTTCTGTTAACCTGTGTGCTTGTGTCTGACTGCATTTCACTGTTGCCCCGATGAACTGAGTTCAAAGCATATGAGGGTGTTAGCCTGTCAATGCTGAATAATCTGGCCTGGCTCAGGCATGTCCTATTAATCTCTGGCCGTTTGTTTGTGCCTATGTGTGCTTGACTGATTTGGTGGTTGGAGGAACCCAGCCCCATTGAACCTGAGTCTTGCAAGATAGCTCCATTGGAGGTAAGGACTTGCAGAAGAGAGAGATACAGCTCCATATAGAAACACAAGTAACACAAACAGCACATTGATAGAATTACAGACACCCCATAAATGTACCTCTAATAAATGAGCACACCCCAAAGTGACAGGCAAATCTGGTAACACAGGTTACTGCAGGTTGGGAGGTGAGGGGCACTGGCAGGGCCAATGGTCTCTGGATCAGGAGTGAGGAGCCAGAGCAGGGCTGGGGGTCTGTGGCTTGGGAGTGAGGGGCAATAGAATGGGCAGGACCAGGGCACTATCATATTGCTGTCCCTCACAATCATATACCCCTTTACCCCTGTGCGCAACAAGTGCTCTCTTTTTTGGAACTGGAAATATGGTAACCCTACTTAATAGAGCAGAAGAATCATGTCCCTTGATTTGCAAGTGA
Source organism: Crocodylus porosus (assembly GCF_001723895.1). Classification (NCBI taxonomy): domain Eukaryota; kingdom Metazoa; phylum Chordata; order Crocodylia; family Crocodylidae; genus Crocodylus; species Crocodylus porosus. The sequence continues at coordinate 17,789,915 of NW_017728920.1, read as the reverse complement.
CACTCCTGTTAATACAACTCAGTATACTGTTGGCCCTTTTTGCAGCAAGATCACACTGGTGGCTCACATTCACTTCCCCAGGTCCTTCTCCACAGTACTGCAACATAGCCACTCAGTCCCCAGTCTATATTTATGCATGCAATTATTTTGTCTCAAGTGCAGGACTCTGCACTTGTTCTTGATGAATTTCATATGATTGACTGTGGACCATTTTTCCAATCTACCCAGGTCATTCTGGATCCTAGCCGTACACTTCAGAGTGTCTGCAACTCCACTGAATGTGGTGTCATCTGCAAATTTGCTAAACATGCATTAAATCCCATTGTCCCAATCATTATTGAAGATATTGACCAATTTGGAGCCCAGAACAAACCTCTGAGGATCCCTACTTGATATCTCCTCCCACCTAGACATTGAGCACAGTGATCCAGCCAATTATATATCCACCTTACAATACTTTCATCTGGCCTGTATTTCCTTATTTTGTTAATGAGAATATTATCATGTTAAGGAAATTATATTATGCAGATTAAATCTGTCAAATCCATCACTTATCTCTGTCTTTTGTAACCAGCCCTGATCTTACACTGGTTTTACACTGGTACAAATCCATTGATGCCACTGGATTGTGTCAGCATTAGATCAGGCATAGGCCCTTATTTTTCTTTTGCAGTCCATGCCAGAAAGAGGTAGGGAAGTTTTCCACCTCCCCCACATCCAGCAGCTGCTTGTTTACTATGTCAGTTTAACTTCTTTTTTTATTTTTTTGGTAAATGTCTATTTGTCCAAGGTTTTGATGTTAATCAGTGTAATACAACATCATTCCATTTCCCCTTTTGCAATCATATTCTAACAATTGCAACCAGATGTTCTTTTCATTACAACCTTGTTCCTTTTTCCATAAGGTTTCAGTGTTTTACTGTTAAATGCATTCTTCACTTTCTTTTCTATTTCCCAGGATCTTTAATGCTTTCATAATCTATTGCATCCTGACATCCTGCATCATCACAAATGTGATGTTTGATCACCCCTAATTGTTTGCGTTTGTGATCTTTTTCTGTGCATCTTTTCCTGGAGCTAGGACAGTCCAATATGCTACAAAGCATTTGTCTGTCTAAAGGTATTTAAGAATCATTAAGCACCAGGTGGAGTGCGGGG
>NW_017728920.1:17771517-17788657 GCF_001723895.1 Crocodylus porosus | reverse complement strand
AGACATGGATGGGCTTGGAATTCAAGCAGATGAAAATGTATCAATTTCAGTATCTGAACTTTAAAGACTTACTTGATCCTTTTCTTTCAGAGATTCAACACATATTGAGGGAAGATACAGTTCATATATTCAGCATTCTGCTCTTCGTCTGTGAGGACATTTTCCTTGTAAGGGAGCTTTGCATTTCATTTTTTGTGATAAAATACAGATAATGTTGCATCTAAGGAAATGTTTCTACAATGGATGCAAAAGGAAATGTTATAACCAAAGTCTCCACATCATATGCTGCTCAGGGACACCCAGGACAAGCTGCATAGTTATGGTAGTAACAGAAAAATTAATCTAATTCATGGGAGGGGGGGGGAAATAAGAACAGAGGGCCAAATTCTGTCCCCAGATATGAGGGACAAGTAGTCCCACAGCACAGCTCGACTCAAAGCAGAGCCACAAAGTAGTCATAGTGAAGGACCAGTCAGAATAAAATTTGTCCAGATGATTTTACTATCTAATCATTCCTAAATTGCAAATGCAGTCTGTGTTTGCCTTCACAAGTTCTGAAATAAGAAATACTAAGACAAGAGCTAACTCTCCATTAGTGTGCATTTCCCAGCTAATAGCAATCAAACAATTGCTATACTTTCCCTAAAGGAGCTTCTTAGCTTATTAGTATGAGTTTTAAGGTAATAAATAGCAAGGAGATTTCAAAATTAGTACAGTATCCAATCTGATTATAAGACTCTTCCCTATATGACATATCAACATAATATGATAAATCTTCTTAGCAAATTATGTTTTAATTACTATTAGGTCCCTGTTCTATAATCTGACTCACATAGGTGAATGGTACGCAATCTTTTCTGGCTGCAAATTGAAATTGTTGCTCTGTGGAGTCAGGCCAACTCTCAGGATCTCAAAATTGTGCTGTTAGATGGGAGGGTGCAATACAATTGCACATATACAAACACACAAATCTATTAGGTGTATACACACAGACACTACCAACTCAGGCACATACACATCCAAGATTACCAGCATAGGCACATGCATATCTGTCACCAATTCAAGCACATACACACAGCAAAAATTAGACAACAATCGATTGTCAGTATCCACACATGAATCCCTAATTTGTATATCACACACATGATGACATATATTCACCAGTTCACACACATACCACCCACCTACACATACACACAGGTGAGTTCCTAACTTGGATGGTATGGTGTGTGTATGTCTGTGCTTGGGATACTTGGGGGGAAGGTTAAGGTGAGAGAGTGAAAGTTGCCAGGACCAGGATTAGAGCTGGTAGACTATAGAGAAGCTGGGCTGAGGAACTGAGGCTTGGGGTTACTTAAGGTCAAGTGGCCCCAAGATTACTCAAGTTCACTGGTGCTGGGGTGGAAGCAAGGGCAAAAACCCCAGTGGCAAGGAGAAGACAGCCAGGAAAGAGCGAGGCAGAAGGAGATTGGCACTGGAAACTGAGGCAAAAAGCTGGGAGATCAGGGAGCAGATAAGTGGTGGCAAGAAGGAAGCAGTCAGGAAATGGACAAAAACCCAACTCGGAGTTTCAAAGTAACAGATTTATTAAACAGTCAACACACTACATAGCTCCATGAAGTTATTGGTTCCTACATACACACACACACACAAGCAAGCACTCACAATGGTAGCAGGAGAAAGAGACCCAGTGGAAGGGTTGGAGTCCATGTAGGGAAGAGAAACAGAGTCCAAGACCTTTGCTTGGGGAAGGAAGGTGGGTGATAGTTACCTATCCTGGGCTATGAGTTGATCCTCAATGGCCAGTCAGGGTCTTCTCCATCAAGCTGTTGTCCAGAGGGTGGGGGGTCTCCGGCAGGTCCTCTGGGTAGGTAGGTGGTGTGGTATGGTGCTGGTCTAGATGGAAAGGGCATCCCACTTAGTCTGTCTTCACTGACACCTTTTATAGGGGCAGACCTTCTATGACCCTAGTGGCAGTGGGCATGCCCAGGCAAGGGTCAGCCCCTGATGTACTGAGCATGTGCATTCCAGGTGAGGACATGCAGTTTCAAGTGTCTGTAATGTTGGCTGGTTTCTTCAGCAGTCTTTGTCTTCCAAATCTTGAGGCAGGGATGGTCAGTTCAGGGTGATGTTTGGGTCCTCCAGTTCATGGTTCAGTCATTCAGAGGGAGCTATTTTTAGATCTACTGCCATTGTCTCTCAAGCACCCTCATTCATCCCCATTCATTCAGGAACCAAGTTACATAGGAGGGGTAGGTATGAGTCATAGGTTACAACATACTTTTACAACAGGGCATAGGGACCAGATGGGAACAAGATGGGAACCCTACACACAAAAAGGCTACTTGACATCACTCATGCCAACCCACATTGCAGGCCTAAATCATACAATGTTAATATGAAACAATAAAAATCAACACACAGATGATAGGAATACAATATAATACAATATAAAACAGTAAAAATCAATGCAAACATAACAAAATACTATTTACAATATAAAAAGGGGCTTATTACAATAATAGCATACAAAAACTTAGCTTACCTAGTAGTACTTGTAATCACTTATAAGAGATAGAGAGGGCAGAGAGAAAGTCAGAAATAGTTAGGGGAAGGGGAGGGAGTGTATTTTTAAATTTAAAAAAAAAAGAAATACTGGGGGTTTGCTACAGAATGATGCACCTAAGTTAGAGGTGGACACTAAGATCTACTTGCATTCAATGTTTTTCTTTGTGGCACCATAGAAAAAGTCTGGCAAACAGCACTTCTCCCCATGGCAGCATGGGGAGAGTACCAATAGCCAAACTCCCATTCTCTGAACATCACTGAAGCCCCACATCTCTGGGCTGGATCTAGCCCACAGGTTGTAGGTTGCTGACCCTTGACACAGGCAATGCCTTGTGCCGAGTTTGACCTGAATGAAGTTGGAATGAATTAATGAAGACCCATGCCAACACAAGTGTTCCTCCATACAGATCAGAAATTTAACTAAAATGAATGCATGGCCAAACTCATAGTGAGCCAGTGATCAGCACTTGTCTGAAGGAACCAGCATGTGAATCAACAGGAAATTTGATAATGACATCTTATTTATCATATAATATATAATAATATAATATATAACATCATATAATGTTTAATATTATGTATAATAATATATATTATTATAATGTGATGCCAGGGCTGAAAGGAATATAGTACTGTGGAGCAGCTGGTAGACAAAGTACAGGCTTTTGTGTGGATTATATTGTTTACATGTTAGATTTCTTTTTATCCTTTGTTTAGGAGAAGTAACTTAACTGAAGATCATAAGTATACAGCTGAACATGTCTCTTCATATCTGAGTAATTTACTCAAATCTCTCTTTCAGAATTCCATTCCCATTTCAGCTTCTACAATTTCTTTGCTAAGAGGGATGACATTTAACGGGGTTCTTCAGATCATTTCCATAATGTGATATCCCTAATTATATTCAGCCCAGTGAGCACTTTCCTCTATCATTACAGGTAGCTTGATAAATGTAATTTGATATTTTTTTTAATTAGCAAAGCTTCTAATTTGGAGATGTAGACACACACAGGTTGGGAAACTGCTTTAATTAAATATTTAAGCTGTCAAAGGGTAAAAAAAAAACCTTTTTGTAAAAAGAGTTTGAAAATTAAATAGTTGTTCCTATATCATTTTTTTAAAACTGTATTGGTCACTTCTTGGGAGGGAATTTTAATGAGTGCTTTATTGGCAACACTTGAGAGTGGGATAATGGGTTAAAAAAAAGACTTAATTGAAGCTATTTGGTGGTAATAGTTAGAAAATGTCTTACTCAGAAAGGGCTTGGGACATCGTGTCAACAGTTTCCAGCCACTGGCAATAAGGTGGAGCCAGCTACTCTTACTGAGCCATCTTTGAAGCTGAGATATTTAGAATGGCATCCACAGGTGGTGGGAGAAAATATTATTGGGGGGGGCTGAGTAAATATTCATTGTGAGGGCTAACCCCCACCTCTACCTCCCCCAAGGCCATTGTGGGGCTGGCACACACGGTATTGGCCTGGCTGCATGCTGAGTAGTGCCTGGCACTGAGGGATGGTGACACCATGGTGCTGCTGCTGTCACTGACCACCACAAAATTAGTTTGAGGGAGCTAAGCCCCAGCTTTCCACTGCCTATGATAGCATCCCTTCTGAAATTAAAAGGAGTTAAACTGAGAATTTAAGTTGATGCAGAACATATTTCTCTCTCTCCTATTTTCTCAGATGTGCCCTTGGGTGCAGTTTTCGTATCTACATGTTTGCAAAGACACGAACCTGTTACCAGTGCTCATACCAGAGTTTTGGGCATCTAACATGGAGCCTCAGACAACTTAGCCTTTTTTCTCAGTCAGGCTAAGCTGAACTTTTACAGAAATGATAATAAGTCAGGTGATTTTGTGACCTAGTTGCCAAAATCTCATTTATGATACGAGACACCCATGGTTCAAATGCTAAAAAGGCGTGGTTGGTAGAAATGGATGCTCTATCACTATCTGAAGGCAGAGAAGAGAAGATTGAATGAGTAGAGATGACACTGGACAGGGACTGAAGAGACATGTACTCAATTCCTTAAACTGAATTAAATTTCTTAAGGTTACAGATGGCTCATGTAACCTTGAACAAGTCACTTAATCCTTCCCGCCCCCCCCCCCTTTTAATTCTCCCCTGTTCAGTTGGTTTAGTGCTTCCCCACCTTGGTATTGTTTTGAAAATAAAATCCTCCAATTATTATGAAGTACTGAGATTCTACAGTTATAAGAGCTATGTAACATCCTAGATAGATGTTTTTTCTCTGAGAAATTAATATTATTTATTTTAAATTAGAATCAAGACAACTTGTTCAGCCAGGATAAATGAATAATAAAAGATAATTTGCCAATATCATAATTTTGAGTGCTATATAAAAAAGCCACCCAGTACTATAATGTGACTGAAAAATATGTATTAAGCCATTGTCTGTATAAACAGCTTCTAATCTTTCTTTCTTTCTCCCCCTTTCTCTTTCAGGGCCAAAGTCTGCAGTCCTTTCTTAGGTATAGCTTCTTTTACAGTAAAATGGAGATTTGCCTAAGAAAGGATTCCAGGACTTGGCTACCACAGTAATATGGAAAAAATAGAGTAGAACATAGGAACACTAGCATTTAGGAGCTAATAATCCACATGCAAGCTTACGATTTACCACTAACTTAAATTGGAGGAAGGTCAAGCCACTTATTAAAAACTGATATTAATTTCTAACATAGTGAAACAATCCTGTATTACAAACAGAGCAGTGGATGACATAAGCTGCAGTAGGAGGTCTTTTCCAATTCTAATTGTGATGATACTTTGTTTTCTGGCTTGATTAGTAAATGAAGAATAACACAGTGTAATTTATTAGTTTATTCATGGACTGAAAGTTCTCCAGAAATTTTCACAAATCTACATGATGTCCATGTTTTCAAATGATAGATTTTATATTTATAATTACATTAAAGATGCAGTCAGAGAAGTCATGTTGGCTAAACATCTGAGAAAGGTTAAGAGAGTAACTAAGTTATTTGAGCTAAATGTGGCAGTAATTTATGCCTAACAAATTGGCTTTAGCTCTACTAAAGCTAAAAGTTTTTGGCTAAACCATGCCCCATTTGGAGATTAGCCGTTATAAATTCAGACAAAATGAAATCTAGAAATCTGTCTTTTTTGGAGACGAGCAAAATATCAAGCTGCTGCCAGCCCCTTAAAAGCAATGTTTTTGCTTATTTTAGTGGTCCACACTGCAGACCTGGGGACACAGGCCCTGATGGCCCAGTTGGCTCACATTTTGTTTTCATATATGAAAAATAAAGCCCGACTGGGCATAAAGTTCTTCCGAAACAGATTATTCATATTTTGTGCCCGCTTGACATTCATTTTGTATAGCATCAGCTGCCAAACCAAAAATACATGTTTTTAGAATTTTTAAGCAGAAGCATGGGAGGATCTAGGATTTTGAAAAGTGGGGTGCAAATAGTACATTACATCATCACAAAACACAGCATGCATTTTTCTCCAGTTAAAAAGAAACTAGAAGCTTCACTAATAAGTAGGTGCTTACAGCTATATCAGCCCATTTAAGACTGAAAAAAACCCTTTATTGGAATATGTATTAATTTGCTATATCATATATTCTAACATTATAAAAGCCTACGTCTGTCTGTCAGTCAGAAAGTGGGGGAGCTGGGGCCAGCAGTGTTGGCCTTGGCTCCCCCACCCCACTTCCTGTAAGAGGAAAAACAGCAGCAGCATGGGGTGTTAGGTGGTGGTACTCCATCCCATTCCCCTCCCTTCCCTGTCATTCTTGATGGGCAACTGGCTAGTTATATATAAAAACACAGCAAGACAAGCAAAAATAATCCAAAGATATTGTTTCATTAGCCCTGGAATCATTACAGGTAAATGCACATGTGGTTTTCAGATATATAAAACATCTGGACAGTGCCTCAAATGCTTCTTTGAAAGTGATTTCCATACCTGACCTAATGTTCTCCTGAGTTAATGTTTTTAGCTAGAGTTAAAAAAAAGTCTGTGGGGTTATGAAATGGGAGATACATTACTAGGAGCAGCTAACAAGACAGCAGCATTGCAAAAGCAAAGATAGCTGGAGAAGTGGAACCACTGAAGATGATTTAAAAGAAAAGAGAGTCATTAACACCTGTGAACTAAAACGTTTAGATGGGCACAGACAGAAGTGACAATTTTCTACTGAACTGGCCGCAGAAAGTGGTCTGCAGCTGTGTCCAAACAGAAGTGCATGGATGCAGACCACTTTAAAAGGGCCCAATCCCATGAAAATCTGAACCCTCATTGCATGAGGGTTCAAACAAACATGCTCCAAAACAGACCATGTTCTGTAACTTGTGTCTGTGGAGCTCCCAGTCTGCCACTCTTTTCAGAATGGGAGCGGGGAAAGGGTGTGGAGAGAGTTTGGTCTGGGACTTCTTCAGCTGGGACTGGAGGGTGGGGTGGGTGGATTGGACCCCTCACCCTCACCCTGGCAGCAGCTGGGGAACCCCAATAACCAGCTCCCTTTGCTCTCTTTCCCCCCTCCCATTCTGAAGACATGTCTGGGATGGGAGTGGGGCATGGCATTGCCACAGAGCCCAGGATGCAGGCTGGCAGCAAGCAGTTGGAATCCCTAACTCTCAGACCCAACAGCAAACTTCTGTTGGGTCTGGGGGATTTTTGCAACTCATATCACTTTCTGCAAAGAGCTATGAAATGCAGCACTGGAGCTGCTCTTCTGTCTGTACCCTTAATATCCCAACCTGCTCTGTTGTGTGAGAGAATGAAATTAGAAGCACCAAGACCTAGGCTGATCCTTCACCACTGAAAAAGAAGAAAAGTATGAATTCAGTCAAGCCATGAAACTCTTGTTCATAACTCAAAGCTACTCATAGGTTTGAGATTCTTTATAAACCCTAACCCATTCCTCCCCACTCAGTAACAGTGTCTGTTGGATAGACACGGCTATCTGTCCAGCTTAAGAAGGCCTCCAGGATCCTTCCCCCACCCCTGTCTTGTGGGCAATAGTGGCACCACGTGGCCCCCTCACCCCTTGCCCCACAGGTGGCACACAGGCCCACCACCACCACACAGCTGTGGGAGAGGTAGCTGCAGGGGCCCATGGGCCACAGTTCATAGCCCCAGTCTAAGAAATTTATCAGAAAGTTTAGAATGAGGAAGTTCAGGTCCAGTAAGCTATACACTGGTAATTTTTCAGCAAATGCAAAAATGAATGTGAGACTTGCAAAGATCCAAGTCCAAGAGAATAAAGTCTTCCAACTTGCTAATTTATTTTCTTTTGATCCCTTCCAACCCTAGAAACTATGAATAAACATTACTGGGTTACTTCTGGAAGCATTAACATTGTTGTACATTGTTGTAGTCATAAATGGAGCATGTAACACAGGGTGCTCTGCTTCTGACTTCTTATAGATCCCTGAGCACAAAGAATGAGGAGCTCTCACAGGAGCCAAGTATCGTGTGGAGGGGCAGGCAGCTGGAATTCTGCAGCCTTTTCCTTCCATATTTATTTGTCTACTAGGGGTGTGTGAAGCGAGCCATATTCAATTTGGAATCAGCATGATTTGGGGGACAATGATTCAATTCATAAATTCAGATTACTGTCTTGATTCAATTCAGCCAAATCTGAATCTGAAGATTTGATGCTGCTTCAGAGAATCAGCAATTCGGCCATAGACACAGCTTTAAATGTTTTTTCTACATACCTCGAAGCACCAGGCACAGCTTGTGAATGCTAAGATGGTGGGGTGGATGGAGCATCACACAGGAGTGGGGGGGGGACCTGTACTCCCCCGGCTGGGCGATCGGCAATGTGGGGACCCCAGGAGCCCCCCTCTAGACCCAGGAGGCACCAATTGCCAAGTGAGGGGGTGGAGGGAGAGTCCTCCACTCACTCCACAGTGGACCTGGAAGTGGACCGGAAGTGCTTCTGGTCCACTTCCAGGTCTGCCACCGAGTGCACTACAGACCCCTGCATGCTCCTGTGGGACACTCCATCTACCCCACCATCTCAGCATTCATGAGCTGCCTGGTACTGTGAGCTATGTAGAAAAAACATTTAAAGCTGTGTCTCTGTCCGAATCATTGAATCTCTCCAAATCAATGAGGAGGCTTCCAATTCCATGCGGCAAGATTAAATGGTCTCCTGATTCAATTTGGATTCAGAGATTTGGCCAAAAAATCAGGCCGAAATGTCACTGAATCAAATCAGTGACCAAAGCTTCGCACAGCCCTGTTGTCTACCTTGTGCCTGCTTTGGCTGTCCACATGCTCTGGATGGGAAGGAGATCATTCAGCATTTAGCCCCAAGCTATTACTTTGTTTGTTTTAGTTCTTCTTTTCAAAGAAAATTCACTTCAACAGTCTGATATGAAATAATAATTTTTCAGAAAATTTGATATTGACTTTCTCTTTGAGTTTTAAGTTTTCATTCCGGTCTTTGATTAACGTTTCAAGGGATTCATTTGACCATTTTAACTTTTCCCTTGGTATCTGGTAATGGCTGGACTTCTAAAAATCATCCTGGAAATAGGACTTTGGTGACATTCCACATAGTCTGTATGAGAACTATCAGTATTTGTGTTTATAGTCCCATATCCCAACATAGTAAATTGGGGTCATTCTAGAGTATTGGGATTATTAAGGTAAAAGTATTCAGCTTCTTCTTGTTTGTTCCTCAGGCCAGATCCTCAGCTGATATAAATTAGTATAGCTTAATGGAAGTCAATGGAATTTACTTACTTTAAAGCAGTGGAGAATCTGGGACTATACTACTGTGTATAGTATGGTGTGTAGTCATTATTACTGGTAAAATTACTAACATAAATATAAATGTGAAATCATATAAACAGGAAGTGTGTTAGCAAGTCTGTATAAATAATGAAAAAAACTTGTCTTTTAAAAGTCCTTCAGGTCTAGAATCTGAACCTCTTGCTTCTTCCATCCTTATTGTCTCAAATAGTTATATTAGCAACTCAGCCCTTAACCCTTCTCTGTAGGTTACAAAATGAGGAAACCACAGAAAAGTGACCCAAGATTTTGCTTTCCTTCATTCTGACTAGTTGGTGTTAAAGCTCAGCACTGGAGACAAATCCCCTTGAGAAAAAAGGGATCAAGAGAGATTTTCATTTCTCTTTCCCTTAGTAAATTGGAATAATTTCATTTCAGTATTGCATCAGCTGGAATGGCCTTATATTACCAGTACTAATACAAATCCCAAAAAATGAATATTACCATATTCCTGCTAAAGAATGAGTAAAACATGCTCACTTTGTCACTTTTTTGACTTCTCTGCTCTGAGTTCCACTACCCTGTCCCCAGACAGCACTGACACTGTCTCCCTGGCCCAAACTGATTTGTAATGTTTCTCTTTCAAAATCACATTATCAGCTACACCAAAACAGAGTACTGAAGTCACATGTGACTATGAAGTACCATCACTGATTACTACCCTTGGAGCACAGAATGAAGAACCACAGTAGCTAAATAAGCGAACACAAACATAAGTGAATTGTGAGCAAAATAAAAAAATATTTTTGGAACTTTTCCTCTTACGCTGGTTCTATAAATGTCAGATGCTTTCATTTCATTTCATTTTTCATATTTTCTGCATTCTGTGTAATATTAAATACTAAACCTTACTCGCCACAATGATTTAGCTAGCATCACAGCTAGCCACTCACTGACTGTTTGATATGTATAGTGAGCTTCTCTTCACCCCTTTGGCTGGAGGATTCTCCTGATCTAGAACATGGAGAAGTGAGACTTCTCAGACAAGCAGGGAATTGTCCAAAAGCCACAGGAAAATGAGCTGTGATGATGTGTTACACAAAGCTGCCACCTTAAGCATGTAGAAATGAATTTGTTCTCCATCAGCCCAATGTCCAGTTTGCTTTAGTAATATGGAAACATTTCAAGCTAAACCTCATTCTTTCAATTAGATTTATAACAAACAGCTCTTATTTTAATTTTTGTGAGGGTAAGTTTTGTGTGTAATCCTCAGGATATTTGTTTCCTTGTTTATCATAATAATTTTGCAAGTTTCCTTTGAGTGCCCTTCTTTAATTTCTTTGTTAACACTTTCCTGTTAAGTTTTTCCTGGGCTCTTCTCTACTGTCATTTTAAAATGGGCATTTCAATGTAATTACCAGCTTCAATAAGCAGGAATTAATTTAAACTTAACTTATATTTATTAGATATTGTTTTCAATTTATTTCTCAGGATTGCCTCCATAAATTGTTTTCCTGTGTTTTCAAGATGTTGATATTTATTTTTCAGGCACAAATATTTTCCAGTCTGACTTTGCAACTAATGTTGAGACATATTTTCATGTAGTTATTTTTGTTGTTTCTCAATGCCTGTTTGATAGCACAGTTTTAAAGGCAGTATTAATATATCAATAACATTTTATGACTCTTTTGAGAATTATTTTATTTCCTGATTTCTCTCGTAGGTTTTGAGCCTGAAAAAAAAGTATATTCACTTGCATAATCTTGTAGCCAATACTGCTAGTCACATACCTACAAGTTAAATATGCATTATTTTTCATCCTACTCTTTCTTTAGGAAGCTTCTTGTTTCATACTGCTTTACGTGTTTTTTCCTCTTAGCTACATTAAGATTCCTCACCCTAACTCTCATTTAGTTCTTTACTTCTTCCTGGGATTTTTTCTGGGAAGGAGAGCAGGACGCAGTACTCCAGCTGCAGACTCATGAGTAGGGTGGAAGGATGACATGCTTAGACTTGCTTGAGATGCCTCGGTAAATGCATGCCAGTATTTGATTAGCTCTGCTTATGTTCATTTTGTGGTCTATTATGATCCAGGTCTTGTTCAGCTGTGGTGCTGGCAAGTGTAGCACTGCCAAGCCTGTAAGTTTATTGTGATTTATTTCCCCCCAGATAGAGAAATGTAAGGTGCTCTGTATTAAACATCATCAGGTTGAGGTCCGCCCATCTCACAGGCATGTCCAGGTCGGCCTGCATTGCAAGCCTGTCCTCGAGCATGACCACACTCCCACAGTTTTGTGTTGTCAGCCAACTTTGCCAGTTCACTTTTAATACCCAAATCCAAATTGTTGATGAATATGTTGAAAAGCACTGGTTCAAGTACTGAACCCTGAGAGATGCCACTGATCACCTTCTGCCATGTTGACTCAGTTGCATCAATCAATACTCTCTGGGTCTTACCTCAGAGTCGGTTACCTAGCCACTGGACTGTAAAGTAGTTGAGGCTTCATTTTCCCAATTTTACCATGATGACATCATGGGAGACTAGGTCAAAGGCCTTTTTGAAGTCCAAGTATGTGACAGCAGCCTCATTTCCCCTATCCAGGTGGTGAGTTACCCAATTGTAGAAGGAAAAGAGGTTGGTCAGACATGACATGCCCGTAACAAAGCCATGTTGGTTCTCTTTTAGAATATTGCCTTCTGTTAGCCTATCAGTAATGGATTCTTTGATAATTGTTTCCAGGATTTTACCAGGGATTGAGCTCAACCTGATTGGCCTGTAATTCCCCTGGTCCTTCTTTCTACTCTTCTTAAAGATAGGCAGCACGCTGGCCTTCTTCCAGTCTTCTTGGACCTCTCCTGAGCACCACAGATCTTCAAATAACTTTGCTGTGACATCGGTCAGTTCTTTTAGCACTCTCAGGTGTAGTTCATCTGGTCCTGCTGACTTGAAGATATTTAACCTCTGCAAGTGCTCCCCTACAAGATCTTTGCCAACTGTGGGAAGGTTATCACCCCCACCTTGATCTTCCTGTATCCTATCAAGCAGGACTGGTGGAATACCCTAGGACTGGTGGAATACCAATGTGAAGTATTCATTCAGGAGTTCAGTTTTTCCCCAAGTGACGGTTACCAGCTATCCCATATTGTTCATCAGGGGCCCTATGCTTCCCTTATTTATCCTCTAACTTCCTACATATCTAAAGAAGGACTTTTTATCATCTTTGATTCTGGTTGCCAATTTGTGTTTGGTTTGTGCCTTTGCTGTCCTAATCTGCTCCCTACAGGTGTTGGCTATTGCCAAATACTCCTTTTTGGTGGTTATTTCTGACTTTCATCTCTTGTAAGCTTCTCTTCTTAATTTCAGGAGGTCCATGACTTCCCTAATAAGCCAAGGGGGTCTCCCATACCTTTTGGTGCCGTTTTTACAAAAGGGAATGGACTTCCTTTGTGTTCCTAGGATTGCTTCCTTAAGGAACACTCTTCTTATACTCCCTTCCTCATTGGACCACAGTCCTGCAGGGCCTTGCCAACTAATCTCCTAAGTTTGTGGAAGTCAGCTTTCCCAAAATCAAGAATTTGAGCCCTACTGTCTGATTTTCCTGACTAATGGTGGATGGAGAAAATGACCATATCATGGCCACTGTTGCCCAATTTCCCTTCAGTCCTCAGGTTGCTCATTAGACTGTCCCCTTTGGCCAGAACCAAATCTAAGAGTGCCTTGCCCTTGGTCAGCCCATAGATTTCTTACATCAGGTAGAGCTCTTCAGTTCCAGTGAGGAAGGCTCGTGAGTGACCAGATCTTGCTGAGTGCTCATCCCATGTGATGTCAAGATAGTTGAAGTCACCCATGATGTTCATGCTCCAAGACCATGCAGCCTCTGCCATTTCTCCAGAGAATTCCTGGTTGAGCTCTTGCTCTTGGTTTGGAGGTCTGTAGTAAACTCCTACAGTCAAATCCCCTTCCCCATTTTCTCCCCATATCTTGACCCAGAAGGTCTCAAGTCACCCTTCTTTGTTTCAAATCTTTGCTTCTAGGGAAATGTAATGTTCCTTCATGTAAAGAGCAACTCCTCCACCCTTCTTTCCAACATGATCCCTCCTATACAGGATGTATCCCCCTATAACTGTGGCCAATCATAGGTGGAGTCCCACCAGGACTCTGTAATCCCTATGAGGTTATATTGTTTGTTGATTAGCATGAGGGCCAGTTCCTCCTGCTTGTTTCCCGTGCTTCTGGCATTTGTGTATAGGCATTTAAACCTGCCATCAGAGGCCTTAGGCCTCCTGGTGAGCTGCAGAATAACCTGAGCATTGGCCAGTGCTGGAGTATGCTTCCTATTGTATCCTGTTATGCTGGTTTCAAGGTTGCCATTTCTCAGGCTTGTACTAGTAGTTTGTGGCCCATCCCCCAGCAATCTTGGTTTAAAGCCCTATCCAGGAGGTCCTCCATTCTAGCCAAGAAAAGTGTCTTCCCCTTTGGGGTGATATGGATGACTTCTCTTCCCAACAGGCTGCAGTCCCTGAATTCCATGCCATGGTTGAAGAAGAAAATGCCCTCATGGTAGCACCAGTGCCAGAGTCTTCTGTTCACTTCTATGCATCTGTCCCTCCTGTACCCATGGCCCCTAACTGGGAGAACAGAGGAGAAGATTACCTGTGCCCCTGGCCCCTTCAGTCCAGCCCCCAGAGCCCTGTAGTCTCTCATGACCTGGCCAGAATTGTTTCTGTCTGTGTCATTCATGCCCACATGGATGAGGAGCATGGGGTAGTGGTCAGAGGGCTGGATGAGTTTTGGAATTCTTTCAGCCACGTCCTGGATCTGAGCCCCTAGGGGGCAACAGACCTCACAGTTTAGGAGGTCAGGGTGACAGATTGCTCCCTCAGCCCCCTCAGGAGTGAGTCACCCACCACGACCACCTTGTATCTCTTCTTTAGGGTGGCTGGCTGCCTTCCTTCCTCCAGAGTCAGTTCTTCTGCTGATGACTCTGCTGGTGCTGTGAGAAGCACATATCTGTCATGCAGTTCAGGGGAGGAGTGACCCTGGCTCTGCATGCCTTGGGGCCAGAAATGCCCATCTTCCAGGGAACTCCAGGATGGTACTCCAGGTAGGTGTCTTCATTGTCCTTCTTCCTGCTGATGGGCTTTCTTCCCTCTACATTCTTGTGGTGAAGAGCCTGGTGGTAAATGTCAATCTCCTGTTTGCAAGCCTTGATGGTCTGAAGCCTGCTCACCTCTGCTTGGAGCTCCTCCACCTGGCACTCCAGACATCATTAGGGTAAATACCCCACAAATGGGGGTGCACTTGCTCCTGTTCCCAGTTGCTGGCACCCATGCCAGGCAGCCTCCACAGCCTGAAGTCATAGACTCTATCTGGGTGGAGGCTGTAGCCATAGGCTCTGTCTGGGTGGAGGCCTCAGTGGTGCGAATGGGAGGGGATCCAGCAAGGGAAGAGGCAAGAATCTTCAGGATACAGCACATCCCCACCACCATATGGTGTGGACAGATCTACTACTAAGTACCTGAGTTCTCAGACTCACTGCCCAGAGCCTCATGCCCTTACCACACACCCTTCTGCATGAACTCCCATGCTGGGCCCAGAGCATGCCTATTTCCATGCTCCCCTGGAGGGCTGGGCAAAGTAGAAGCTGGGGCAGGGGAGCATTACCCTCCTTGGCTCCACTCAGCTCTCATTTCGTCAATACTACTGCCCACCACCTGTGGTCCCTACTTATCTCCCGGCTTCACACTGGGGGTCAGGGTCTGCCAGGGGTCTTTAGTTCTCAGAGGCATGATGGGCTTTCACCCATACATGTCTTCTGGGAGCTGGTCCCAACTGAATGGTAAAATCAGGCTTAAGCTCACTTCCTGGCACCCAAACTTAAACTGCTATCTTTTGGGTTCTCAACTCACCACTCAAGCCTGTCAACCAGAAGATACCTGGGAAACAGCTCTATTCTGGGAAAAGCTCTATTGAAAAGCTCTATTCTTTCAACCAATGGTCCTTTTAGGCCACATTAATCAACACCAGAACTAAAAAAAGAACACCTCAGTTATTAGAAATATGAAATATTTTTGCAAAACTGTTAAGATTGCTTGCTGGTGTGAATAGTACCAAGCACAAAACCAGAAACTGAGGAAAAACAGGATGAAGCCAACTACACTCATTATCTTTTCACTCTTACACACTGCTTCTTTCACATAGATGCACTAAGTTTTTAAATCAACAGTTATCCCCCAATAGTCACCCAGGAGACACAACATCTAACTCTGTCCCCTGCGAGATGCCCATGTTCCTGTAACATGATTCTTCACTTCCTGCTTTGTGCAAGTTTGATTTGGGCATTATTTGTCCAAAAGATCTTAAATCCTTGGAAGTATTCTTTTCCCCCAAACATTTGGCAATAGTGGTCAGGTTACTGCTATTGGTCTGGAGTATTAAGCTGTTGCATTGTTGGTATTGCAGGGGAGTGTATGCTTAGGAGCAACCAACATGGGTTCATTAGAGGTAGGTCCTGTCACACCAACCTGGTGGCCTTCTATGACCAGGTCACACAATCCTTGGACACAGGTGTCACGGTGGATGTGGTCTTTCTGGATTTTAGGAAGGCATTCGACATTGTCTCTCACCCCATTCTTGTTAAAAGATTAGGAGATTGTGGTGTAGATGCCTACAGTCAGATGGGTTGCCAATTGCCTGGAGGGCCGCACTCAGAGAGTGGTGGTGGATGGGTCATTTTTGACCTGGAGGGATGTGGGCAGTGGGGTCCCCCAGGGCTCGGTCCTCGGGCCCGCACTGTTCAAGATCTTCATCAGTGACTTGGACAAGGGGGTTAAAAGCACCTTGTTTAAATTCGCTGATGACATTAAGATATGGGGAGAAGTGGGCATGCTAGAAGGGAGGGATAGGCTACAGACCCTGCAACCAGGGGCAGAGCTTGACCAGAAATTCTTAGGTCAGCTCACAGAGGTAGTGAAGTCTAAGGATGTGGTAGTCATGGGGGACCTGAACTTCCCAGACATTTCCTGGGAAGAGCAGTCAGCCAAGTCTGACCACTCACGTAGGTTCTTAGACAGAGTGCAGGACCTCCATCTAACCCAGGACATGCACAGCCCACCAGGGGAGATGCCTTGTTGGACCTAGTGCTGGCCATGGGTGATGACCTGGTGAGGGGGCTGCGGGTGCTCGACCACCTGGGTGACAGTGATCATTTCCTGCTGGAATTCACCATCCAGTGCAAGGTGGCAAAGGCCTGCAGTAAGGCAGCAGCCCTAGATTTCAGGAGGGCAAACTTCAATGAGCTAAGGAGGATAGTTGGGAAAGTGCTGAGATCACAGAGGGGAGGGGAGCCAGGTGTCCAAGGAGAGTGGTCGCTCCTTAAGGAGGCGATCCTCCAAGCCCAAGGGGAGGTAATCTCAAAGAGGATCAAAGGAGCAGGAGAGCACACAAGCCTCCATGGCTCACCAAAAGCATCTGGGAATGTCTCCTTGCTAAAAGGGAGTCATACACCCAATGGAAAGAAGGGGACGTCACCAGGAATGACTATACTGCAGTCACTCGGGGATGTAGGGGGGCAGTCAGGAAGACTAAGGCAGAGATGGAATTAGGACTAGCTTCCCAGATTAAGGACAATAAGAAGTCCTTCTTTAAATATATAGGGGGTAAAAAGAAGGTTTTGGGTAATGTGCAGTCCCTGCAGGACACGTTGGGAAATTTGGTCGTCACATCAGACAACAAAGCTAACATGTTTAACGATTTCTTTGCCTCTGTCTTCCTAAGTAGGGACCAGAACAGCCACCTCCCTGCTGGGCCCCCCTTGGGCCCCAGGGGAGGCACACCTG
>NW_017728920.1:17751080-17771417 GCF_001723895.1 Crocodylus porosus | reverse complement strand
CCTTGCTGGGGTCGTTTGACCCCAGTACTCTTTCCTGCCATGGCCGGGGGTCAGACTAGATGACTTACTCAGGTTCCTTCCGACCCTAGAAACTATGAAACTATGAATTGGATCTGGACAGGTTACAGGGGTGGGTGGATGAGAATAAGATGGGATTCAATACTGACAAGTAAAGTTTACTGCACCAAGGGAGAAAGAACCAGCAGCATACCTACAGGCTGGGGAACTCCCTTCTCATCAGCCAGAGGCAGAAAAGGATCTTGGAGTCATTATAGACTCCAAGATGAACATGGGCCGCCAATGTGGGGATGCAGTCAGGAAGGCTAACTGCACCTTGTCATGCATCCACAGATGCATCATGAGGATGTTCAAGGAGGTGATCTTCCCCCTCTATATGACATTGGTCAGGCCAGTTGGAGTATTGCATCCAGTTCTGGGTGCTGCACTTCATGAGGGATGTGGACAACATCGAGATGGTTCAGAGGAGGGCCACTCGCATGATTGGGGCAGCAGGACAGGCCCTATGAGGAGAGGCTAAGGGACCTAAACCTGTTCAGCCTCCACAAGAGAAGGCTCAGAGGGGATCTGGTGGCCATCTATAAACTTGCCAGGGGGATCAGCAGGCAATGGGAGAGTCTCTGTTCCCCTGAGCGTTACTGGGAGTAACAAGGAATAATGGCCATAAGTTAGTGGAGGGTAGATTCTGGCTAGATATCAGGAGACACTACTTCAGTCAGGGTGGCTAGGATCTGGAACCAACTTCCAAGGGAAGTGGTGCCCACTCCTATCCTGGGGATCTTCAAAAGGAGGCTAGATAGACACCTTGCCAGTGTCATTTGATCCCAGCATTCCTGCCCATGACAGCAGGGTGGACTTGATGATCTGCTCAGGTCCCTTCCGACCCTACCAACTATGAAATTATGGTAGAGTACAGACCCAACAAACTTGTAATTTTTGTCTTTCATGATAGAAAGGGTATAGTTAAGGCTGCCTTGACTGCATACAGCCATGCACTTTCCTGCAGTAGTTTTCCATACCATCTCTCACTAGCTACTTCTTATAAAAAAAAGTGGATACAATCCAAAGCAATGCTGCTTTATTGCAGGTATTCAGGTAAGGTAACACTTCTTGGTAAAAGTATACCATTGATGACATATGGTAAGGTCATGCCATTCAATCTAATTTCTCCAGGACTCTAATTTCTGTCATAAAGGCATTACACTAGTAGTATTTACTGTACTCTAAATTAACATGAGAATAACCCAGCTTTAGCTCCTTGGTTTTCAAATCTGGGGCCATGACAATTAGGACTGAATGAATTAGTTCAGATAAAACAACTAACTTGGATTCTTACCCAAAACTCTAACTGAATGTAAGAAAAGTAATGAAACTCCTTTAAGAGCAGAAACTGCTTAGGGAGAGGGCCCTAAGAGCCAGACAGAAGCCACATAGGTTACTATGGTAACAGGCTAATGAGTAAATTAGCCTGCAGCTGCACCCAGTCAGCTGACAGGAAGAAGGCAGGGCCCTGGGCACATATAAATCCCAGGGCTGAGACCAGCAGGAATTAGTTATCTGGCAGCAGCCAGGGGAAGGAACCTCCAAGGAAGAATTGCCCAGGGTTGCAGTGGCTGCCTGGTATGTCTCAAACAGAGCTAATGGGGCTTCAGGAGTTCAACAGGTACCCTACAAGGCACCTAGTACTGGGTGGAAACTTGACTTTTTAAAGGGCAGAGCACACCCTGAACTATTTATTTTATGTTATAATGTGGGTGCTCATATATTAGTTGCTGTAAAACCGGTGGATTGGGCTGGACTACTGGGGAAGGAGGAGGCTTCATTGGGGGCCCACTATGGTGTGGGGACCCCAGTGCCAGAGAGGATACAGCAAAAAGGGGCTGCAGAGAGCCCAGCACCAGGGGGCGCAGAGACGGGGCTGCAGAGAGCCCAGCACCAGGGGGCGCAGAGACGGGGCTGCAGAGAGCCCAGCACCAGGGGGCGCAGAGACGGGGCTGCGGAGAGCCCAGCACCAGGGGGCACAGAGAGACAATGTGTGAATGCCATCTGTGAAGCTTGGGGCATGGTAAAGGGGCGGTTTGGAACCATGCATGTAGCCCATAAGACTGAGGGTGCCCTGTGAGGTAACAATTTTGTGCAGGACCCAAAAGGGGTCCAAGAACCCTAGGGGTTCAGCGGGGTCCATCAGGACTTAAACTCCCTATTTATTATAATTACATCAAGACATGGCAGGAAAGAAAAAGGGTGCCTATTGGGAAAGACTGGCATGGTCATGGAGCCCTAGGGGCATCACAGTCATCCTTGGGGACCCCATCCCGTGACACTGAGAAATACTTATTAAGGTGCCCTTTTGCTTCTGAATTCTGGCAAAAAATGTATGCGGAAATAATGAAAGAACAGCTAATCTAGCATTCTTCTCAACCACATCCAAGTTAGGAAATGCTTGAAGTCTTAGAAGAAAAATCTATTTTTAGGATATTTCCTGTCTTATGTTTAGACAGGAGAGGGACTGGATAAACATCTAAAACTAATCAAATTGACCATCTAATGTTCACTCACCACTACTCAGCTGCAGACAGAGAGAAATACCACACAGGACTGTTTTGTTTTGTTTTTTACTTGTTCTGTTCTTCCTGCTGTTATTTTCATTCAAACAGATCATGCAAGTAGACCATCTCAATAAGAGCAGCGACATGACGTATGCATGCAACACATGTGTAAAGCTTCAATTGGGTGCTGGCTTTTATACTTATGAAACTATATTTTCAGTTATCAGAAACTGATGCAGCCCCAGTGAAATTAATAAAATCATGCTGAGGTTCTGGCTCATGTCAGATCCATTCTGTTTTGGATTGCCCCTACTCATTCTTCTCTCTAAACTGCAGCAAACCTATACATGATTAGTGGTTACAGTGAAGGTCCTCATCACTATTAAAAGTAATATTTCTTATTTGAATAATGCTCTGTAGGGCCTACTGAAGTGAAATAAAAAAACTTCCATAGCTTCCATGAGTTTTAGTTTAGCCATTTTAGAACATTATACTTAAATGAAATCACATTTGTGAAGACCTTTATAATGTAAAAGGGTGTAGTACTATAAAAATCAGAATTAGGAGATAGAAGTTTGAGAGTCTCCTGGAACATTTGGTTCCTTCGGGATGATCTGAGAAGGGAGGGAGCAGGAGCATAACAATTTCATTAAAATGAAATGTTTAAAATATTAATTCAATTTATCATACATTTGATAAGGGGAAAAAGAGAGAGAAAGCAAGGAAAGAGATTAAATCTGTTTAAAATCCCTAGCCTATGGAGGAGGGAGATTAGAAAATGCCAGAAAGAGAGGCAGTAAAAATCTTCAAACCTTTTAAATGTGATGTTCATTAGGTGCTCTGTAAATCGATTGCAGTTTGCTGAAACTACACATTTGGTCACTTTATCAATCACAGAGGAGATAATCAAGTGGGCTTTCTGATTAATATTACATTTCATTAAACTGACATTTGCTTCTTGATGTGTTTCTTGAGGACACTATCAGTGACCCTCACTATGGTTATGCATTACATGGCTACCTTTATTTTAATGATTGACAAACTTCCCTCTGACTCCAAACACTTACTGGATCGTGTGTCAGCTCTGTGGTTCACATGCCTTCAATCTAAGATCAGGGTACAATATTTAAATTTAATTTATATAATTGTATTATGAAATATAATAAAGACTCATATATACATGTTAGCAGAATACATTATATATTGCACTCCAGTCTCTTTCACACATTCAAATATTCATGTGATACATTTTAGGGATTAATCAATCATGAAAGAAATTAATTCCAGAACACCTGTTTCATTAGATACTCTCAGACACAAAACATACTGCAGTTGGGATTTGTGTTTTTGTATACCATCATGAAAGAAGGTGAACCAAACTAGGAATGACCACAAGGATAACGGAATAATTGTAAGATTAAAAGTAACAACTGAAATGTATAAAATGGCAACACCGTCTTACACTTGTGTTTGCCTCAAAGCTAAAGTAATTTTCTGGAAAGGGGATCTTGATTATACCAATGGTATTCTGGGGATGAAGAAGGAGGAATGCACCTGTCCTATACACCCTCTATTAGCATGTCTGATTGAGGTCAATAATGTTCCCCACATTTATTTAGATCTTTGTCCTTTAGCTTTGTGAAATATTAACTACTACTGGGGATTTTCACATACTGTATTTCAGAACTGGTAAATCATGCAGTGACTTCATCTGACAGTAACCAAGATAAACAATTCTAGCAATTTAATACTATATTTCTTGATGATTTCCAGATTTTCAGGGGCTGTCCTATATCTAAGAGTTAATGACTATACTAAAATGGGCATTTTAGCACATGCTGCCTTTTAGCTTTCTGCTATTGTCTTAGTTAATCAGCTTAGAGATACATTTTCCTGATTTGGACTTTTAATAAAACAATTCAGCTGAAATGCCCTTCACCACATGGTGCTTGAAAACCTGACAGCACTCGCAAATGAGCAGAATGTAGGGCCTGATTCAACTTCCATTTAAAGTCCAGGAAAGCCTTCCACTGATAAGGCCTTCACTAATCAGGCCTTAATTAGCACTCAGTAAAACTGGATATTTGAACATCATGGCCAGAACGATATTCATGGACACTGGGGTTAAGGTGCCCCTACCCACCTTTCACCGGCGTGGTAACTGACCTGGCATTTTCCTGGGGTTCCTGCACCACTGGGAGCCCCAACAGACCACCCACTCCCAGCAGGGTGCAGTTCTAGGTCATGCCCAGGACCAGAGCCTCCTGCTCCTACCTGCAAGATGCTGCTATGCAGCAACTCAGCCAGGAAATGTTTCTTGCCTCCCTTCCAGCAGCAAACTGCTCTTGTCTATATAGGCAACCAGAGTTCTAAAATGGCCACTGTAATCAAACACCTGCTGACTGCTTGATCTAGCCCTTAATGTGGCAGGTAGCACTGGTGCCCTGCCACACTGATTGCCCAGGAACCTCTTCACTTTTACCTGCTACACCCCATTCCCCCTAACCCCAACCTGTCTCTCACCCCCTGATGCCTCCATTTCCATTTTCACTGACTGGCTTTTTTGTCTGCATTGCATGCCAGCCTCTGGTTTCTTTACTATTCCTTCTATCCAGGCAGAGCACACGCACCAACTTCAGGTGCTTCCTCAGCCTGACAAAGGGTTTTCAACCCAAAAGCTTGCTAAATTATATTTCTCCAGTTATTCACTTGGTCTACTAAAAGACATCAGATTGACCCAAAGAACCCTGTCTGCCATGTCCCTAAACCAACACAGCTACACCTTACACCACTAGCACCTATCCCCAGTCAGCTGACCACAAGGAGGGAGGGATCTGGGCACATCTAAGCCCCAGGGCTGTGGTTGGCAGGGAGAGCTGCTGGAGAAGAAGCTCCTTCAGGAAAGGAAAGAAAGGCCCTGTGACAGTTTGGCTGCCTGAGATGCTAGTCCTGCTTACCTGTTGTTATTTAAAGTGGTGGACCAGGATGAGGTTTTAGGGGAGGAGGAGACCTTATTGGGACACACTACCATGTCATGTAGAGGCCCCAGTGCCAGTGAGGGCGCAGCAACAGGGGCATAGAGAGCCCACAATAGAAGATAGAGTGAGACTGAGAATTCATTACAGGGACAATATCAATATACTATCTGTGAGGCATGGGGTGGTTGGAGCCATACATCTAGCCCATAAGGCTTAGGGTGTCCCCTTGAGGCACCTACTTAGAGCAGGTCCCAGCAAGGGGTCCAAGAACCTACAGAGTTTAGTGGGGTCCATTAGGACCGTGACTGAACTGAAGCTCAAGGGCAGCCTCCCTATCATCTTTTTCAACAAGGCATGGTGGCAGGCAAGAAGAGAAGGTGCCTGCAGGGCTGAGCTGACATGGTCACAGAGCCCTAGGGGTATCACAGCCATTTCTAGAGACCCTACTCCATGACAAAGTTTCTCCTTGAAACTTGGCAGGCTTCATGGCCTCAGCAGGGGCTACTATGCCTGCTGTTTTCACCCTGTTCCACCTTAACACACACACAAAGTAACGAATGTCACGAGTTTTGCTTGTCAGCAGCTTGCGGTGCAGTTTCCCAGAAACCCCTGTACCTACCTTCTTGAAACATGGCCTCAGCAGGGGCTACCATGCCAGCTGTTCTCACCCCACTCTGACTTAACACACATGTGACATGAGTTTTGCTCTCAGCACCTTAAGGTGCATTTTCCCAGAAATTCCTAAACATATATCCTTGAAGCTTGGCAGGCTTCATGCCCTCAGGATGAGCTAGCATTCCTACAATTTTCATCAGAATCAGGCAAGAAATGACAAAGTTATAGGCATTTTAGTCATTCCCCATTATAGCCCATGGCCAAAACACTGAAACACTGTTGAAACAGCATTGAAACTGGAAACAGTTTCAGCTGAAACAAAACAAAACAGCAATTCAAAATGATGAAACAAATCGCTGTCCCATGGAAATGCCAAATCCAAAACTGAAATGAAACAGGCATTTAGCACAGCCCTACTAATTGGTACAAGCAAAGTTCAGTGGGACTCCCCATCTAGGTATTGGTCACAGATTGAGGCTTTCAGCAATGTCACTATAAATACACATGTGGTGTGATGTTTCTGTCTCATCATACTGCTGCAAAGAGGTATGTCACAAAATGATATCACAGAAAAAAAACTGTACTAGGTATTTGGTTTGATATCCAGATGATGAATGCCAGAGGCAAAGTATTGGCCTTGAAAATGACATCACATTTTGTTAAATGTTAGAAGTGTGTGCTGAGCCTTTAGACCTGCTCCATTTTCTGCGAATTACAAATGGATACAAGGGATTTCCCGATGTACATCTGCTCAAAATAATATTGATGTAAATCAATTTGTTTGACATAAGCTTTATTTTCCTTCCTTGATCATTTCAGTGCTGCTGCACAATAATTCATTAGAATGAATGCATGAATTTTTCATTTGAACTGTTTTGTTGTTTTTTTTTACCAGCATAACAATATTTAAAGTGCCAAAGTCTGAAACATGCCTACCATTTTGCATATACAGCTCTGTGCATGAAAACACTTGAGTGTTCTTTTTTTTAAACAGTGTTACCTGCAATGCTGGTGATGGATTCCCTCATGTGAGCAACTCAAATTATAGATTCTGTGCATGTAAAACTACAATATTTCCAAACACAGGTTACCATAGCTGTTGTGTTTACTCACATTTGTGTGAGTGCAGATGTAAGGTAGGTTTAGGCCTCATGAAATATTTGGGCCTGGATATACACAAAAAATGAAATAGAGATAGTTGGATTCATCATCTGTGAAGCCAGTGGAACTGACTTAGTGACATTTATCCTATATTTTAAGAAACGTTCCTCTTCTGTATTATTAATGCCTGGCCGGAAAAAAAAAAAAGTAAAAGATATGCAAATTATACTTGATTAGTCAACTACATGCTCTGAATAGATTCTTCATTTTTGGTTCTTTTCCAGCTACATATGAACATAGTTTTATTGCTACACCCATGGATGCTATGCAGATACTGTACAGACAGATGTATTAAAATACTTTTAAATGCCCCCATGGAGACATCTTTTCTAACCTCCCTGGCATAGCCATATTTATAGGAAAAGTAGTTGTCAGTTTTTCCAAGCCTAATTATTTTGAATTATGATGGCATATTCCAGACCCTGCAAGACATCCCTTACTTAATCTGCTTTACCATGACATCTCTACTCTTAACATTTTTATTAGATTATAATGCATGGGTAGCAGTGACTAATATTTTGTTCTTTTAAAACACCTATATCTTTCTTTTGAAATATGCATGCAAGTAGGATTTAGAAGATTTTCCACATACGTCTTCTGTGCAGTGACCATTGGGTTCAGTAAACACTACCATACATGAATAAGAACTAAACAATTAACTTTATTGTGGAGCAGTAGGTAACCTCTACAGATTCTTTGTTGCTTTCTCACAAAACAAGTAGCTGCTCGATCACTGAGGGACCATATCCAAACTCCCAACATCTCCTGTTAGGGAGCATCTCTAAGTTATACCATATTTACTTGAATATAAAATTACCCTGATTATAAGGCAGGTAAGGGTGGCATGCAGGGTGGGATCTGGGGTAGCCAAGCCCATGCAGCACTGGGGCTTAGATTGAACCCCCTGCCTCAGCTGCCACCACTTCAAAGCAGCCTCTGAGCACAGGGGGCACAGCTGGGCACAGAGGGTCTGGCTGGGATGCCCACAGAAGAAAAATGTTGTTGGTGCCCCATGGCACTGGCAGGGAGCAGGAACACTCCCCAAGCCCTTCTCCCACCCTCCCACACAGGGCCATGCTGGGCAGGTGAGGAAGGGAGTACAGTGGTGCTGCCGGCCAGCTCCTGGCAGTGCAGCAAAGGGAGAAAGGGATGGGAGCCCTGCCCAGTATTCCCAGCTGCAGAAATTGTTCCTGGTGCCTGATGAGGGATCCCCCCACCTCAGAGAGTGGTTTTCCACTAGCAGGTAGAGAGATCCTGCCTCCACCTCCCTCTCCCACACCATCAGGCACTTTGCTGGCCAGAGGGAGGAGGTAGGGCTGGGATGAAAGGCTGTCACTGACAGCCTGGGGGTAGGGCTATGGCTAGCCCTTCTCCCCACTCTCACAGAACCTGGGGCAGGCAATGCCATGAGTTGTGTGACAGCACCTCCTGCCCCTTGGCCTCAGCCAGTGTATGTAGGATCCATGCCTCCACCAACAAATGCCAAATATCTGTTAATTTTGATCACATTGTAACTTTAAGCACTTTGCGTACAACACAAAAGGTACAAGAATCAGAAATCCCTTCCAATCACTTGTCTACACTGCTGAAAATCAAGGTAAATCAATCAGTATTGGGCTTCATTCTGCTGTGCCTAGATTGCTACTGATACCTGAGCTAGGTAATTTAATGCTAGCTTAGATATCTTTGTGGGGGCTGGCAGAAATTCATTTAGTGATATGATACCATCTAATCCCTGATTTGAATAATCCTGCCTCCTGCCATGCCACACATACCAATAGGAAGCCTGGGCCATGGGTTTGCAGGTGCCAGGTTGGGGGGAGTCAAATGAGTCCCCCCAACCTGGCACCTGAAAACCCATGGGTCCCTGACAGAACTCCGAGATCCTGGAGCATGTTGCATGTCATAAAACCGTGTATACAGCTGTACTGTACATGAAGTTTTTGAAGTTTCTAGTACACGGGGACCCTGGGATAGGGGAAAGACTCTCTGATCCTGAGGTCCCCATTTTCTGGGACCTTTAAAAACTGCATGTGTAGCCCATCCCCCTGATTCCAGGGCCTTGGTGCATGAAGATCCCAGGATTGGGGACCCTCTGCCTGATACTAGGGTCTCTGTGGCCAGGATACTTAAAGTGCCTTGCTCCACATCTCCATGGGAGCTGAAGGAGAAAGCAGTCAACCTGCTGGGTTGTAGAGAGCTCAAGGGATCCCTGTGACCCAGAATATTGAAGTTATCTGTCTGGCATCCCCCATAGGGGCTGTTGGGCAAAGCAGGAAAAGCTGCTGACCAGGGGATTTGCTGAGTCCCTACTTTCAGCATTGGAATAAAGGTTGTCCCAGTTCTGATGGCAGCCTCCATTCAATGCTGACAATCAGCAAGTGCACCCTCAGCAAGTTTGCAGATGACACCAAGCTGAAGGAGTAATAAATACACTGGATGGTAGGGCTAGGATTCAGAGAGACTTAGACAAATTGGAGGATTTGACCAAAAGAACTCTCATGAGGTTCAATATGTAGCCCAGCTCATATTGTTGCTCTTTGGATGAAACAATCCTGCATAGGATTGGTACTGACTGGCTAGGCAACAGCTCTGCAGAAAAGGACCTGTGGGTTATAGTGGACAATAAGCTGAATATGAGCCAACAGCGTGCCCTTGTTTCCAAGAAGGCAAATGGCATACTAAATAGGCTGGGCTGCACTGGTAGGAGTTTTGCCAGAAGATCAAGGGAAGCAATTATTCTCCTCTATTCAACACTGGTGAGGCCACCTCTGGAGTATTGTGTCCAGTTTGGGGCCTACCACTACAGAAAGGATGTGGACAAATTGGACAGAGTCCAGAGGAGGACAATGAAAATAGTTAGGGGGATGGGCTAAATATCTTATAAGAATAGGCTGAGGGAACTGGGCTTATTTAGTCTAGAGAAAAGAAGACTAGGGTAAGAATTTAATAGCAGCCTTCAACTACCTAAAGGGTGGTTCCATAGAGGATGAAGCTGGACTGTTTTTAGTGGTGGCAAATGACAGAACAAGGAACACTGGTCTCAAGTTGCTGCAAGGGAAGTTCAGGTTAAATAGTAGTAAAATCTGTCTCACTAGAATGGTAGTAAAACACTGGAACAGGTTACCCAGAGAGGTTGTGGACTCTCCATCCTTGGAGGTTTTTAAGACCCAGCTAGACAAAGCCTTAGGTGGGATAATCTAGGTAGAGATGATTCTGCTTGGAGCAAGGGTTGCACTAGATGACCTCCTGAGATCCCTTCCAACCCTAATTTTCTATGATTCAATGAATCAGCTGATTCTGAGCATCAGCAATGGAGGGTTGCTCAACATGAAAATTATGGTGCCATAGAAATGAGTCACAAAGATGTTCCACTTGTCATTGGTTTTCCACTTCATGGTGTTAAAACAGCTGCATGTGTAACCCTGTTACTGTTTACTACATAGCCCCTGTTAGACTCCTGAAAGAGGGGCCATGCTGCCAATAAACTCACCCAGTGGGGCCTGTATGAGCCATGCCTTCTCAGCATGCTGGCCGCAAGCCCTTGGGGGGATAACTTACCCAGCGGGGTCTGGGCTTTCCATCCAGCATGCTGGAGAAAGATACCGGGCATGGGGAACTCACCTGGCAGGACCTGGGCAAGCCCCATTTCCCCTGTACACTAAGAACAAGCTCCAGCGGGGGAACTGGAACCACACTTCAGGTCTGGAGAACACATGCCCTGGAAGCTGGTGCTGATTGGGTGAAAGGAAGCCCGGGGAGTTTAAAGGAGGATGCTGAGAGAGGTTCAGTCTCCAAGAAAAAGGGACAGTGCAGCAGGAGTGGGTAGGGGGCTCTGCCACAAAAGAGACTCAGCCAACCAAATCCTTGTGGGACACAAAAATACTGTGATATCTGGAGAGAGTGTCCAGTGACAGATTGTCAAGCCCAACAGGAGAGGTATGAACCAATGCTAGAGGCAGTGTTAACCTCATGGAACCCTAGGTAGCATGGGCAAATGAGAGATTTACCCAAAGGGATTGAATAAATGTTTACCAGGTTTGAGCCAGCTACAGGGAGCTGAGCTGAATCTTTGAACCCAAGTTCTGAGTTTTCCCCTGAGAAAGTAATACAAACAAGGGGAGGAGAGCCTCTTTTCCTTTTATTTATCATCCAGTACTCCCAGGCCAGAGAGAATTAGCAGAGGCAAGTTATATCCCCATGGCACCTAAGTTATAGTTCATTAAGTTAGAGGACATACACCTGGGATCTAGTGCCACCTAACTGAGAATTTCAGAGACTGGCAGGTAGAGATCTCAGCCTTCAGGATCTGCCAGTCACTGTGAGGAGAAAGACCACTGGAAGCTAGGCTATAACATTCAAGAGAGAGACCTGTCTAGAAGAGCTGGCTACCAACCCTTCGTGGTGTCAGCAACGAAATTAGACTGAGAGAAGCTGAAACCCAGTGACTCATACTCACTGTCAGTGGAGAAGGATGACTCATTACCTGAGAGGAAAGGGGCAGGATGTAGGTGGTGAAGCCCTGCAGAAGACCGACCCTCATCAGTAGAACTATCCCTCTAGATACCATCCATACTCCCAAAGAATAGTAAGATCAAGACATAGCAGAGAAGAGGGAAAGCAGATGAGGCAGAGGTCCTGGTGATCACAATGCAACAAAAGGGAAATGAGTGGACCTGTGTGCTCCTTAAATGTAACATGCATCAGAGGCCTACACAATACTGCCATCACTGCTGTGAAAAAGACTATCAGCAGTATAGTTTATATACCATACTCCAAAGAGTCACCAAAAGTGTGCTTTGTCTTTTTAGCCTCCTGAATTATTTGTACCCTCCAATTAATAATCTGTTGACAACAAATCCTATATTCCATAGTAAAGGAGCCAACATTCCTAGATTAAAATATACAACATAACATTTATGATGTGGGATTTTCAAAAGTGATTGGCTTTGGTTAACTTTCCTCACTATGAAGGCAATAGTAAAATTCTAGGACCAGCATTAATGCTATAAAGGGAGCTTCTGAAAACCCCACCCATATGTTTCTAAAACAGAAAATACAAGGTTTTCTGTGAAAGGATGTATTAGAGAGTGGTAATTATTCAGGATGCTAAAAAAGAATGATTAAGCTTTTTGTTCATGCTCCAGAAGTTAAGAGATGCTCTTATTGAGCATGCACATGGAAACTTTCCAACGAAATAGGTCCTGTTTGTTAATAAAAAAATATTAATCAGATAGTATGAGTTTTGTCCTCTTCCTCTTCTATGGTAGAACCCTAAAGCCAATGCAATTCTAAATTTATTTCCCATAAAGTTTGGAGGCAATAGTGCTAATCTACCTCATTTGTACTGTTTTAATGTAGGAGCAGAACTCTTAATGAGATCATCTTCTTCTCCCCACTATTGCATTTCTTTAGTATTGACACTGGATTATATATTAAATATGAAAAATTCAGCATGAAATTATACAAATTCAGTCATTACTTTTTCTTTCTCTACTCAGGTGCTGAATATTTCCTTGTCAAATAAGAATGTAATGTCTAATTCAAATAATGTTTATCAGACTCAGCAAATTCCATAAAGGACTCTGGAATCATTAGTGGTTTCCATACTGTTTTTTTCCTTATGTGACTTTTCCCTTCAGAAACATTCATCCTTGACATTTGACTTCAAGGCAGCTTAAAGACCATTAGAATCAGGTTGTGACATTGCTGAGTCTAGCTCTGGAAGATATTTGTAGGTGCCTATTACACTGTGCAGTCCCTTTTATTCTTACCTCTCAAGTCATTACCTACACCAGGAACAGGATAGACAGATGTCTCAGATAAAGAATGAAGCAAGTGTAGTCAATAGGATAAAGTACTCAAGAGGGGGCACAGATGAAATTATTTATAAACAAGCTGCCATTGTTAGCCACATGGAGGGTGTTATCAAAAACAAAATTGTTAGTGATCACTCATTTTTTGATACTGTCAGACAACTCAACAATATTGTTTTACTTAGAAAAAATGTTCTAAATCTCTGGATGGCAGATCAGGTAATAATAACTTGGAAGTAAACATTCAAAAACTGTTCTGGCTCTCAGCCTCTCTTTTTCCTGATACAGAATGTTTAAGCAGATAGTTTGTTAAGAAACTACAGCTTTTGGGAGCTTATTTGCAAAATTTAATATATTTTGAATCCAACAAACGTGGAGATTTCTGCCATTGGAAAGGTTTTGCAGCTGTATAAGAGTGCAAGGAGAAAGCTAGTATGTTTAGCTTCAAAGAAGCTTTGGCAAACTGTATTCCTTTCTGTTCTGTTTATCAGGACAGTGGCAGCTAAGATGCAATAGAAGAACATAATTAAGCATCTTGACAGTCACGGAGGCCTTGCTTTGAGCAAAAACACCCATCTTATTTTTCTGCTGCAAGTAATAATGAATCTCATTAACAAACCAAGTAACTTGCATTCTTTTTTAAACCTATATGCAAGCAATCTGGGCAATGACTTAATTCATTTTGAGGCATGTCTTTCTCTTGGTTGGCCAGATCTCTTGCCTTTTCTTGCCCCTCTTCAAACTCCCGTCCCAGGGGAAACAAAAAAGCTGTCTGGAGAGTCTTCTAGCATGCAGAAGCCCATGGATAAAAAAGAAGCAACATGGGCAGACTATATGAGGGGAATATACTATTATCCGCATTAACCCTGTGTGCACATGAGAGCATTGGGACATAACTGGGTGAATGAGCGTAATTGAGCTTTAATGGTCTCCAGAAGTAAACCAATCTCTTGGAGTTAAAGCCATTTGGCATTGTTTAGAGATGCCCTGAGGTTGCTCTGAACCATGTTTGGGATGCCATAAAGCTGGCCTCCATATCCAGGAGCTAAATGTATTCTTTGCTGATTTTTTGTTTGATCTTTACCAAGCTGTGCTTAGAGCTCAGTATAGCCATGTAATTCCTATTCATTTTCCTGGGTGATGCAGTATAGTATTGTAAAGAAATTGCACTCCAGAATCTCATTTTCACTGACTCTCCACTAACACTGCTCTGTCAGAAGAGCTACTGTAAATGAAAACCTAAACTGTTCTGGTCTTTAGCTTATTAACTTTTCTTGTCTCATTATATCTGTAACTTTCTGAAATAGAAGTTTAGTGGCTGAGTCCTGTGAAAATTAGGAATCTATTGTTTCATTGTCATAACATTCAACAAAATTTTCTGACATGACCACCAGATGATGTTAATGTTTATATAATAGGACAAAGAAAAAATAGAAATAGGGGGTGTGGGGGGGAGGGGGACCAGAGGATTTTGTAATGGTGTAGAAAGGCTAAATAGGATTCCTAACCTAAAAAGGATGTAAATGGCAAGCAGACTATTAATCTCTACAGTCTCCCAAAAAGCTAGATGAAGTAACACAATCTCATCCCTATGTAGTATTAATTCCACAATTTTTCGTACACTGATATACTCTATACCTTCTACCCAGTTAGTGAGTGAAGTAATGACCAAACAAAAGGGTTATGGCACTGGGGTGCTTCCAACCCTGACAAAAATCTTATTTGATGCATATAACATTGAATAAGCCTGGAGCCATTTTTTTTCAAAAATGGGGAAATGAAGCAACTATAAGGGGAAATGAAGAGTGACTGTTTTGTTGTCCAGTTCTCAGAAAAAAAACAATAGTCCCTCTGGAGCATTTTTCTGTCGCAACTATAAAGCTAACAGGAAGGATGTCTCCTCACAAAAAGTCTTACATTACGCACATGCTTCCAACTAACTTTTCTTTAATATGATCAAAAAAGTTTCCTGACATGCATCATTTTGGAGGTGCCCAGATTTTGTCGTCACTGGAACTATGCCAATTTACACCCACCAAACATCTGGCTGGATGCTTATAGCTAGGTTTAGCTCCTCACCACTAATAACTGAGAACTCTTTACAGTTGAGAACACTGCAGAACAAGTACTTTCACCACCCCAAAATATGGTGTTATTTGGAATTGGTGTCAGGACAACCCTGTTCTCCTCAGTTCAGCATGGATTTTGGGGAACTGGCCCAAGACAGACAGCAGCTTCCTGAGGTCACTATTTCGAGAAGCATAGCTCCAGACAATAGAGACAATAGATAAGTGGGAGAGACTGTGGAGTGGCAATGAGAGAGAGGGATGGAATGAAATGTTTGGACAACATTATGGAAAGAAAAAAGGGTGAGGGGAATGAGTGGAGGGAGGAAGAATGAGGGAACTAGAGAGAACTGGCAAAACAAAAGACATGAAAAGGGAGAAGAGAAAGCATGGGACAAGTGGAGTATTCATAAGAGACAGGGCAGCATTTTAATCCTTACAAAGCCACATGCTTAAAATTAAAGGCAGAAAAACATTAGAGGAGCCTCACTGCAGGGACTGTTTACTACAGCTGAGAATGTGAAGTTCCTTTCAGTGAATTATGGCTTAATCGATAACATAGAAAGCCTCCCTTCTCACCAACACCTGTAAAACTGCATTGGCTTTATCAGATAGCTCCTGTTGAGCCCATCTAGTTGATGAACATTCTTATCAACTAGCAAATATAAATGACTTATGGGGATAATATTTCAATGTATAATGACACTGCTATATCTAGGATTCTTTTAAGATCTAGGTTATTAAATATTAAATAGCAAAGCCGTAAATTATTGTAGCAGCTTTATATAACTAAATTAAATTCAAACAAAACCTAATTTCCTTAATCACTGACTGTAATCCTCCAGGAACATATGCTATTAACTCTGCTACAAATGGCACAGAAATTGTATGACTACAGTTAAGTTATTTTATATCAAATTCTAATCCAGGGCAGAGTCCTCAGTAAATCTCTGACAGGGATTTTAATGCTTCTGCAATCATACTGGCTCTTAACTGGAGAGCTAATCTTTTGATTCTCTGTTTTTTCACTCCTTTATCCATTTCCCTCACTCTTTGATTTTGCTAGCTAGTATATTCTACTCTATACCCTGTTTTGAAATATTTGGCTTTCTTTCTTCTCATATTTGATCAGTCGGAGTCAAGCTTTTTCTTACTTAAAAATTAGATTGATTTTTGTTTTTCTTGTATAAAACTGACTCATTCAATCACTTAAATATATAAGTTAACTACCCATTTGTTTTTTGCTAGAGCTGACATAACTGTTCACAGTTTGCAGCTAAGCATCCAGAAAACAGACTAATTTTCTCTTATTTTTAAGAATCCTTTTGAACAAGAATATTTACGAATGTCATTTAAATAAACAGCTTCCAGAGTGGCTAAGGACAATGAGAAGATGATAAAGAGAATTGAATGCAATGATACAAGAAAGGAATCATTAAAATTTCTGAAAGCCCATGAGTTTCTCCAAGAAAACTTAATTCCAAGAACAGAAGGTTCTGTGCATTTTTAAATGAACTACTGTAAATCAAGAGACAGTTGATGATACCTACCTGTTGCTGATAACACATAATTTATTGGGCAATATGAGGCTAGCCAAGTAATTGTCCATCATTGGCTTCATTAAAGATATCGTTAGGTATCTCAGCAGATAGATGATTAAAGAAAAGGACAAGCAAACTATAGCATATATTTAGTTGAAGTTAATGCTTTGAAAAATAGCCTAATGTGTGCTGGTAAAAGATTACCTTGCTGTCATGTTGGAAGACATTGTGAAGCAGGGCAACCAAAAGGAACCAAGTTCTAATGCCAGATGACTGTAGTAGTATATTCTAATCCTCCAATCTTCTAGTGTCTTCTAGTATTACCCTTTCAAGATGTATCCATGTAATGGGACAGGTTATGTTGACATGAAGTATTGCAAAATAGGCATTATAATATTTCACTGCTATGAAATATTTTTATTTCCATGTTCATATATCCTGTACACCGCAATGCAGCAATTCCAGTTAGACACACACAAAGAGCCATCTTAGCTGATTATCTGCTCAACTTCTGAAAAAGCATTAAGCCACAACTAACAGAAAGCATTTCTCCAATATGTCCTTAGGTAAACATTCAGTTTAGCGAAACTGGAAAAGCTCTATGTTACTTCTTAATGATGCTACAGATGCCTTTTTTTGCTACAGCAAAAAAAAGGACGCAAATGTGAGATTAATGCTGAAAAAATGCTATGGGAATTTTGAGGCTAGGCCATTCAAATATTATGTCATTGGTTATGAACCACTTACCACACATATAAGCATGCAAATACAGTTTTTAATTGTGAACCAGAGAAGTCCTACAAAAGAAGTTTTTTTCCTACAAAAGAAAAAGAATATATGAAGAGGAAGCCACAGCTGTCCCACCCCTCCTCATTGGGGAACCTGCCTAGGGCTGTCTGAAATGGCTGTGTTTCATTTTGGTTTTGGATTCAGTGTTTCAGAGGGACAGTGTTTTGTTTCAGTTTTGTAGGGCTGTGTGAAATGACTGTTTCATTTCAGTTCAGATTTAGTATTTTGGAGGGACAGTGCTTCATTTCGGTGTTTCAAATCGCTGTCCCATTTCGTTTCAGCCAAGACTGTTTCAAAACTGTTTCGAAATGTTGACATTGTTTCAGTGTTTCAGCCATAGGCTATAATGGGGAGTTTCAAGGAGATAGGTGCAGGGGGTTCTGGGAAAATGGACCTCAAACCGTTCAAAGCAAAACTCATGTCACTTTTGCATGTGTAAGCAGAGTAGGATAAAAAATGCAGGGAAGGTAGCCCCTTCTGAGTCCATGAAGCCTGCC
Source organism: Crocodylus porosus (assembly GCF_001723895.1). Lineage (NCBI taxonomy): Eukaryota > Metazoa > Chordata > Crocodylia > Crocodylidae > Crocodylus > Crocodylus porosus. The sequence goes on along the minus strand of NW_017728920.1, from coordinate 17,753,387 downwards.
AAGTTTCAAGGAGATAGGTGCAGGGGTTTCTGGGAAACTGCACCTCAAGCTGCTGAAAGCAAAACTCATGTTGTGTAACTTTGTGCGTGTCTTAAAGCACAGTGGGATTGTAACTTTGTATGTGTCTTAAAGCGCAGCAGGATGGAAATTGCAGGGGGGGGTAGCCTCTGTTCTCACCCTCACAACTCCACTGCAACCAGTAAACCTCAGGTCTCTCAAAGATTTTACAGGTCTGGGCTTTCCCCAGCCAGGACTGTGCAGTGGCTGGAGGTTATCAGGTGCCTCCTCCCTGCCTTTCACCAGGGAGGTTCACTGTCCCGGCATTTCCTGGGGCTGCTGCACCATTGGCAGTCCCACTCAGGCCTCCCTACCATGGCAGGGTGCAGTTTTAGGTCATGCCCAGCATGATGTGGGGCCTCCCATTCCCTATATAGCCCCGGCCCTTATACTTCTAAGTTCCTCCTGGCAAGGGAGCTCAGCAGGAAGATGTTCTTCCCTTGCTGGCTGGTGAGAAACTACACTGATGTCTCCAGCTCTGAGAGCAGGGCATTAAATGGCAACCCTCAGTATCACCTGTCCTGGCACATAAATATCTCCTCATGTGGGCATGAGGCCTGACAGGTTTCAGGCAGATTGGTGCAGGGCTTTCTGTGAAACTGCATCTCACACTGCTGAAAGCAAAACTCATGTCACTTGTGTATGTTAAGGGGTGTAGGTTGTAGCCATGTTGGTCTAAAAACATAGCCCAGACAAGGTTCTTAGGGTCAATCTGATATCTTTTATTAGACCAACTGAATACTTGGAGAAATTCTTCTTTGCAAGCTTTCAAGTTTAAAAACCCTTTGTCAGGCTGAGGAAGCATCCGCAGTTTGTGTGTGTGCTCTTCCTGCATGGAAGGAATAGTAAAGAAGCCAGAGGCCTGCATGCAGTGCAAGCAAGAAAGTTAGTCAGTGAAAATGTAAATTGAGGTGTTAAGGGGTAAGATACAGGCTGGGGGGGCGGGATGGAAGGGGGTTGTAGCAGGTAAAAGTGGAAACGTACCTGTTACCTGGAGTGTCAGAGGTCAGACAGGTTGTATTGTATCATAAATCCAATGTTTATACTGAGTTCATGAGTTTCTTTCCTCCCCCGTCCCCCCGCCCGCAGCCTGTCTCTCACCCCCTGATACCTCAATATACATTTTCACTGATAGGCTTTCTTGCCTGTATTGCATGCCAGCCTCTAGTTTCTTTACTATTCCTCCCATCCAGGAAAAGCACACACAGAACTGCAGATTCTTCCTCAGCCTGACAAAGGGTTTTAAACCCAAAAGCCCATGCCTCGCAGATGGCATCCCAGATAGCTAAGCTCACATGAAGAGTCACAACTCCACTGCAACCAGCAAGCTCAGGCCTCTCAAAGAACTTACAAGTCTGGGATTTCCATAGCCAGGACTGTGGGTGTGTGTGGTGGCTGGAGGATATAAGGCACCTCGTATCTGCCTTTCACCAGGGAGGTCCTCGGTCCTGGCATTTCTTGGCAGCTACTGCAGTCCCACCAGGCCTCCCAACCTTGGCAGGGTACAATTTTAGGTCATGTCCAGGACCTGGTCCCTCCTCCTTCCCCATAGTCCCAGCCCATAACTCCAAGTTCATCTTGGCATGGGAGCTCAGCAGAGAGATGTTCTTCCCTTCCTGGCTGGTGATGCCATGAGTGCTGCATCCAGCTCTTAGAGTGGGGCATTAAGTGGTTTTTAAAATATTAAAAAAGGAAATATATTTAACAATTTCTTTGCCTCCATTTTCCTGAGCAGGGAAACAGTCACCCCCCCGGCTCCCCCTTACACCTCAGGGGAGGCGCACCTAGGCCAAGGGTTAGTGAGGAACTAGTTAGGGAACTTCTGGAAGGACTGGATGTATTCAAATCAGCTGGTCCAGAAGATCTCCACCCTAGAGTACTGAGGGAATTGGCTGAGGTCATTGCGGGACCCCTGGCACGGCTTTACGAGCACTCATGGTGCTCTGGTGTGGTGCCAGAGGACTGGAAGAGGGCCAGTGTGGTTCCCATCTTCAAAAAGGGAAGGAAGGAGGACCCGGGAAACTATAGGCCAGTTAGTCTTACCTCGATCCCGGGCAAGCTTTTTGAGAAAATTATTCTGGAGCATATCCACAAGGGGCCATCAGGGGAGATCATGCTTAGGGTCAATCAACACGGGTTCATTAGCAGCAGGTCCTGTCAGAGCAACCTGGTGGCCTTCTATGACCAGATCACCAAATCCTTAGATGCAGGGGTAGCAGTGGACATAGTCTTCCTGGATTTTCGGAAGGC
>NW_017728920.1:17703091-17750980 GCF_001723895.1 Crocodylus porosus | reverse complement strand
GGGCAGTGGGGTTCCGCAGGGCTCGGTCCTCGGGCCCGCACTGTTCAACATCTTCATCAGTGACTTGGACGAGGGGGTAAATAGCACCCCCTCGTCTAAGTTGCTGATGACACTAAGATGTGGGGGGATGTGGGCAAGCTAGAAGGGAGGAATAGGCTGCAATCAGACCTAGACAGGTTACAGAGGTGGGTGGATGAGAATAGTATGGGATTCAACACTGATAAGTGCAAAGTAATGCACCTGGGGAGGAACAACTGGCACCATACTTACAGGTTGGGGAACTCCCTTCTTGTCAGTACAGAGTCAGAAAAGGATCTTGGAGCCATCATTGATTCCAAGATGAACATGGGCCGGCAGTGTGGGGATGCAGTCAGGAAGGCCAACCATACCTTGTCATGCATCCAGAGCCTTGCACCTGCCAGCAGGGACTGGGACATCAGGTGCAGGAAGCCGTGGCCAGCCACCTCCTACAAAAATCCCTGCTTTAGCTCACCAAGCATGCACCCCAACCCCCACCTCCCAAAGCCCAGCACCATGCTCACTGCACACACATCTCACAAGAACAAGATTTTATTTCCTCACATTAACCAGAGCCCCACTCCCTCCTCAACAAACAGAGCCCCTCCACTACCCAACCCATCCATCAACAATAAAAAGCTTCTTCCCTGTGAAAACTATGTACAATGTCCTTTGTGCACCATCCCAATGTAGGGGGTTGTTAGTGTGTCCGTGCAAGGTACTGCCTAATTCCCTGGTTCTCTCCTGCCACAACTTTGATCTTGTTAAATAAATAGGGAGGGAAGAGATTTTACCATGTTTAGTACCTGCGGAAGGACCACGTTTGGTCTAATTTACAATCCAGGTGCTTTATTATTCTGTCTTGTACAGGTAACCAAATGGGAGGAAGCAGCTCATCCAGACTGTTCTTGGGATCACCCCAGAGCTCTGAAGAGGATCCCTGGTGACTCAATCTATACAGTAAGTGCCAGCAGACATTTCACCAGCTTATGGCTGGCTGTGCCCGTAATCAGTCCCAGTGGGGTTCCCAGCACTAAATCAACTGTCCTGTGCAGGGTGGCTTGTTACAGGCACTGCCCAGTCTCTTTCACCATGTGCTGTGCCGACGCAGATCCAGGTATCTCCTTGTGGTTGGGTTCTCAGACCTTGGACCCAATTCCCCTCTCCCCTCAAGTTCTGGGCGATGGGAAAGGTCTCTTCTGGGATTTAGGCTGGTGACCCCCTTTTACTTTTGTGTTGTCTCATCATGTCCTTTTCAGAACCGCGGCTTCTCCCAGCTCAGCGACTCAGTTCTCCCTGGACTCATCGTCACTCCTGTGAGCGTGGTTTGCCGGCCCCAGGCTCCAGAGTCCTTCAGCCCGTGCTGGCCCTGTGTTGCAGATCCCTCCTTCAGATCCTTCCTCCTGAGAGTCCCCAGCAACTCCTCTCTTCTCTCGTGGTGCCCACAGGTGCCCTTCCCCAGATTTCCTCCTCTTCATATCCCTAGGCACTGCATCCCACTGGCTTTTGGCAGGCATGGGGCATCTTCTTGCCCCACCAGGCCATAATCACTTCCAGCTGCAAGATCTTTCAGGTAACAGGGTTTCAGTCAGGAACCCTATTACAGGAGTCATGGGGTGGGGAGGGCCATGGGAGCAGAGCACCCTGGCCTCTGGCTGTTTCCTTGCAGGTGCAGACATGTGGCAAGTGCAGTGGGTAAGGAGAGCTCACCCAGGGGTGATGGCAGGTGGTGTTCCCCAGTGCAGGTGGCTCCCCCTCTGGCAAGTGGAGTCCAGGCCTAGTAGGGCCAGTGAGCAGTCCTGGCACCCCTGCAGGCAGCTGTGCCTCTGCACCCTCATAGAGCTGGGGCAAGCAGGGATGGGCCAGGTTGGGGGGATGGGTGGTAGGGCACCAAGGGTGGGGTGCGGGCCAGGGGCTCCTGGCTAGTGGAGACACCACAGAACTTCCTCCCAGGGCTGGGGTGGTGAGAAGCACCTGCTGCAGGGTGGTGGGTTGCTGCCAAAGAGTGTGTGTATGACAGCATGGGGTGCAGGCCCAGGCTGCCCCACAACCTTCTGGAGGACTGCCTGGAGGACTACCTGTATTTATGCTATATCTCCCTGCCCCCTGCAGGTGAAGAGGACACTGCCACTGGCATCAATATGTTCCTCAGCATGTGAGAGGCGCATGGCTGCCTAGCTGTCAGGGCAGGGTCTGCTCAATAAAGTTTGGCACTGTCTCCTGCCTCGCTGCATGCTATGGTGGGGATGGGTGAACTTGGGGCCAGGGAAGTGCACATAGGCCAGGTGGGGAGCAGGGGCCCTCTCCCTAGTGCAGGCCTTACCACACGGCTGGGTTTGGCATGTCCAGTGGCTCCACTCAGACCTGGCTGGCAGTGATAGCACTCAGCTCCAGCCGGTGTCCTCCAATGGTCAGGGGGGGCACACTGTGCAAGCTCCCTGATGGCCCTTGCCCCTGCTGGGAAGAGCTGGCACTGCTGGAGACTAGCAGTGTCATGGCTAGCCATGCCTTATGGCTGGGTCTGGGGCTGTGGAGCTTGCAAGGCAGGTGGTGGCCAGGGCTCCCTGAGCTGCTGGTGGAAACTACATCTGGGGAACTTGGAAGGATAGGGTGCTGCACATCCAAGGGGCCCTCCTCTGGTGATGTATTACTGAAGGTGCCAGGATAGGGCCAGAGCTTAGACAGGATGCCCAGCTGTGGCCCAGGTCCCGGGGTGCAGGGTGGGCCATCAGTTGCCACATAAAGAGGCATAAACTTATGGGCTCCAGTGATTGTTACCCAGTGTGCCTGCAAAGCCTTGATCTTTATGCAGCACTGCTGCATCAACTGGTTGTGCCTGTGCTTCCAAATCCAGCTTGACAGGCCTCATAGACGTAGGTGTTGGAGCGCCCACCCCACTTGTACCTGGCACGGCACTTCAGCCATGCCCCACAGCACCACAAAGTTACCAGTCTCCTCCTTGGCCTAGTGGGGGTCCCAGGTGGAGGACACAGGACTGGGCAAGGAGGATGTCATGGGGGGTCCTACCTAGCTCTCTGGGCCACTGCGTGGCTATCCCTGCATTGCTGGCCCTGGGCAGCTGCCTGCAGTGCTCAGCACAGAGGCACAGCAAGGCACTGGCAGCTGCATGGCAGAGGCAATGCCTCATAGCCATGTGGCAGTGCAGTGCCAAGTAGCAGCATTGAGATGCAGGCAGGCAGGCACAGCTAGTCTGTGACCTGCCCAGGGGGATACAGGGCCTGGAGTGCCCCAGGGCTCAAAATGCCCGCAAGCTGTTAAAGCCTGTAGCCAGGGGCTGCCATACAGACAGCCCAGCCCTGAGGCAAGAGAGGCTTCCAGCCCAGAGCCCTGGAGCTGGCCCCCTAGTGGCAGGGCAGACCCAGGAGTAAACTCACTCGTGAGTTGCATCTGCAAGTGTGGACACTTACTGAGCAGTAACAACCCTTAATCTCATGTAAATTTGCTACTTGCATTTGCAGGTAGAAAATTTATGTGGGACCAAGGGTTTTTAATATATAGTAAGCACTCACACGTGTAGATGTAAATGCTTACTGCACAGTAAACTACACTAATGCACATTTGTGTATCTCATGTAGATGTGTCCACTGTTTAGTAGACCAAAATTCATCCCCCATCTCTAGAGGATGTTTTTATAACAAAGTGTTTGGCAATAAACTAAGGTTCATAGCAAGCTTCCTCACTAGCTTGGATGTTCCCAAGGTTCCTACTTCAGCTTTGCCCACTGTATGCTTAAAATTTATCTAGAGAGCCACAGATCATTTAGTGGTACATTATGAGGATGAGTATTTGAAATGATAATCAGTCATGTCAAAATTTAATTACCACCTGATCACAGAATAATTAGAAATGTTATGAATATATAAAATAATCTGTATGTTACAATAATCAATATAAACCTATATAAATTATGTATGTTTAAGCACATTTATCAATATATTCAATAGATAAATAATTGTGATTAATATTTATAGATGGTTTTATATTCATTATTAATACTCATAACACCAATAAACAACCTGAACACTCTCTGCATCCTCTACCAACAAACCAGCATTAAGAACGTGAAACAGACTGGGCTCAGGGACTTCATTTAGCCTTGCCTGTCATCCAGTTGGCTTTGAGAACATGGCATCAACAATGGTCCATGCATGTGTCCACCAATCATTTGAGACAGGGCCAGGGACACCTCCCAACCCTGACTGTCCAGAAGTATGCTTAACCATAAGCTAGTTATTAATTCAGCTCTGACTTGAAAGCACCCTCCAGGTATGAAAGAGGGCCACCTGTTAGAGACTTTTTTTTTTTAATTTGGAGGAAATGTGGAAAGGCCAATGTGGAAAGGCCACATGGATTTCTTTGCCACCCGGGCAATACTTCAAGAATTCATTTTACCTTTAAGGGTGTTTTAACCCTTTAAGAGGAAACACTATTTCAGCAGACTGTTTTGAGGAAGAGGAAATGGAAGACAGTTGCCTGTTGGCCCAGTCATTGTCTGACATGCCAAAATCCAATTATGAATTCCAAGCAAGTAGATATGAACCTGATGTCTTAGTTTTTGGAATAAACACTGAGACCTTAGAGGGCCACTGATGTTGAAGGAGGGTGTCTGGAAAGATGCAGAGGCACTGAAGTGTAGTTTGAACTAAGGAGGCAGGCTCAAATAAACATGTTAACATGCCAAAGGAAGGGGGAAGGCAGGGCTTGGTGGTCAGAGAGAGGGAATATATAAAACAATAAAAAAAAATCTAGAAATTGGTGTTTTTTCCTTAAAGCCTACCAACACCCAGATTACACCTGTTTAGAGATGCCCAAGAGCCTGTATGCTAGAAGTTCTGTGGGAAAAAATGATTGGGGTCTGTCGCAGAGCTTGCAGGTGCCCTGTGACTGAGCGCAGAAACGGCTCGGGGGAGACACCTGGTGGCGGAAAGAGGGAAGCTCAGCTGCCAGTCACTAGGACTGTGCAGGTGCTGGTTGCTAGGGAAACCAGGGTAAACACAGAGACAGGAAGGGGTGGAACTTGGCCCTTCTTAAGCCCAGGCAGGAGGCCAGGAGGGCAGTTTCCCTCTGGCGGCTGAGGGAGGAGGAACTTGGCCAGCACAAAGAGGTGAACCCGGATGGTAGAAACATACCCTAGGTCCTGCTGAGGGGATTGGTGTGCTCGCTGTCTCTGGTAGGGAGGTACTGTTGTTTTCTTCTCACCAGGATGGTCTAGCTTTTATGTTGTAGCTGAGGGGCTTTGTGTTTTATGTTCACTACTTTACCAGAGGACCGGGTGAGGCTATTAGCGGTTGGAGGAGGCCTCATAGGGACTCCCCAGTAGCATGGGGGTTCCTGGTGCCGGAGAAGGTGCAGTATTTTGCAGGGTACATTGGCCTAGCCCCGTGAGAGAATGAGGAGGGGCAGCGAGAAGCCCCATGAGAGAATGAGGAGGGGCAGCGAGGAGCCCTGTGAGAGAGTAAGGAGGGGCAGCGAAGAGCCCTGAGAGCAAAAGGGGGGCCAAGACATAACAGGTCCCAAGTCAGATCACACCAGCACCATCTGCGAGGCTTGGGCTGCAGTGTAGGGGAGGAAAAGGAGCCACAGGCAGCACCCCCTGTCATCGGGGTGCGTACAAATGGGCAGCCTCCCGCTGATTACAATCATCTATTAATCAAAATAAGATCAAGGTGTAGCAGGACAGTAAGCAGGCAGTTGGCCCATTACAGGAGGGCGGAGCCACACTTCCAGAGAGGCTCTGAGAGTAGGACCCCTGTCACAGGCTCCAAGCTATTTTATCTTGTATCTGAAATATAGTGTTCAAGACAAACTTGGACCATGATAGTAAAGAGAACCGTATGACATTTGAAGGGTATTGGGCATAGAGTTAGCTAAGCCTGTTTCACACTGGGCATGTCTACATGTAACATTATGTCACCATAGCAATGTGCTACGGCAACATAGCATCCATGGGCAAAAATTGTGATGCTACAGCAGCACTGCCATAGCAGTATAGTGCATTGCTACAGTGATGTAGCAGCTAAACATAACTATGTGTCGCGCAAACAGCACAGTATGGGCTGTACTTGTGCCATCATTTAGTACTTCTGAAAAGTATTAGCACAGTGACAACGGTACCATAGGGGCATGTGTAGACATACCCACTGAGTAAAAGAAGGTGTTATGTGAACTATTATTGTGCATTGTTTTGCAGAGGTATTGCAGGGCAGGTGAGCACCCAGGAGGGTGGCAACTTCTAGCTACCAAAGTGGCTGTAGAAGCAGCTGTTATTTTTCTGCACCCTCTTCTCCAACTGTCCAAGTCAGCACCAGGGACTGCTTTTCCAGTTGTCCTTAGTTATACTACAATTTGTTATTTTACAATATCCTTAAGCACTGGGAGAGCCACAACAGGGGGAATTGGTCTTTAGAGGATATAAATCAGAAGTTTTGGTATGTCTGTGCTGATCTGTGTTTGGGAAGTATATGAAATACTGTAGTTGCATTAGGGTATGCCATGCAATGTCTGCATTTTCACTCAAAAAAGAAGATCTTGGGGTGTCAAGCAAGTATTAAGCAAAGAGGGGATATGCACCTTTGGTGCATACAGTGAACAGTGTTTTCACCTATAGTGAATGCCTGCTTGGCACCAGAACTGATAAAACTATAGTTAAGAAAAGAGCTGATTGCAATAAAATCTAGAATCCTTAAGTAAGAGTATGGTGTGGGGACACATATCAGTTATGGAACATAATCATGGCTTGGTAGTACTACATGAAGCCATTTTAAAAAAGGACTTGTGTGCCTATCTATGTTACTGTTATTGGAAGTATGTAGGCCTTCCACAAAAATGGTGGATACCTTTAGTGTTTTAAAATAAAATAGCTTATGAAACACTAGGGTTGTCTTTTTAAGGAGAGAGCTGTCCCTTTACAGAAAGAAGAGGTGAACATGTTTGTGAAAAATCCAGAGGGAAATAAACCTTATATGTAGCATAATGCAAGGTCCTGCTTTGTAACACTTCACAAAGCATGGTTGTTAAATATCCAACTCTGCTGCTTAATTACATAGCACAAGCTCAGAACACTGAGTGTCTTACGACAAATGGTTCCAAGGCATGTACAAAATGATATGAAGATCTTATATTTTGAAAAAGTAGTTACCCCAAATTGCACAGGGTTCCCCATAATGCTTGGGTACTTCTAGCATGAAGTCACTATTTGGCTAAGTACAGACTGTCAAAAAACCTAAAGCTAAATTGATTAAGTCTTTGCAGGTTAATCTAAGCTGCAGAGACTGAATTGATAAGCAAAAGAAGACACGTTCACGTTTAATTCAGGAAATGCAGCCATATGCCTGCAGTGGCTCAAGCCAGAAGCCAGGGGATGCTAGAGGGCACCTGCTAGTCACTGCCAAAGGGGAGGGAACAGAAAAAACCCTTGAAGACTTTTTCCCCCTATCTGCTGGAGTGGAACGGGCAAGGCCAGGTGCTAGCCTGCACTCTGCCTGGGTTTGGGGTTGGGGGAGGATTGGAAGGTAGTGGCATTGAATTCATAAAAGTTTGAACAAGAATAGCTCTTTCTCTAAAAAACTATAAACTGAAGAACTATAAACACAGCATGTACACCTAAAATATCAAACATTATATATTACACTTCTCGTCTCTAATATTGAATACAATTATTTGCTTACAGATTATTTAATAAGCTTCAATAAATATGTGATAACACTATTTTTATACTTCAATTATTATAATTTTGTTTTTCTACCTACCTGGTGTGCTGTTACAGTCACTAAAGTGCCTTTTATGGTTTCAGTAATAACTAATTTAGAGTTTGGGTCTGCTAATTTAGAGTTTGGGTCTGCTTGTGTTAAGATCCTTTGTAATATAAACCATGGACCCTGAGATTTTAAAGTGTAGAGTAGAACGGCTATAAGCAAGGCTATAATCAGTGATAGACCCCTGACGCATACTCACTTCCCTTCCAGTCTGACACTCAACTTTTGTTGACTTCAAAAGGCAAATTTTGAAACCCATTTATTTACTCAGGCATTTCCTGAGTGGGTGCTCTAAGTGGTGGAAGTGGATTCTTTTGTCTTTCCCCAGGGAAGGATTTTTTTTTGTTTACTAGTTAAGCATCATTAACCTTTCTTTCTTGCCCAATCTAGGAACTTTTTTTTCACTATGATACAGGATGGGCAGTTAATCCTACAATTAAAAGGATGAATATTTTGGAAACTTTGGGTAGCTTATATAAACTATAAAACTGGTTCTAAACTAAATCATGTTTTCTCTCCCAAAAAAATGGTCAGTTAGGATGTCCTGAAAGGATTTCCTTCTGTTACTGTAAAAATGCTTCAGTAAATGAACAGAGACGGAATAATTTCAAAACTACAGCTCCTGAGCAATGCTGAGTCCTTTGTTTAGTTCAGCAGTTTGCCTAAAATCAAGCTCATGGGTTAGATCATTTGGGGACCAAAATAAACCACACTGGGACTGATTCTCCACTTTGCTACCTTAAGATTGCACATGTATAAAACTTGAGTGTTACAGTCCATATATTTAATTTTAATTTAGGAGACTTAACTTGTTTGTTACACAGTGTAAATATAAATATTGGTTATCATCACAATAGGAAAAGCTGAAGTGGCTTCAATGAATATTATTTGTTATAAATTATTTCCTTGGAAATGGAAAGAACACATGAAAGCAAGCAATTCAGATATAAATGGTATAAAACAGACTTTTGTATTTTTCTTTTTTCTCTGATGATCAAGGAAAGGCAGAGCAGCTGACCAGATTCCAACTTGAGTTCTTTGTTGTTTTGCATCAGATGTGCTTTCAGACCTTAAATCAGTTGCAGGAATTACATTTTTTACCCAGTACAATATTTACCAGGGAAGATAGCAAATCTACCCAGAAGTGAAATTTGTGCAATTGTACAACCTCAACACCACCAAAAAAAAAATTCCTCCACACAGGAATTAAACCTCTGAGTTCTTAATGACATTTTAGTTGTTGCTTTATTTATTCAAATGTAACCATTATTTAAAAGACTTACTTCTGCCTTTTGGGAATTCAGAGTCCTAACCATATATGATGGAAGTGAGTTGCACAATTAATTTCAGAAGAAGATTTCACTGGTAAATATTCTGATTTGTTTGCCCTTTGATAGAAATGAAACAGAAGCAGCAAGTCATGAAGAGTAGAGATGGAAATTACCACAGAAGTAAATTCCCACAACTTTTCTAGCCTCTGAGAGAAGGACGTGAATGAGGCAAAATGAAATCCTTTATGCCTATGGCTCAGTGTGCTGAAGCAGAGCTGTGCTGCTGAGTCCTGTACTGGAAATCACTATATTTTGGAAGCCTGATTTTAAAAAAAAAAAAAAAAAAAAAAAAAAGTTTTCAGGAAGTCTGGGGGAGGGGCAATGCAGTTTCTTTTTATTATAACGGGCCCCTTTGTTGAGATAGAACAAGAGAAAAGATCTTTCTGCTTGTCCCGCTTACACATATCAGTTATTAGCAGGGCAACTTCCTATCGCTCCTAAGAGGCACTGGGCCCCTGCAGTGGAGAATAACAGAGAGGAGGAGGAGGGGAGCCAGCTGAGAATGGAGCTGCTAGTGCTGCTCAGTGCCCTGGTTACACGGCTGCTCTTCATTTTACACTCTCTGATCGGGGTTTGGAGAGTGACTGAAGTGAAGAAGGAACCCATGTACTGGCTGCTGGCACTGCTCAACCTTCTCCTGTGCCTGGAAACAGGGCTTACCCTCAAGTTTAAGCATGGTAAAGGCTACAAATGGTGAGCATATTCCCTCAAGTCCTCCAGAGGGTCTCTTAGTTCTTTGCATGTACGTTATTGCAGAACTTAGGCTCACTTGAACTGGGCTGCTATTTTATAGCAGGGCTGACTCTTTCTTCAGCTCTGCCCCAGGAGTTACTCCTGCTTTGTCTTTGTCAAGCATTGAGGGATTTCTGCAGCAGGTTTGCCTCTGGGATTTCGGGGGCTTGGGGAGCTTTGGCAACAGCAATGCCAAATCCAAAGGGCTTTTATAAATAGGTAACTTATGAATAAGGATGTTTGGAAATCAAACTTTGTGGAACTGTGAGAGTCTCCTGCCAGAGATTTTTTGTTCTTATGCTGCAAGACAAAGCACATTTTTTCCTTTGTGTTGGTGCTCCATCTACACAGACACAGAGGCTTTGGGCTCTTTTTGAGTGACACTTCATGAAGTAGCAAGCCTGTGCATGGAACAGATATCTTGACCACAGCTCAAGTAGTGGACTGTGGAGAAAGCAGACTGCTCAGTGCCAAGGCAATCCCACACCTCCTCTGATAACCTCACTAATATCCTCAGCTTTCCTGGGCATTTTTCCTCAGGAGTAGTGCTTGTAGGAGTGACAGCCCTGAGCTAACTCTAGAACAGTATCAACAGACATAAGATGTGTACAAGGCATTGGCACAGCATGGTGTATATTCTACTAAGTATTTCTAATCTAATTGGATGTGAATTTAGAGAGTGTTTCATTGAGAAGCCACTGAGTTGTAAATGCGTTGGTAAAAATGAATTGTAAGAGAATTCTTAAAATGTGTACCATAGTTCACCTAAGTACAAGACCATTACAGGTGTCTGGACAGCATCTATCCAGAGAGGATAATTTAGCTTTAATCCTCATCATTTGCAATTCATTAACATAAAGCAGGCAAGCCAAATGCTCTGTAAAAATAGAGATAAGGTATTTGTAACTGCCATAATATTGTGCTCATCCATTTTTTAAAAAAACTTTGAAAGACAAATCCATAGGTAAAAGGTAAGGTACTCAAAGGGTCACAAATGCTAACACCATCTTGCAAATGTATTATAAAAGTTCAGAGTACTATGGTGAAACAAAACATACAAACATTTCGCAACCTAAACTTGAATATTCTTACAGCACTAATTTCCCTTGTACATTTTAATAATACAATAATACCTAATGTTTATAAGTGTCAAAGTATTTGTTATATAGGAGCAAGAAGAGAACATCCTGCTGTTAGCAACAGCAGCTATGCAAGCAGTTGTTACACCAATTTTCAGAAAATTCTAAAAAATATAAAGTAGATGCGTTTAAGACAGTAGTTCTCAACCAGGGTGCCAGGGTACCCTGTGATACCATTAGATCCTTTGAAGGGTGCCCCAGGAAGTGTGAAAAGATAAGACAGTAGGGCTGTGCAAAGCTTCAGATCACAATTCAGATTCAGAGATGATTTAGATGATTTGGAGGCTGAATCTATGAATCTGAATCAAATCTCTGGAAGCTTTAGGCTTTCTGAATTGATTCAGAGCTTCTAAATCGATTCCGAAAAGATTCGGAGATTCAGCCATAGGGTATGATGAAGAATCAATTAAATATCTATAACTTTGTTGTCTTTTGGCTGATTAGGATGAAGCTGTCAAAGATGGTAGCCTCTGCTGAGTGCATGATTCATGCCAGGTTTCATGGTTCTAGATGCAGGAGTTCCTGGGAAACTGCACTCAAAGTTCTGAAAGCAAAACTCATGTCACTTGTGTTTGTTAGGCCACAGTTGGGTGAAAACTATAGGAGTGGTATCTCTTGCTGAGGCCACAAATCTTGCCAAGTTTCAAGGAGATAGGTGGAGGGGTTTCTTGAGAAACTGCACCTCAAACTGCTGACAAGCAAAACTCATGTCATAGGTGACACTGCGTGTGTTAAGGTACAAAGGGGTGAAAACTTCAAGGATGGTAGCCCCTATTGAGGCCACAAATCCTGCCAAGTTTCAAGGAGATGGGTGCAGGGGTTTGGGGGAAACTGCACCCCAAATTCTTGAAAGCAAGACTCACGTCACGTGTACGTGTTAAGCCACAGTGGGGTCAAAACGGCAGGGATGGTAGCCCCTGTGGAGGCCACAAAGCCTGACAAGTTTCAAGGAGATAGGTATAGGGGTTTGGGGGAAACTGCTCCTCAAGCTGTGGACAAGCAAAACTCATGACATGGGTCACACTGTGTGTGTTAAGGCGCAGCAGGGTGCTAGCCCCTACTGAGGCCATGAAGCCTGCCAGCTGTCAAAGAGATAGGTGCAGGGGCTTCTGGGTTCTGGGGCCCTGTACCTCTGGCTTCTGACAAGCAAAACTCATGCCATGGGTGCAAAACTTGGCAGGATTTGTGGCCTCCACAGAGGCTACCATCCCTGCAGTTTTGACCCTACTGTGGCTTAACACATACATGTGACATGAGTTTTGCTTTCAAGAATTTGGGGTGCAGTTTCCCTGAAACCCCTGCACCTATCTTCTTGAAACTTGGCAGGCTTTGTGGCCTCAGCAGGAGCTACCATCCCTGCAGTTTTCACCCCCCTCCTCCAAGCACCAGGAGGTCAGGTACGCTGTGGGCACCCAGCATCCCCAGCTTTGGGACTGTGGGTCCTGGAAGCACCTAGAGTCCTCAGCAGTTGTAGGACTCGCAATGCCAATGGGCAAAGTGTACCCCTGTGGCTGGGTGCCCACAGCTGATAGGGCTCCCAGCCACAGGAATGACCCTGTACATATGCAAATTAAAGCTCGATAGCAAGCAGGTATAAAGTCAGTACACATTTTTGAGGTTTAACTTTATAGCTAGTTGAAGCTTTTTATCATGATAGCCGGCATCGTTTATGGTTGGAACTATGATGGTATCTGATCATCTTCGAACCTCCGACTTTCATTCTTGATTAATGAAAACATTCTTGGCAAATGCTTTCGCTTTGGTCCGTCTTGCGCCAGTCCAAGAATTTCACCTCTAGCGGCACAATACGAATGCCCCCAGCCATCCCTCTTAATCATGGCCCCAGTTCTGAAAACCAACACAATAGAACTGGAGTCCTATTCCATTATTCCTAGTTGGAGTATTCCAGCGATCAGCCTGTTTTGAACACTCTAATTTTGTAAATGCTTCAGACCCCCAGGACACTCAGTTAAGAGCATCAAGGAAGCACTGAGAGGCAGGGGATGGGACAGGCAGTAGCGATCAGTAGGGAGGAAAAGAGAAGTGGGGGGGAAGTAACTGCCTTGCCTGAACACCAGTGGAGGACCGCCAGCCAGCAAAGAGCCCTTCCAAAAGGTTTGCCGCATTGAGTGGTGAATGGAGTGCAGCAGCGGCGTCTGGGCCTGTGAGAGACATGGCCCGGGGGGTTCAGGCCAGGTGTGACAACCAGACTCGGACCAGGACCTCATGTGCCAAAGTGTCCGCCATCCCCCCTCTCAGCAATGGGACACAACTCAGGTTTGGTCCTTGGATGCAGCACGGTTCTGCCCCAGAGCTTTCTCTCACTGCCCTTCTGGAACAAAAGATGGCCATTTAGGGTCCTGAAAAACATGTCCCTGAAAATCTCCGTGAACGTTTCCTCAAAGTTTTATGAATGTGGCACCCGGCTGCACCACTGGGGCAAGCCACCAAAAGTGTCCGCCCGCCTGGATTGACTAGCCAGGCAGCGTGCTCAAAAATGACCCCATACAGACTTCCAGGCCATGCCAGGGGGCCCATGTCAACTGCTTGCCACACAGCAGAGCGAAATTTTTCTAAGTCCCATGCCAGACACCAGGTCAACCCGGTGCTCTGGGAGGAGAACCCCGCCACCCTTGAGGAAGCACATGTAGCTGTTCTCAAGGTAATTGTACAACTAACCAGTTTATTGTGCAATACCTGTAATGTGTAGAGGGGGCCTTAAGGACATTGAGAATCAATGAGACCTAGGTTTCTAATCCCCAAGGTACTACTGAAAGTGAGGATTAGAGACTTTGAAAAATCTATCTTATCCAACATTTTAATTTGAAGCATGGTTGCAGAGTTGAGTTGTTATGTACTGGTGATGAATAATTATGGGAGATATTTAAGGAGAACTTTTTTGAAAAATATATAGTTGGCATAGTGCTTTTTCCCCCATTACAATATGCTGTTATTAATATACCATGCAAAGGTAACTGGTACCTTGTCATTTTCAGCAGAGAAAAGGATGGAATAGTCACTAAATGAACAGTTCTCACTGCTGGAGGGCATCGTTCTAGGTCAGGGTTAAGGCACAAAATGGATGTCACTGGATGAAATGCACAGTTCCATTGGTTATATCCTCTACGCCAGCCTGTGACTAAATAAGGGACCTTCTTCTCCAGTACTGTCACACCTTTCACACGAAATTCTGAAAAACCCAGAACACAATTCTGAAGGAGGAGAAGACTGAATTCATGTCAACCTATCTGCATATGTAAAAATTTAAGGATTGTCCCAGACTTGAGAAACCCTTGACATTTCCTTAAAAATACAAAAATCAGAAGCCACTAAATTCACCATATACTAATGATAACAATCAGGTTCCCCAGTCTAACCCCTTGCTGATGCAGTATTGTTTCTTAACTGGGGTTCATCTTTATTCTGAAAGCTCTGTAAGGAAAAACCTGGCTTATGTCAAGTAGTGTGTAACCTCTCTCGAACAATGCCATGCGAACTAGCCACTAACTTCAAAATGAACAAAGGATTCCCACACAAATATAGGTGAAGATTCAACAATATATAGCACTAGAACAGAACCTTGCACAGGTATGAAGACCAGTATGAAGCCTCCACTGAAACTGGTACAGATTTCAAGCCTGAATACTTAATACCCACTACATGTTATGGTGGAAGAAAACAGATTTATTTGAGCAAGTAAATTCAAGCATTCTGCTGTCAAGGATGTTTACCTAGCATATAAAAATTTGATGACTAGGGCCACAGTCCTACAATTCATAGCTCAGGGATGAACATGTGCATTTGCACAGAACCCAGATTAGTACCAACAATGATACACCATCGCCTCTGCTTTGGGTAGTTCATCCCTAAAATGAAACTAGATACCTGCTACTTGAGTTTACAATTGTGAATTCCTACAGTGCAATTAAACCTACAGAAAGCAGCATGCTTGACTTTCCAGAAGAATTTAGGGGTGTGTGAAGTGGTCCCTATTCAATTCGGATTTGGATTCAGCCAGAATCAGTGACAGTGATTTCATTCATTGATTTGTATCACTGTGCCTAATTTGATTCAGCTGAATTCGAATCTGAAGATTAAATGCTGATTCAGAGAATCAGCAATTCAGACACAGACAGTTTTAAAAGTTTTTTCTACATACCTTGAGGTAGCAGGCATAGCTTGTGATCACTGAAATGCTGGGGTGCATGGAGTATCCCACAGGAGTGCAGGGGGGCCCACCATGTGCTCGGCAGCAAACCCAAAAGTGGGCCAGAAGTACTTCCAGTCCACTTCCTGGTTTTCTGGGGAGCATGCTGGCTGTAGGGGAACCCCAGGTCCGCCCCCCTGACCCAGGAGGCATCAGTCACTGAGCTGGGGGGACATCCCTGAGCACTCCCTGGAAGAACCGGAAGTGAACTGGAAATGCTTCTGGTCCACTTCTGGATCTGCTGCTGAGCACGCTGGGGGCCCCCCATGCTTCGGTGGCACACTCCATGCGCCCCACCATTGCAGCGATCATGAGCCCCTGCTACCTAGAGGTATGTAGAAAAAACATGTAAAGCTGTTTCTATGTCCAAATCTCTGAATCTTTCCAAATCTCTCTGAATCAATTCGGAGGGTTCCGATTTGATCGAAGAGATTAAAGGGTCCTCTGATCTGATTCAGATTCTGAGATTCTAACATTTTTCACCCCTATCCTAGAGCTTCTAGGATAAGCTCTAGCAGGTTCACACATCACTGTGCTATAACAGTCAGTAAATACTTGATTATTAAAGATGATCACTGGTTCAACTATGGACTGGGGTCATTAATGCACCATGATCCTCTGATAGTGGCATACTATAGGCATGTCTACACCACCTATTAATGCACAGCATAAACTTCCATGTCAACCTGGGATTGCAGTATGTTGAGCCAGGGCTTGCTGCATTTACTGTGCAGCTAATTAGTCAACTACACAGTAAGCATCTTGTGTAGATGTACCCCGTAGGATCTTCTGGAAATATGGAAACATTTGAAGAAGTCAGGGTACAAATCTTCCTTTAGTTTATATGGATAGACTGCTTTAAATCCTCCTAAAAGTAAACTGAAGTTATCCAAATATGTCAGAGAATAGCCAAAAATTTGGGGTACTTAGAGTTTCAAAGAAATTACTTTTGGATGTTAGGGATAGAATAAATTCCAAAATCCAATATCAACAACTTAAATTCATAGAAATACCCATGGTCACTGCATGTTTGTGCCATTGATCTGTTTACATCACATCGAAAACTGTATCTCCAGAATAGCCAAGTATTACATCCATAAATTGTAGATATAGTTTATGGTTGCTTTAGCACAAGCAATTAACAGTGGCAGCCAAACTTGGACAAAGAATAGTTCCTCTGGGTAGCTTTTTCTGAAAAGGAAGTCAAGGCTAAAATTCCCGAGCTCAGCTGGCTAGAGACGGCATTATTAGATCAGTGCTGCTGGTCTGCCAGCTGGAATGTTTTTCCTACCTTTGTTCAAGGTAAAATATGGCAGTCTTCTGCTCTACACCTGCTTCATGTTTCTGGGTGGAAATTAAGGTTTGCATGTTCCCTTCCTAAATAATCTGGCCAAAAGTCAGTAGCAAAAGAATGAAGTAAAATAAATGAATAAAAATAAAAACAGGCACAACTAAGTATTTCTGAGGGCAGTTGCATCAGGTGTTTGATTAGGACATTTTATGTCAGTTTAGCAAGCTGATACCAGTAATTTTCCCGTGTGCCAATCACATTGCACTCCAGTTTCTAAGCTTTAATTTAAGAGAGGCCAAGCTTTTACCCCCTATGTTTGGAAAAATAGTCCTTGCAACATTCAAAACGTGAACGGAATTGAAATGTAGCCATGTCTGCACCCATCTGCAGATAATGTGAAATGAGATTTATCAGTTTGTTGCAGTGGGTGCATATACATGTGCACTTTACTGTAGAGTTTGACTGTGGAGCCAGGGTGCAGCAGCCCCAGGCTGGCAGACTGACCTCCTGGGCCCTCTGCCAGCTAGGACTGCTCTGCCCTGGCTCAACATACTGTGGTCCCGAGCACACATATAAATGCTGCACCTAGAAGCAATAAACTGTGCCAGAGTTTACTGTTATGTGCTAGTTGTACATGTAGATGCACCCAGTGGGTATTAATTACAGAGCCTAATAATAATAATGCAGATTTTAACAGGAAGCATTTAATCATTTTCAAATCCAAGAAAGAGAAGGAACTGATCACGTTGAGAAGATGTATATAGTTTCTGATATTAGGAATGGATAGAACTTACATTAGCTGGAACAACTGGAATGACTGCAGTCTCAGCAACAGGGAAGCTGTGATCATCAGAAGATCAGTTTATGAGAAAAGTCCTGCTTTAAAAAAATGCAAACAGGCTATGGAAGTAATTCACAACATTAATTTAATAATGAGGCTAATATTTTCCATAATATCCCTAAAATGCTTTGATTCTGCTGAAACATCACCCTAGCCCAAATGGTTAGGCTGCTTCAAGCAGTTTCATTTGACTGAAGTATTTACTAATGACTCTCATGAGAACCAAGTAAAATTCCTCAGAAGACTTGATTCTACATCACTGAAATTGATGGGAATTTTGCCATTGATTTGAAATGGGTGTAGGGTTAGGAAACTAGGAGTTGATCACAATCCCATTGAAGCCAATGGAAAGATTCCCCTAGATTTCAAAAGAATTTCAATTATGTTTATAAACTAAACAAGTTACATCAGACCTCACTCTTAGTCCAAAACCAAGTATAATATAAAGAAACTGTTGGCAGGGATTTAATTGAAAAATGTAAACAACTCTCACAATAAAATCCCATGTAAAAGAGACAGCAGCATTCCACGGTGTGAGAATGGGTGAGGAAAATGTATGCAGAAGGTATGACAATGTTCCTGGAAAACAAGCCCTGCTCTGGAAGATGAATATCAGTAGTGTCAGGAAGAGAGTCTAAAGTATTACAAAGATCTTTGAACCAATGAGAAGTAATACATAAGGTGAAAGAGAACCAGAGAATCAGATTCACAGTGAACAAGATTACAGAATTGCACATGCGTATATTGAACCCCATATTCTTATAGGCAGTTTTATTCCTTTTTGAAAGATCTTTGACGAGGAAACGTTTGTTCTGGTTACCCTGGCTGCATTTACATATACTGCTCTCAAATTACTTTTATAGTATGCCACTGGTATAAAAGCCACAATAGAGCAACTCCAAATTTACACTAACTTGAGATAAGAAGGATGGTTTTGGCTAGAGATTTTTAAACACTCATTCCACACAGAATTCCATAGGTGAATTATAAATTAGAAAACAGCATCATTTTGCTTTTGAGAAAGGTGTTCAAAGAAGTCAGTATAGATGGTCAAATTAAGACTTGTATGCATTGATTGCATTAGAAATTCAGTGAGAGTTACATCCATTAGAGAAGTCGTTTGCAGCTACTCTGCAATATTAAATATGGCAGAAGCCACAAAACACTTAAAACACAGTTCACATTGGAACGTAATATACTCAAGGCCCTGCTCCTAAAATAGGATGATATGTGATGCTTGAAGAAATGTTGTAACTAAGCCATCTTTTCTTTTCTTTCACAGGTTTTCACCAGCAATATTTTTATACCTGATTAGTATAGTTCCATCATTGTGGCTACTAGAAACTCGTCATGAGAATCAGGTATTTCTTATGTTTACATAGCTGAAAACTGATATGCTTCTTGGTTCATTCACTCGTGGTTTCAGAAGTCTCTACTATTCATTTTACTTTCTGGGTCTACTAATATAATTCCAACTCTAGTAATACACTTTTTAATACTTAATTAGTTTTGCAAATTTTGGCTTAATGACCCTCCTTACTAACTAGACCAAAGCCAGTCACATTTCTATTCAGCTTATGGAGTTGGGACAGGAAATCTCAAGGTTACAGTTCCAGGTTTTCACTCTGGGTAACTGGTCTGAATCAAGCTCAGGCTGAGAAAAGGCATTACAGTCAGAGAGGTACTTTATCATAAGCATATGAAATAAGATGTTGGTTTCAGTACAGTAATAGACAGGTATCATGGCCACAAGCAAGTCAAAAATTGAAACATCTGCTCAATATTGTTAGGTTGCTGCCAACATCATTCTACTTAGGAGTGAATGACATTTGCCCCTTTATACAGGGCCACCACTTCAGCCT
Organism: Crocodylus porosus; assembly: GCF_001723895.1. NCBI lineage: Eukaryota > Metazoa > Chordata > Crocodylia > Crocodylidae > Crocodylus > Crocodylus porosus. The sequence continues at coordinate 17,731,784 of NW_017728920.1, read as the reverse complement.
TATTTTAAGGGTTTTAAGTAGGAAATTAATGGTTTGCAGCCCTTGCACCAGCCAGAGATTAATTAACTCTTGCCCTTTGTAAATAAATAGAGGTCCTCAGTATCCAGATCTACTACTCACCTAAATAAATATATAGAGATGGGACTGGGACATAATAGAACTAGAACTCGATTCTGTTTCTAGCTCTACCATGGAGTCACTTTTTAACTTTAAGCAAGTAATGTTGTCTTTGCCTCTGTTTGCCTGGAAAAGGGTATTGGACACTTACTATCCTTTGTGAAACAGTTTGAAATCCCTGAAATAAGAGTGTAAATAAAGGCAAAGGGTCAGATGCTACCTAAACCTAAAACTGCAATCCTCTGCACTGCTACTACCTAACTTGAAGGTGCTTGAAGTCCACGAGTTCTCGACTATTTTACCATAAACTAGACCCAGTACCTAAAATTCTGCTTTTTCTCATGCCCCAAAACACCACATTCTTAACAGAGCTGAGCAGCTTAGTGCCCAGTTCATTCCAGTTGAATTCCTGAAATATAGGAGTTGCTCTGCCTTGAGATGCTAAATCTGGAAGGTGTTAATAGATCGTGCCTGAGTGTAACATACAGTGGTGGCTACCACTTTCTTTTCAACCAGATGAAGAGGTGTTTGCCCCCTTCTATACGATAGCCTGGGGTTTAGAGCACTTGCCTAGGATGAGGAAGATCCATGTTCATTTATCCCCTCTGCATGAGGTGATTCAGACACATCTCCCTGGAGAGTACTGTAATCACTAGTTTACTCTGGGATGGGAATATTCTTCAGTTGAAGCTGCTGTACCATGCAGAAGAGAATTTGAGATCTGTTAGGCCAGAAAGAGGGCATTATTAGATGTAATATTAGATGTAAAGGACTGAATCATGACTACTGTCTGCAGCACCAGGTAGAGATTAGTCCCCAGTCCTAGAGCCAATTCTGCATGAGCCCCAGCCTCTGCCAACAGAGTTTAAAGCAGCCTTACTGTTCCTTCTCCCCTGGCATCCCCTTTATGAGAGCAGAACATGGAAGAACCAGGTAACCTAGATCTTCATTACCTGGTGATGCTGTCATCTCCCTACAAAGCGCATCTTTAGATCTCCATAATGCTTTCAGAATGACAGTAAGAGGACTTAGCTCAGATCAGGATTTGGCCCTATGAGTTGCATTAAAACTTTCTTCAAAGGAACCTGAGAGGCATATTAACTGAAAGCAATAGAAAAAAAAGACTTAAATTAGATTAAAGCAATCTAGCTGCCTTATTTTCTACTTTGAAACATTGTTAGATCACACAGAAGCAGTATCAAATATTCAAAATTGTGTTTACACTGAAAATGCCTCAGGCTCTTTCTAAATACAGCAGCAGGAATTCATTGACTTTATGTTTTGCCAAATCTTCCTAAACGTTCATGGACAGGTAAAACAGATATTGAGAACATTTGTCATAGTTAACTCTGCTCCAGGAAAACAAGCTAATTCTGTAGTCAAAGGCAGCAGTTTATTTCCCAAAATGATGTTAAAACATGGCATATTTTGTACCTTATTGATATACTGCTACTCTGAATTAAAGAGGGAGTATATCAAATGAACAGTCTAACTTATTCCTGAGAGTACATCTGACTGGGAGAAGAGTAGCCACAAAATATGCACATGGAGACCATATTAGCATAGGTTACCAGACTGCTTTTCTGTGTGAGAGGTAAACTTCTAATGTAGTAAAAAAACAAAAAAATTACAAAATTATCCCCAAAATATTTAAAACTATTCTAAACTGAACACTAAGAAGAATCCAGTCAGTCTCATACAGACAACCACTGCTCTTTGTTTTAAGTTAGAATTTTCTAATCAAAATCTTGTACTTCAGACTGCCAATAAAGCACATTTTTCATGACTTTCTCCACCTTTTTTGCATAGTACAAAAAACTATACTTAAATAAATGTCCTCTCCCTACCATACACCCCAGCTTGTCTTTATGTTTAATCCTATAAGGAAATCATAGTGCAAAATGCATTAATTACATCACATTTATTTTTATAGCAACAGATCCTGACATCACCAAAAGAAATTTCATTCCTGTAGCCACCGATATATATCCCACAATCCAGGAAATTGCTAAGATCTCCAAATTCTCATAACTTTCAGCTGTCAGTGGGAATGGAGGATACTCTGATTTTTGTATTATTGGGTCTAGAATACAGCTAGTTAAATGACTCCATGTGGAAACTTTATTACCATATTTACTTGATTATAAGATGAGGTTCCTCCCCAGTCAGCATGGGGAAATACTCCTCATCTTACATTTTTTTTATAGACTTCATAGACGTTAGGGCTGGAAGGGACCTTGAAAATCATGAAGTCCAGCCCCCTGCCCCAGGGGCAGGAAGTCAGCTAGGGTCAAAGGACCCCAATAAGATCATCCAAGCATTTCTTGAATAAGTCCAGAGTAGGTACCTGCACCACATCTGGAAGGAGTCTATTCCAGGTCTTCTGGGCTCTGACAGTAAAGAAATTTTTTCTTATGTCCAGCCTAAAATGGTCTTGTCAGAATTTTTCCTTGGGGCACTCTGGTAAACAGGTGTTCTCCCAGATCCTGATGAACACCCCTTGTGTATGTATAGGTAGCCGCCAGGTCCCCTCTGAGCCTCTGCTTTTCCAGACTGAAGAGTCCCATGGCTCTCAGCCTCTCTTCATAGGGCCTATTCTCTTGCCCTCTAATCATGCACATGGCACTCTTCTAGGCTCTCTCAAACTTTTGACATCCTTCCTGAATTGTGGAGCTCAAAACTGGACGCAGTACTCCAGCTGCAGCCTCACCAAAGCCAAGTACAGTGGGAGGATGACAGCCTGAGATTTACTTGAGAAGCATCTATAGATGCAAGCCAGGGTTTTGTTTGCCTTACCAGCTGCGGCTTCGCATCAATCATGAGCCCCAAGTCTCTTTCAGCAGTGGTGCTGTAGCACTGCTGAGCCTATAAGTATGCTGCGGGTTCTTTTTCCTGAGGTGGAGTATCTTGCATTTATCAGTATTGAACATCATCAGATTTGTGTTCACCCACTTACTAAGCTTATCCAAGTCAATCTGGATCACTAGCCCGTCCTTGGGTATGGACACTATGCCCCAAAGTTCAGGATCATTGGCAATCTTAGCCAGTGCACTTCTGACACCAGTATCCACATCATTGATAAAGATGTTGAAGAGAGCCGGTCCAAGGACAGAGCCTTGAGGGATGCCACTGGTTACAGAGTGACATAATGATTTGCTGCCATCAACCACGACTCTCTGGGTCTGACCTCAGAGCCAATTTCCCAGCCATCGGACTGTAGTGTAGCCAAGGCCACAGTTGACCAATTTTTCCATGAGGAGGTCATGGGACACCAGATCAAAGGCTTTTTTAAAGTCCATGTATATGACATCAATCTCTTCTCCCTTGTCCAGGTGATATGTCACCAGGTCATAGAAGAAGATGAGATTAATCAAGCAACCCATGCTGGCTATCTCTCAGGATGTTGCCCTCAGCCTGCTTGTCCAGAAGGGCCTCCTTGATAATTTTCTTGAGAATCTTACCAGGGATTGAGGTCATGCTGATTGGCCTGTAATTCCTGAGATCTACTTTCTGCCCTTTCTTGAAGATGGGTACCACATTGGCCTTATTCCAGTCTTCAGGTACTTCACTTGAGCACCATGAATTTTCAAATATTTTTGCCAATGGTTGAACTATGACACTTGCCAGCTCCTTGAGTACCCTAGGGTGTAATCTGTCAGGACCAGCTGACTTGAAGGTGTCCAGCCACTCAAGGTGATCCTTTACTAGATCAACACCGATGCTGAGTATAAATATACCTTCACCCTGGCTGTCCCGCATCTTGTTAGGCAGGGTGGTCCCATTGGACTGATGAAAGACTGACGTGAAGCACCCATTAAGCAGGTTGGCCTTTTACTGGGTGTCAGTTATCAGCTGTCTTGTTTGGTTCAGCAGGGGTCCAATGTTACCCATGATTTTTTTCTGACTCCCTACATATCTGAAAAAGGATTTTTTGGTTATCCTTGATACGTGAAGCCAGATGGAGCTCGGTTGCAGCCTTGGCTTTCCTGATCCACTCCCTGCACGTACAGACCAGTGCTGAGTACTCCACCTTGGTGATAATTCCAATCTTCCATCCTTTATAAGTATCTCTTTTGAGGAGTAGGAGGTCCTCGAGTTCCCCCCTGAGCTAAGGGGATTGCTGCATCCTTTTGCTACGCTTGCTCCGAGATGGGATGGCTATGCCTTGTGCTGTCAGGATCACTCCCTTGAGGAGTAAGCACTCCTCTTTGACTCCTCTTTCAGTCAAGTCGTGTCCCTTAGGACCTCAACAATGAACCTCCTGAGCTTGTCAAAGTCAGCTTTCCGGAAGGACTTCTGCTTTGCTGACTGACTTGCCAGCTTTGCAATGGATAGTAAAGGTGATCAGCTCGTGGTCACTATCACTCAGCTTTCCATCGATTCTTAGGTCACTGACTATGTCATTCCCTTTGGCCAGTACCAGGTCTAACAACACTTTGCCTCTTGTCAGCCATAGACTTCTTGAGTCAGGTAGAGCTCATCCATGCATGTAAGGAAGCTTTGCGATGAATCGGATTTTGCCAAGTGCTCTTCCCATGGGCTGTCTGGGTAGTTGGAGTCTCCCATAACAACCATGCACCAAGAGCATGCAGCCTCAGCCAGTTCCCTAGTAAATTCCTGGTCCAGCTCTTGTTTCTGGATAGGAGGTCTGTAGTAGGTCTGCATACAAAGAAACCTCATTAAGTTTATTGTCTATCATTAAACTTCTGCCAAAAGCAGCATGTGCTCAGTAATAGAAACCAACATGAAGTTGATTAAATGCAGCCAACACTGCTGAGAAAGACTATAAAACACATGGCTCATATTGGGCAAACATACAGTTGGAAACCATTTTGGGGGTCCATTAAAAATGGGCAGGTGTTCCCTTCACAGGGAACTGACAATGAGCCTGAAGATACTGCAAAACATGGTCAACACCAGCCAGAACCAGCCATGCCCCTCTCCACTTGGGACCAAAACTACTCATATGAACAATATATATGGCAGTACCCATTGTACTCAGTCCCCCTCAGCATTTATGGTTTTTCAAGTCATGGTGAGCCACAACACTGGCAATACATTTTTATTTCCTCTTCACTCCTACAACTAAGCTGTGTAATTCTTCCTCATATATAGTGATTCCTGTTTCTTCACCAGCCTTGAATGTGTGGCAAACATCACCAAATGGGACCCCAAACAGTTCACCCAGAATCCCTCTGTTTCACCCTTATCCCTCAGCCTGTTGTGCATGATTTGTGTGCCCTCTTCTCATCCCTACCCCATGAGGTAAAGCCAGACCAGGTTGCCCTGCACCTCAACTGCATGTACATTTTTGGAGGTTCCCAGGACTCATGACAAGTTCCAGTCATGATTGGTGACTAATTAGCATATGGATTATTTTGGGGGGGGGGTATCTGGAGTATGCACACATACTGAGCAGTGATGAACTGTGGCGTTGTCATGGTTTGAAATGCTGTGTACTCTGGTGGGGCCCAGCTCAATGAATTATGTAGTAAATCACAAGCTTTTGGCTTTAGACTAATATCATGAATAGTTTGTACTACCAGGCAGGGGAAACGCTGTGACTGATAAGGTGGTTTTCCTACTGGCAGAGGATAACCATTTTTCTGGCAAGAAGTAGTACCCAGGTGGAGGTAATACATATTTAGTCTCCCACTTTCACTTCCAGTGGGAAGATCTTGGCTTTATGCCCACTTCATGGAAATGGGAGACTCCTCCCTAGCTTACTCCTGTGGCCATACAGCTGTGGGCAAGCAAAACTCGAAGCCATCTGAACCCCAAGCTTCTGGTCTTGGATCTGCATGTGGGATGCCCACCAAAGGATCTGGAAGCATCTGAAGCCCCAGGCAGGGGTGGAAGATGTTTGCTGGTAGTAAGGCTACATTTGGTTCTTGAATGACTCACAGCTTTGGAAATGATTTGCCTTATTTGACTTGGAACACAAATATGTTTCCTTCAAAGGAAAAAAAGAAAAAAGTTTGTACTACCTGGCAGGGGAAATGCCATGATCATGAAGGTGGCAGGGGGAAGTACCCTGACCAAGTAGGTGCCTTAATGGCTTTGTGAAGTGGAGACTTCACCCCTTGTCTATTTGCAGTCAGGACTTCCTATGAGAGCCTTCCTATGAGAGCTTCCCACTGGCCAGCTTCCAGTGGGAGGATCTCAGCTAGATGTGACCTTATGGAAATGGGAGACATCTCCCTAACTTGCTCCTGCTGCCATACAGCTGAGGGCAAGTGAAATTTGGGGGCATCTGAACCCCAAACTTCTGGGGTTGCACATAGGATGCCTGCCTGTCACGGGTGGGGCCTAGGAGCGGCCATGATCTCACTAGCGCCCCCTGCTGTGTCAATCAGGCAATCCAGCACCCTCTACTCACCCACCACATCTTTGATGTTATAAGGTTCAATATGGGAGGCTGCCTCTTATCGCCCTGGACACCTCACTAATACTATTCCCCATTCCGAGTGCAGTGCCTCAATGCACCCCTGCCTTATGGGCAATGCGTGCCTCCTTTAGCACGCCCCAAGCCTCACAGCTCTTCCTAGACGTTATCCGGTCCTTAACCTTCTGCACTCTACCTGGCGCCCCTGGGCTTGGACCACAACTAGAGCCCTTCTCTGGTGCCCCTCCGCAATCTGTATTAGTTATTTGTATTCATTATCTGTATCAATTGGGCTCAGGCGGCCTGAGCCTTACCTGGCCCCTCTGGCCCTTCTGGGTCCTGTCAATAATGATTGTCAAATTAGGCTCAGGCAACCTAAGCCTTACCTGGCCCCTCTAGGCCCACTGGGTCCCATCAATCATGTGAGTCCAGTTCGGCTCAGGCGGCCGGAGCCTTGCCTGGCCCCTCTGCTTCCTTGGGATTCCTATTGTTGTAGAAGCCCTCTGGAACACCTTTTAGAACCCACCCATCTTGGGGTGACTGTCAATAATACATGCCCCCCCTTGGGGTGGCTTTATACTGTACGAGCCCTGCCTGGGGCCTCTCTTCAACACGTACCCACTCCTATGGCTTCTCGGCACCTTCTCCGGGCCTTAAATAGCCCCTGGATTGCCCTCACCAGGCTAATCGTCTTTACAGCACCCACCCTAGGCTTCCACTCATGTGGCTTCCACACCTGGAGCCCAACATGAGTCCCTACAGGCTTCACTCTAGTGCTCGGCCCCTTGAGCGGGGTCCTCGGCCCTGCTCAGGCTTCTCACTATCATTCACCCAGGGCTACCTGCTGTGCCGCCTCAGCACTGAATAGCTGTACCACCCTAGGCACCACTCTGTTGCCCACACAGGGCACCGGGAACCCCCACATAACTGGGGAGATCCCGTGAGGCCTCCTCATGCCCCTACAGCCTCACCCGGTCCTCCAGTCTAACGATAACTAAACCATGAGCCAAACGGCCGCAACATAACAACCAGAAGCCTTCTGGCTTATAACATACAGCCTATGCTTCCCTGGCTCTCTAACTATGCCGTAGCCGCTCAGGTGGTCATGCTGCAACTATCTGCTCCTGCTCCTGCTCCTGCTCCTGCTCCTGCTCCTGCTCCTGCTCCTGCTCCTGCTCCTGCTCCTGCTCCTGCCAGAAAGGAACTACCCTCTAGGCTCCGGCCTGGGCTGTTTATAAAGGCCCAGCCCTGCCCCCTTATGGTCACATGACCCACCTGGTTGCCACAGCAACCAGCACCTGAGCTGCCCTGGAGATTGGCAGCTACCTTTCTCCACTACTTAGGAACAGGGCACCTCAGTGCTCCTGTGACACTGCCAAAAGATCTGGAAGTATCTGAAATCCCAGGATGAAAAGTCTGGGGTGGAGGATACCTGCCAGTAGTAGGGCCACATGAAGTTTTTAAATGATTCAAAGGATTCAGAACTGATCTGACTAGTTTGACCTGGGGCATGAAAAATTTTCCTTAAAATTTTTTTTTTTTTAAGTTTGTGCTGTATGTAAGTAGGTATAGAAGTGCTGCATAAAAGTCTTTTATGGTGCACCTGTGCAAAAACCTGAAGCTGTTTCCAAAAAAAAGGTAAAATGCATCAATTCTAGATGAACTAAGTTTATGGGTACCTGTAGTAATTTGTCTATATGCAAATTATTACGGGCATGTCTATTTTAAAGGTAGCATTTTCAGATTTACCCCTCCATTACATGTGCTCAGAAAGAGCAGGGTCTGACAGTTAGAAGTGGGGGAGGGCTGCAGGGGAAAGAAGTTAGGGGGGAGAAGGGATCACCTGTCCTGCCCCCCACCAGATTTATTTTCCTTGCTGTGGCAGTGGGAGAGAAACTATTTCAAGGCAAAGCTCCATTAATTAGATTCTATAACATTTATATTTTTCCATATATAGAATCTAATTATCTTATATTCAGGATCATCTTATATTTGAGTAAATACAGAATTTGATTCTTGATTTTTATTTGCACATCCATAGTCAAAATGGGAATTCTCACAATATTGGTCATTTGAGTGTTCAACTCTGTAATCTGAGCTGTGTAAATGGTCACATAAGTCAAATGGTATAGTTTTTGTTTCTTAATTGAATGACTTGGGCTAAGTACAGACAGTCAAAAAGCCTAAGGCAGAACTGATTAAATCTACACAGCTTCTTTTAAACTGCATATCTTGAACTGATAACTAAATGAACTGCCACTCAGTTTTCAATTGGGAAAGGCAGGGGGAGGCTTGCACTGACCCAGGCCATTAGGTGAGGGGTGCTAGAGCACATCCCCCAGCTCTCTGGCAATAGCAAACCCAGCCAAGTGGGGCCATCCCTGATTGGCTCCCTAGCACATGCTCCCAACCCCATGCTATCCCCCCACAGGGGGTTGAGGAGCACCTGTCCAGGTGCTGACCCACCTTGAGGGAGCCTCCATCTCAGGGGGTTTCCCCCACCTTGGGTTCCCAGCCCAGGCAGCCCTGGGATGCTGAGGATAATTCCCCCCTTCCCCCTCTCCAGCTGCTGATTGCTTCAGCCACTGCCACAGGATGGAGGGAGAAGAAGCCCTTCGGGCTGGATGCTTGCCCATACAATCCAGCATGGAGGTATCAGGGAGCCCTCACCTCTGAAGGCTTCCTCCCACCCCAGCCTAAGGTCCTCCAGCCTGGGGAGCCCCAGGGAGCTGAGGGAAATTCTTCTCCTCCCAAACCCCACAGCTGCTTGCTTCAGCCATTGTAAGGCTCAGAGATAGCCCAGGGCCGTTTCAGGGAGTGGAGAGAAATTCTTTCCCTCCAATGCAGGTGCTTGCCTAAGTTGTGTAGCTGCTTGCCCTTTCTCCTGTGGCAGTAGCTAAGGAAAGGAGCTGTGCAGGGGAGAGGGAGGTAGGGAATTCCCTCAGCTCCACGGGTTGCCCCTGGCTAGAGGAGAGCTGTGGAGGGGTGAAACCCCCCACCATGGGAGCTTTCCCTCCCCCTCACACACTATGTAGACCCAATCTAGGGCAGTCTAGGGGTCTGTTCCACCCTTCCCCTGTCCCTATGGGCTAACAGGCACAGGCAAGAAGCAGGCTAGGGAGAAGAAGGGTGGGGCAGTCCCTGCTCTGCTGGAGCAGACAGCACAGCCCAGGACTGCAGAGCATTCTGGGATGCTGGGGGACTGTGAGTTAAATTTGAACCAGGAAGTGATCTGGGACAGAAGTTCCATAAACCAGTTTGATCTAAATTAGTTAAATCTGATACTACATCTATCCAGGTTTATTTTTAACTGGTTTTGGCCATTTTGAAAGTGGTTTATGTACACTGAACTTCTGTTCTGTTAAAAGTTTCAACCAGTTTCCAATCACTTAAACTGGTTTATGTGTAACTTCAATCCTTAGCCTTAATGATTAATGAGGAACATGTGAAGCAATTATTGAGAAGTCCAATCTCACTTCAGGAAGAGAAACACAAAACACAAGTTGGCACAGAAACTATTAGGATACTTAAAGTCTTTTCCTGTCCTTTTTTTGCATAGCAAAGAACTTTATTTAGCTGTGTTCACAGAGCCAATATTCAAGAATTATCGAGTTGCTTCTTGACTGAACAGCAAAGCAACATGTAAGCCTCATTTATTGGCAGCCTAAGAAACTTATTCAGTTTTTCTTGTCATATTCCCACTAAGTAATTGCATGTGTATAATGTATAGATTGGCTGGGAAAATACAGTTTTCACAAATACACCCATTCACATGCATATGTGCTGTGTAAAATTAAGGGCACTCCTCAAGACTTTCAAATGAACAAACTCAAGTGTAATAAATATTCAAGAGAAACAAACCAAACCAAGGTACAAGCAGAAGTAGATCTAAGCAAGAGTTTTAATTAAATTAATAAGTTTGCAAATATGGTTTTCTGCTATTTGCCCACATAGTCAGAAAGGACATTGTCCCCACCCTAAGGAGAGCAATTCAGACCAAATGCTTAAGAAACAGCCTAGCAGAAGGAGAAAAGCCTATATTAAAACACAAGTAGCTTTAAAAGGAACCCAAATCAGAAAGCATTCAGCCCTAGCACAACAGTGGACTTCCTTGCCAGCCATAGTACAGCTTTGATGGGATCAAGGAGCAACAGAGACAACTTCTAAGCCTGGAGGAGAGAGAGCTTAACTGGGGACAACTGAGAAGGTTATAAACATTCCCTTCCCCTTTCCTTCAACTAGTGGGGACTGCTGCTTCTTTCTTCCACATCTTATGCTGGAAGCAACAAGAAATAAGAGGGCCAGGTCTCATACTGCATCTATGCCTGGCTCCTAGGGACTTGTGCAGTGATGTACTGTGGGTGTCTGGCACCAGAGGCCAATGTGTGTATTTGTGCCCCCTCCCCCTCCATCCCCCCCACCACCCATCCCTCTCATAGCAAAACTTAGTTTCCCACCCTGGTCCTGTTTGGTTACCTGTTTCGGCCAAGAAAGAAATTAAAGTCCCGGCACACCGGACAGGTAGGGAGGGGTGGCAGCCAAAATTCTGGCTGGAACAGGTAACTAAACATCCAACGCACAGGGCAGGTAGGTGGGTAACACAACAAATGCAGCTGCCACCACCAGCTCTCGCAGCTGCCATCAACGACCACAGGTCTCCCTGAAAGGACAGGCCAGCCCTAGTAACATGTGCGATAAGGACTCTGAAGGGCCCGGCTGGCAACCCCACCAGGCCAGGGCCCGGGGCCCCCTCTCCCCCCCACCACCATCAGTGTGCCACTGGACTGTTGCTGCTCTTCTGGACTGGTGTAGATGGTACAAGGCCAGGTGCAAAGTGCCATGTGATGGTGGTGGAGCATGAGGACAGTTTATACAGTTTGCTCCACAGGCTAGGGAAACAATAGCTACCATTTCTATCTTCTTCTTACTTCTTTGATCTACTTAGTGGAACAATGGTGATGCCAGGTATTAGGCTGATGGCCAGTTCTGGGTCCTGCAAGCAAAACTGTGCAGCTAAACCGACAAACTGCTGTGTGGGGGTTTTCCTATTATAACTCCCATATAAGAGGTCCAGTTTGGGGGGTTATCATTGTTGCAGTTTTTTCAGGGTCTTGTCCCCAGAGATGTGGGTTTTCTGGAAAATTTTCCAATGCCCTAAATAGAGTGTGATCTGATTTAGCATGTTTATTTGAATTATATATAGTAATGTCCCAATAGCCACAAGTATTTGACCTGAAATATTTGATTAGGAAAAAAACTGAATACAGCACACTCACTGTGGTTTAAATGTTATATTCAAACAAATTCAAATCTTTATGTGGAAATAAATTGTTTTTATTAGAATACTTGTAAAAATGTAAAGACAATTCACAATAGCATGTACTTACCTTACATTGTTTGTTTAAATTTAAGAAAAAAATGAAGGAACTGAAAACTGCTGACACTAATTTTAGCACACCCAAAGAACTGTGAATGATATGCCATGGTTGCCCACTCATCAACTTCCAACAGAGTTTAACTCTCTTCCACTGAGGTCATTGCAGCACCTCCAGTTTCACTGTCAGTATCTATAGAATCACTTGCACGACTTATTAGTTCCATTTCAGAATCGACTTGAGAACAACATGATTCAGAACTACTTGAACCACATTCTCTTTTGAAAAGGGATGTTTTTACCAATGAGTCTATGGGCAAGGGCAACTTGTCATCACACAGCATCTTTTTCATGAATTGTGCTTCTGACTCATTCTCCAGAAGTAAGAAATTTTGAGAAATAGAAGCAAGTTTAGCAGTACAATGCATTAATCTGTTAGTCTATTCCTCTTTGTCTTGGTTGAGCTGAAAGCCTTCCAGTTTCATTCACAAGAAGGTGCTGTTGGTGGAATACTTAGGCTCCTTAGAGCAATCCTGGACAACAGCCAGGTGTTACAGTATCCCTCCCACCATGTGAGAAGAGACATATTCTTTGTTGCCTGCCAAATGATGTCTTTGCTCCCAAGTTTTCCTTTTGTGTGGTGCTCAGCAATGTCTGCTATAATGGCTATTTCGTCGATGTTGGGGACATTTTTAGCTACTTCCATAATTGTAACGAGAGTAGTAGATAATTCATCCACACAAACACAGCTCTTAGTAACTCCAGCATCTAACCTTAAAGGCTCTACTATTAAGACACATACATTCACAAATGCACAAACACACTTTTTCCCAAGATTCCAGATTATAGAGGAAGGTGTTCCTTTTATTTACAGCAATTACAATCAAAAGTCAGCTTTTTCCACAGGTGCTGCACACAGTAGTATCTGAGATACTTCACTTATTCTCCATTCTAAAGTGAAAAAGTAGAATCTGAAATACAAGCATTTGCTCGAATGCATTGTCTATTTGCTGGTATCCATTGTGCTGCATACAGTTTCTTAGCACACTCTAGAAACATTCTAATAGGTGCAGAAAATTGTCCCTTGAACTAATTTATAGAATAATGGGATACTGGGGAGAGAAGTGGCTAGATGGGATGTAAATCATTTGGTCTGTCAGAAACAGGAACAGGAAAAAGTCTCAGGAGCTGTGAGGAAGATTTTAAAATAGTCTGCTGCAGGGCCCGTGCTGGATAAAAGCCACTGAGCATTAGTTTGCTGCTCTGTAATAATATATAAATATAAGCTACCCTATTCAAGGAAGATGTGTTCACCGACATTCAATGGCTTTATGGTTTTTACCTTCATTACTTTTCTTATCTTTTGCACTCAATGAGAGTTCAAATATATGCTGTTCTTCTCTAAGGAGATAAATGGCAGCATATGTGTATCTTAATTATTCCTGACATCTCATATATTACATTTAGTTTGCTTATAAGATAAAAATGGTCTCTCAACAAAAAGAAATAGTCTATTTTTTCATTTTTCTGAAGAAGCTGATAGGAAAAGGAGAAATAAAATGACCAGAATACTTAGAATAAAATTCTCCCAGATAGTACCAGATAAGAAACAGGTGCCTTGAAATAATCCCTCCTCTAAAACATATAGGTCAAGTCTGTCCCCAGATTAGAATATAGTTGTCACCATGATCATGTACAGGCCCACTACCCATTACGTTTTGGTCAGAGAAAGTCTGCAAGAATGCTTTATGAAGCTGCAAACAGACTGGATATACAGAGTAAAATCAAAACTTGGCAGATGTTTCACTCTAAAACTGGACTCAGTAAGCAAGAGCTGATATGGTAGATGAAATTCACAGCAGCACATGGACTACCTATCACATTGGTCCCCACAGAAGGGAATATTTCTGTTAGGCCTCTGACCAGGGTTAGGGAAAATTTCATTGGGCAGGTATCTTAGAAAAAAGCTTCCATTTTACTGAAAAGGACTGCAGACACCCATAAATCACCACTCCCTCTAAGATTCTGCCACCATGCGTTGGCTTCCCCAGTATGGAAAACAGGCACTGATGCTGTTCTGAGGTCTCCCAGGTAGAAAAAAGCTAGGGTAAACAGATGTCTGTGAAGATGTAAATGAGTGGAAGTTTGGAAGACAGAGTAGAGATGGCAGGGGGAGAGGAGTGAGGGAAAAGCATGAAGGAATGCAGGTCATCAGCTAAAACGCAGATTACCTGGTGTATTAGATGTCATGCAGCTTGTAATGTGTCATAAATCCAGTCTCTATATTCAGTCCATGATTTTTTGTAACCAATAGATTTATGAAGCGAATTTCATAGGCACATGTACAAAAGGTATTTTAAGTTCGCTTTGAGGATTATAACTCAGAGATCAGAGAGGGAGTGATTCACAGGTAGTTGGATAATTTTCTTTAATAGTTCTTCGGTTCACTGAACAGCTACATTAATTCTGGCACGCAGTTGTTGCTTGATTTCTCCTAGGTATTTTCTGTCTGGGCATTTGATGCATTAGACAAGATACATTACATTTCTGTAGGTGCAGGTGTAAGGTCCAGGAACGGTGATGTTTCTGTTGTGGGGTGTCATTATTGTGGGATTGGTGGAGACGTTTTGGCAGGTTTTACATTTCTTGTCCTGGCATGGTCTGGTTCCATTTGGTGTGGTCTGGGTCATAGGAAGTTTGCTTCTGGTGATGAGATTAGCAAGGTTTGTTGCTTTTTTACAGGCTAGGATGGGTGGTTCTAGAAAGATCTCTTTAAGAATTGGGTCTTCTTCTAGTATGGGTGGCAGTTGTTTGAGGATTTTCTATACAGGTTCCAAGGAAGGATGGTATGTCTTAACTAATGGTGTGCAGTTTGTGGGGATTTTCTTTTTGTACTGCAGCAATTCTTTGCATGCTACCTTGGTGGCTCTTTCAAAATTGCAATCTACCTCTCTGGAGGAGCGTCCTTGCTGGGTGAAAGCCCTTTTGAGATTTGTGAAATGACAACTGGAGGTATTCTTCTCAGTGGAAATTTGCTGGTATTGGAGAGCTTGTCTGTAAATTATAGCTTTTTTGGTGTGTTTAGGGCAGGGGTGGGCAAAATATGGCCTGTGGGCCAGATCCAGCCTGCAAAGCCATTCTATCCAGCCTGTGGGGCCCCTAAAATTTTTTTGAAAATTAAAATGTATCTGTCCTTGGTTCCTCTCAAAAATGACAGGATACAGGAGCAGTAGGACCCAGGGGAATCCTCAACAGGCTCCTGCAACAGCAGGACCCACCTGGCCCCGCCCCCCAGCTGGAAGCTGCAGCAGGGGCTTCTGGCCTGGGACCAAGTGGCTGCCCAGGCACAGGAAGCTCAGGTAAGGGGGAGGGGGAAGGGCAGGGAAGGAGTTGGTATGGAGCATGGGGAAAAGTGGCCCCACCCCCCACCCTGTGGCCAGTGCTCCCTGCTGCAGCCACTTGCAACCCATGCGGGGCTGTCTTGAGCAGGCACAGGCAGCCCCACGCAGGTTGTGAGCAGCTGCAGTATGGGGCACCAGCCATGGGGCAGGCGAGGGGCCACTTTTCCCATGAGCTCAGTACCAGCTTGTAACCTGGCCCTGCACTGGCTCCAGGCTCACCCGTCAGGGCTGTGCCACAGTGTCAGAAGCTGCAGCCCCCCCACTTGCCGTGCTGGGCAGCATTTGCTGCCGTTGTCCACCCAGAGCTCGTGCTGACGTGAGGCTGCCACTGCTGCCTCTGGGCTGTCCAGCGTGTGAGCCCCAGCCAAGCAGCAGCAACAGCAGCAGCAGCACCAAACACTGCCTGGTGCGGCAAGTGTGGGGGCTTCAGCTTCTGCCTCCATGCACAGTCCAGAGCTGGCACAGGGCCAGGTTACAACCTGGTGCTGAGCATGGGAAAAGCAGCCCCTCCCCCACCCCATGGCCACACCCCACAATACTGCTGCTCCCTGCCCACATAGGGCTGCCTGTGCCTGTTCAGGACAGCCCTACGTGGGCTGCAAGCAGCTGCAGCAGGGAGCACTGGCCACGAGGCAGGCAAGGGGTTGCTTTTCTCCATGCTCCGCAGCAGCTCCTTCCCTGCCAGGAAGAATGGGGTCACGGCTGTACAATGCCCCCTGCCTGTACTGCAGGGCTGGGGGGGCACTGGGAATAAGTGGGCATGGGAACATGGGGCCCATGCCAGTATCTCAGGGGCAGCACCAGCAGGGCCCAGAGCTGGATGACAGGGGTAAAAGGTCCCTGCTAGTAGGGTCTTTATGGAGCTGAGCCAGCTCCCCCCTCTCCCTCCTGGTGCAGCCCAGCCTGGCTCCACAGACCCCTGCCAGCCTGCATCCTACTGGTGCTGGCCCTGGGACATTGGTCCCAAGACATTGGGACATTGGTCCCAAGATGGTGACCAGGGGACGGGGCACCTGTTAAGGGGCTGGGCTACCCACGGGGCCTTCAACAGCTTGCCAAAACTAGGTAAGTGTCCCTCCACCTGAAATAATTGCCTGCCCCTGGTTTAGGGAGATTGCGGGTTCTGAGTTGGTCCATGGGTTTTGTGCATATGGTGGTTTGTATTTTACCATTTTAGAAATTGATCATGATGTTAGAGTATTCAAGAGAGAGTCTGATGGTGAGGTGATGATTGTTGAAATTGTGATGGAAATCATTCAGAAACTAGGTTTTCAGTCCAAATGATGAAGACATCATCTATATATCTCAAGTATAGCATGGATTTGATGGTGCAGTTCTTAAAGAATTCTTCTTTCAGGTTGGCATATTGTGAGGCCATTTTGGTGCCCATTGCTGTGCCCATGGTCTGGAAGAAGTGTTGGTAGTTAAAACTGAAGTTGTTGTATGTGAGGGCGAAATGTAAAAGTTCAGTAATATCTTGACATCTGTACTCTGAATTGTAATCTTACTCTTGTAGAGATGAGCCAGGCTCAGATGCTATCTGGTCTGGGATGTTGGTATATAAGCTGTTGACATCCACGATGGTTAGGAGGGTATTGCTGGGAAGGGGGTCAGTGTTTTTGAGTTTTCACAGAAAGTTTGTTGTATCTTGGATAAAACTTGGTCTTTGGGTGACAGGAGGCTTTAGGATGGATTTGATGAAAACTTCAGTTAGAGTTCCATGGTTGGAAATTATAGATTTACTGGGGTTCCCTTGTTTGTGGATCTTATAAAGCATGTAAAATGTACCTGGATTGGGTAGTGGAGGGATTAGGGTCTGAAGGTTTTCTTGTAGTTCAGGTGGAAGTGATGTAATGGTGGGTTTTACTTTTGAGGTGAAAAGAATCTTCCTCTAGTTTTTCATAGTAGGTAGTGTCAGAGAGTTGTCTGTTGACTTCTTTTATGAGTCTTCATGGTGAAGAATAATTATAGCTCCTCCTTTATCTGCTGTTTTTTTGTAGATTCATAGATTCTAGGGTCAGAAAGGACTTCAGTGGGCCATCTAGTCCTACCCCCTGTCCCTGGCAGGCAAGAAAAGGGTCACCAAACCTGGGATCATGTAATCCCAGCCAGGTGCCTATCCAGTCTCCTCTTGAAGATCCACAAGGATGGGGCAAGCACCACCTCCTTTGGAAGCCCATTCCAGATTCTGGCAACCCTGACCATGAAGAACTTTTTTCTAATGTCCAGTCTAAACCTGCACTTCAGTAGCTTATGGTTATTGTTCCCTGTTGTTCCAGGGGGGGCCCTGGTAAACATTGCCTACTTCATGTTGCTCTCCCCTTATGAACTTGTACACCGCCAAAGGTCCCCCCTCAGCCTTCTCTTGGCAAGGCTGAAGAGGTTAAGGTCCCTTAGCCTTCCCTCACAGGGCCTTCCCTGCAGGCCTCCAATCAGATGAGTGCCTCTTCTCTGGACCCTCTCCAGGCACATCCTGTCCACCTCCTGCTTGAACTGTGGCATCCAGAACTGGACACAGTACTCCAGCTGTGACCTGACCAGTGCTGCATAGAGAGGAAGAATCACTGCCCTGGACCTGTTTGTGAAGAACCTATGGATGCACAACATGGTGCAATTGGCTCTGCCAGCTACTTCATCACATTGACAACTCATGTTCATCCAGGAGTCAACAGTGACTCCAAGATTTCTTTCTGCCTCGGTAGTGCTGAGAAGGTCTTCTCCCAGCCTATAGGTATGATGGCAGTTCTCTAGATGCAGATCTCTAGATGCAGCACCTTGCACTTGTCCTTATTGAATTGCATCCTGTTGCTCTCTTCCCACTTCCCCACCCTGTCTAGGTCAGCCTGGATCTGGTTCCTCCTCTCCAGGGTGTTAGCTTCACCCCATATTTTTGTGTCATACATGAATTTGGACAGGGTGCTTCCCACCCCTTAATCCAGATCTCTGATGAAGATGTTGAACAGTGCCGGCCCCAGAACTGAGCACTGAGGAACTCCACTGCACACATCTTTCCAGGTTGACACTGACCCATCCGCCACTACTCTCTGAGTGTGACCCTTGAGCCAGTTTGCTACCCAATGTACTGTATAATCATCCAAGGCAAATCTCCTCAGGTTATTTATAAGGATGGTATGGGATACCGTGTCAGTGGCCATTTTGAAGTCCAGATTGATAACATCCACCTGAACTCCTACATCTAAACATTTAGTGGCCTTATCATAAAAAGAAACTAGGTTAGTCAGGGTGCCTACTATAAACCCATGTTGGTTACCCCACCACATCACATTAGTCAGCGGGCTCCCACAGATGTGTTCCTTGATAATTTTTTCAAGGATTTTCCCAGAGATAGAGGTAAGGCTAACTGGTCTATAGTTCCCTGGATCCTCCTTCCTCCCCTTCTTAAAGATTGGGATGACATTGTCCCTCTTCCAATCCTCCAAGACCTGACCCAAGCACCATGAGTGCTCATATATCCTTGCTAGTGGTTCTGCTATGACACTCGCAAATTCCTTCAATACCCATGGGTGGAGTCCCCCCAGTCCCAGTTATTTGAACATGTCCAGTCCCTCCAAGTGTCCTTTTACCATGTTGGCACTGACCATTGGTCAGCTGATGTTCCCCTTGTTGGTGTCCGTGAAGCATATTGAGGGTTCTTCTAGATTCCAATTTAAGAAGACAGAGGCAAAAAACCCATTGAAGAGCTCTGCCTTGTCCCTGCTATCCATCACTAAGCCTCCCTGGCTGTCCTGTAGGGGTTCTATGCTATCCTTCGCCCTTTTTTTGCTCCCAACGTACCTAAAGAAATACTTTTAATTGTTCTTAATCCCTGCCGCTAGCTTGAGTTCTAGAGCTTCCTTGGCCTTCCTCACTGACTCCCTGCAGGGGCGGGCCAAGGAAGTGTACTCCTCCTCGCTAGCTACCCCCTGCTTCCACTTCCTGTGTGCTTCTTTTTTTGCTCTTAAGGTATCCTGGATTACCCTGGTTAGCCAAAGGGGCTTCCTGGCCCCTTTTCCCCGCTTCCTCTGCCACAGGATTGTCTCACTCTGAGCCCAAAGAATGGTATCTTTGAAGAATGACTACCCATCCTGGACCCCCAAAGCATCTAGGCTCTTGCTTCCTAGTACCCTGCCAACCAATCCCCTGAGCCTATTAAAGTCAACCTTTTTCAAATTTAGCACCTGTGTCCTGCTAGGTATAGTGTCTGTCTTTCTCTGGATAGTGAATTTTATCATTTGGTGATTGCTGTCCTGTAGGTTACCTTGAATCTGTAGGTCCCCCACCAGGTCATCCCCTGTGGCCAACACCGGGTCGAGCAAGGCGTTACCCTTCCTGGGACTCCTTACCGCTTGTGTTAGGTGGAGGTCCTGAATACAGGTTAAGGACCTGCATGTGTGGTTAGATCTAGCTGACTGTTCCTCCCAGCATATGTCTGGGTAGTTAAGATCCCCCATGACTACCATGTCTCTAGACTGCACAGCCTCTGAGAACTGCCTGTAAAATTCCCCGTCTACCCCATACTCCTGATGCAGAGGCCTGTAGTAACTCCCCCCCACACCAGGTCCCTTTCCCCCCAGCCCCCTTGGATCCTAACCCACAGAGTCTCTGCTTGTCCATTCTCTGATCCCAATTTGATTAGGGAAGATGTGTACTGTTCTTTGACATAGAGAGCAAACACCCCCTCCTTTTTCCCTCCTTTATCTCTCCTGTACAACATATAGCCCTCTATTCCTACCACCCAGTCGTGAGTAGAGTCCCACCAGGTTTCAGTTAGTCCCACTAGGTCAAAGTTATTGCTCTCAAGCAAGAGTTCTAGATCCTTATGCTTCTCTCCCATGCTCCTGGCATTTGTATACATACACTTAATTCCCCTGGTGGCTGCCCCTGGAATGCCCTTACACTGCTGTCTAATAGGTTCTTTGATACTTAACTAGGCTGATCTTGTGGGTATCTCATTGTTTAGTATTCCATGGATCCCTCTGGCCTTGTCCTCCCCTTCCCCCAAGGAACCTAGTTTAAAGCCCACCAGAGGAGATCAGCCAACCTGAAAGAGAACACATGCTTACCTTTGCGGAAGAGATGAAGCCCATCCCACCCAAGCATGTCTCTTGTTTGGAAGTATGGGTCATAGTCCAAAAAGCCAAAGTCCATCTCATAACACCAGCTCTGAAGCCACAAGTTGACCTCCCTGATGCAGGTCTCATGGCGTCGTCCACGTCTGCTCACTGGGAGGACAGATGAGAAGACCACCTGTGCCCCTGTCTCCTTCAGCTTGGCCCCCAGAGCCTTGTAGTCCTTTATGAGGTGATTTGGACTGTTCCTGGCTGCATGGTTAGTGCCTATGTTTAATTTCTATATGGTGGTTGGATCTTAGAGATTTTATGGCCCTTGTTTCTGGGAGGGAGAGGTTGATATAGTGGTGTTTGTTGTTGAATATTTAATTCTATATTCATTCTCTGAAGCAGTCAATATAGTGGTCAAGGTTTGGATTTTGTTCACCTTAAGGTGTACAATCTGAGGGCTTTTTTGGCATTAATATTTTTGTTGATGTGGAAATATTCCTTCATACACAGGTGTTAGAAAAAAATCTAGTTGTCCACATTGTAGTATCTTGTTCAGGCATTTTTCAGGGTAGAAATTAAGATCTTTGGAGGGGACAGATTTTTCAGTTTTGGTAAGTGTGTGTGGAGAGATTGATAATATTTGAGGATTGATTAATTCCTTCTGTTTCATCAAGTATGAGGTTGGACTGTTGTACGGTATTGATGTTGTTTCTCTGAGGGTTGTTTTGTGGCTTGGAAAGTTGTTTCTGTAGTACTTGGTTCCATTTCTTCTTTTTGGTTGGATGGATGTTGTAAAAAATTTTGGTAGTCTTTTTGTATGCATTGTATAATGTTTGGGAAGATATCCGGATTTCTCTCTTTTAGGTTGTTGTAACATATATTGTTTTCCTTCTTCAGCTGATTACTTTTGAAGTAGTTTATGTGAAGGAGATGATTTCTAAGCTTTTCTGAAGTTTTCCTGCATAGTTGCGAAGCATACTTGGAGTTGTAGTCAGAGACTTGTAGATGTTTAGTCCTCTGGGAATGAAGTGGTGTTTCTTGAATAGGCTTAAAAAAATAGATGGTGCTGTTAAGATTAGCTGTTTTTTCCTTAAATTGTAAAATTCAAGCTAGCAAGCAGTAAATAAGAAGTTGCTGCAAGGATATACTGCAAGTGTGGCTAAAGCACAAGACTGAAAGATTGGAGTTAAAATGCCAGAAGGGAGGAAGAGGTGTCTGCCCAGAAATCACCTACCTCCACATGGTGTATTTCACGTCTGATGTTTTGTTTTATTGCAGTTTTGCAATAATGGATATGAACAAAAGCTGCAGAATATCAGCCACAGAGAAGACTTCAATCAATCCAAAGAGAATAACAGAAGTGACGCAGCAGATCATGACCTAATGAAGCTGGTGGAATACTTTTCCCTATTTTATATCCCCATCCTCTCCCTTATGATTAGAAAGGGGCATATGATAAGAAATAACTGGGTCTATTTGGTAAATTCTATCATAGTGGACACAAAAAAGATATCTTTCCAAGTAATCACACTTATCAAAAGACACTGATGTACAGTGCTGGGCAATAAAACTTGTTGATAGAAATCTTAGTTTGACAGAATTTTTTTCTTCCCTAAATGTGACAAGATGCGGTTCAATAGGTTTTAAGCTGCAAAGAGTAGTTGTCACAGTGCGGGGTCCCCAGGGATGGCCACGAAGCCCCAAGGGCTCCATGACCGTGTCAGTTCTGCCCTGTTGGCATCTCTTTTCTCACCCGCCATGTCTTCTTGGTATAAATAAATAATGGGGAGGCTGCCCACAAGTTTCTGCATGGTCACAGTCCTTTGGACTCCACTGAACCCTGCGAGTTACATAGTTCCTTAGTTGGCAGGGCCAGAAGGGACCTGAGCAGATCACCAAGTCCGACCCCCCTGCCTTGGCAGGAAAAAGTACTGGGGTCAAACAACCCTAACAAGGTGTTCATCTAGCCTCCTCTTAAAGACCCCCAGGGTAGGAGCCAGCACCACTTCGCTTGGAAGTTGGTTCCAGACCCTAGCAGCCCTGACAGTCAAGTAGTGCCTCCTGATATCTAGCCTAAATCTACCCTCTGCCAGCTTGTGACCATTATTCCTGGTCACTCCTGGTAGTGCTCGGGGGAACAGGGACTTCCCCAGTGCCTCCCGGCCCCCCCTGACTAGTTTGTAACAGGCCACTAGATCCCCCCTCAGCCTTCTCTTATGGAGGCTGAACAGGTTCAGGTCCCTGAGTCTCTCCTCATAGGGCCTGCCCTGCTGCCCCCGATCATGCAAGTGGCCCTCCTCTGGACCCTCTCCATGTTGTCCAGAACTGGATGCAGTACTCCAGCTGCAGCCTGACCAATGCCACATAGAGGGGGAGTATCACCTCTTTGGACCTGCTTGAGATGCATCTGTGGATGCATGACAAGGTGCGGTTGGCTTTCCTGACCACGTCCCTACACTGTCGGCCCATGTTCAATTTGGCATCAATAATGACTCCAAGAACCTTCTCTGCCTCTCCTAACAAGAAGGGAGTTCCCCAGCCTGTAGGTATGCTGCTGGTTCTTCCTCCCCAGTTGCAGTACCTCACACGTGTCAGTGTTGAAACCCATCCTGTTCTCATCCTCCCACCCCTGTAAGTTGTCTAGGTCTGATTGCAGCCTATTCCTCGCTTCTAGCATCCCACTTCCCCCCACATCTTAGTGTCATCTGCGAATTTGAACAAGGTGCTTTTTACCCCCTCTTCCAAGTCACTGATGAAGATGTTGAACAGTGCAGGCCCGAGGACCGAACCCTCACATCCCTCCAGGTCGAAAAAGATCCATCCACCACCACTCTCTAGGTGCAGCCCTCCAGCCAGTTAGTGAGCCAATCGACTGTGTAGGTGTTGATGCCTCAGACCCCTAGTTTTTTAATGAGAATGGGGTGAGAGACAGTGTCGAAGGCCTTCCAAAAGTCCAGAAAGACTACCTCCACTGCTACCCCTGCATTTAAGGATTTTGTGACCTGGTCGTAGAAGGCCACCAGGTTGGTTTGACAGAACCTGCCTCTAATGAACCCATGTTGGTTGCCCTTAAGCATAATCTCCTCTGCTGGCCCCTCATGGACATGCACCATGATAATTCTCTCAAAAAGCTTACCCAGGATTCAGGTAAGACTAGTTGGCCTATAGTTTCCTGGGTCCTCCTTCCTCCCTTTTTTGAAAATGGGAACCACATTGGCCCTTTTCCAGTCCTCTGGCACCTCACCAGAGTGCCACGAATGCTCATAAAGCCATGCCAGGTGTCCCGCAATGACCTCTGCTAATTCCCTCAGCACTCTGGGATGGAGATCATCAGGACCAGCTGATTTAAATACATCCATTCCCTCCATAAGTTCCCTGACTAGATCCTCACTAATCCTAGGCCTGGGTGCACCTCCCCTGTGGCCTGCGGGGGACCCGACGGGGAAGGGGTGACCCGGTGCCTACTCAGGAAAATGGATGCAAAGAAATTGTTAAATAGGTTAGCTTTGTCATCTGGTGTGATGATCAGATTTCCTAGTGTGTCTTGCAGAGGCCTCACATTACCCGGTACCTTGTTTTTACCCCTATGTATTTAAAAAAGGACTTCTTGTTGTCCTTGATCCGGGTAGCTAGTCCCAGTTCCATCTCTGCCTTGGTCTTCCTGACCGCCACCCTACACCCCAAGCAACCGAAGTATAGTCCCCCCGGTGATGTCCCCTCCCTTCCATTGGGTGTATGCCTCCCTTTTAGCTAGGAGACATTCCCGTATGCTTTTGGTGAACCATGGGGGCTTTTGTGCCCTCTTGACCCCTTTGATCTGTTTTGGGATTACCTCCCTTTGGGCCTAGAGGATCATCTCCTTAAGGAATGACCACTCTTCTTGGACATCCAGGTCCCCACCCCTCCAGGACCTCAGTGCCTTCCCAACTATTCTCCTTACCTCATTGAAGTCCACCCTCCTGAAGTCCAGGGCTGCTGCCTTGCTGCAGGCCTTTGCAACCTCGTGCTGGATGGTGAATTCGCTGCCACCCAGGTGGTCAAGCACCAGCAGACCCCTCACCAGGCCTGGCCAGGCCCAGGCCCAACAAGGAGTCTCCCCTGGTGGGGCTGTGCACCTCCTGGGTTAGATGGAGGTCCTGTATCTTAGTTAGGAACCTACGTGAGTGGTCAGATTTTGGACCCCTGGCTCTAAGTTGGTGCTTCATGGAATACCTCAAGCCTTTTGGGCTAGATGAGTGGCTCCAAAACTTCCCCTTTACCATGCCCTATGTCTTGCAGGTGGTATATAAATATTATCTCACTGATAAAGTTTTGTCCTAACTTGGCCTCCTGTTGTCACTGGGCCCCTGGCTCCTGCAACTGCACCCCTTTGGTACTTGGCTCTGCAGTCCCTGTGACTGCACCCCCCTAGTGCTGGGCCCGACATAAGTGTGTGCCCCAATGAGGCCTCCTCCTACCCTATTAGCCTCTTTCTTGTCCACCAGTATAAAAGACAACAGAAGAACAAGCCGCATGGGCTGCAATATAAGAATAATAATGCTGGCCACACTCTGCCTCTTTAAGGAGGTAAAGTTCTCTTTTATTATTGTGTACCCCCTAGCTCTACTAATCTTGCAGGCAGCAGCCCAGACCATCTAACACCTGTAGGTAGTTCTTTCCTGCAAGAGCTCCTTACCCTGGTGGGCCCAGGGCGGGGCAGCAGGAGCACCAGGCCTGAGCTGGTGGCAATGAGAAGAGATGGCAACCAATTATGTCTAGTTACATTCATTCCTATGGGGAAATGATTTTCACTTAGCATTCGGTTCTGCTTAACACTCAGTTTTTCCAGAATCAATTAAGAGCATTAAGCGGGGTTGCCTGTAGTTAAAGCATTTTTTTCTTTGTTTTGTTCTTTAAATAGGCTAAGGTTCTTGTCAGTCAGCTCTCCACAGTGTGTGAAAGTGCATGGATTCTAGGACTTCACCAGACTTTTCTACTACTTCTAATAATTGGGAGATGGCTTCTTCCTATTGGTGGTGAAATCACCCGTGATCAGTTGTCGCAGCTGCTTCTTATGTTTGTGGGAACTGCAGCAGATATACTTGAATTCACTAGTGAGACCTTGGAAATAAAAGACATAAGGTAAATAATATTTTCTGAAGTACATACTTTGCATGCAGCAGATAACTATTCAAAGATATTTGTTTCACATCAAATTTTGTTACTTTCTGTGCATTTTAAGTCAGTGGCTCCCAACCTTGGGTTGCAACGCAAGGGTCCCAGATCAGCCCCTTGCTCTATCTCTCCCACCTGCGGGGCTCTCCCAGTGCACAGTCCACATGGTTTTCACCACTGCTGCCCCCTATTATCCCAGCATGCCCTGGGCTCTGCTGGCACCACTGGGCATGAGTGAGTTGGTGGCGGGGGCATGGGGCAGGAATCACAACCCAGATTTAGAGTTACAGCAAAAAAAAGTTGGGAACCACTGTTTTAAGTTGTTGTACCTGAGATAACTACTGTATTCAGTGGACTCTATTATATTCCTAACTTTCCCTAACTCAGGGGCTGTCAACTGTGGATACACATACACCCAGGGATACTTTAAAAGGTTGTAGGGTGTATGCATGGGTGGGTTAGCATGCAGTGTGCCCTGGGGTGCAGCAGCGGTGTCTCCCCTGGGGAGGGGGAGGGATGCACTGGGTGTCACCAGCTACACACAGCACACTGCAGTGCCTCCCCACCTCCAAACCCCAGCTCACTCTCCTGATTGGCCTCTACCCCCTTACAACAGAGCCATGAGGCTCTGAATAGCAGGGGAAGGAGGAGAGGGAGTGTGTCCTCTGCCTGCCCCCAGCAGCACATGATTGCCTGGGTGCAAGACCAGTCAACAGCTGGTGGAGCCGCATGTGCAACTGGCCATGGGAATGTGGCACAAGGCATGGTGGAGATGGCAGCGTGGTGTGTGAAGGCTGTGACAGTGATGGCAAATGCTTGTGCAGATGCCTGAAAGTGGCTATTATAAATTGAATTAGTGCCTGATTAATCTTCTCCTGGGCCTGCTAGCCCAGTGGGGTGCCTTTGGCACTGCAACCACTATCCTTGCAAGGCAGCAGGGCTCCAGCAGTCACCCTGACCCCAGCCACTCCCTTGACAGCCTCTGGATGTGCCACCAGGCTCCCACTGTCCCAGGACCCAGCCTGGCCTGAGCCTCATTCACCATGGCATCCCACTGTGGGGATGTCCATCTCCCCCCCCCCTCCGCAGCCACTTCCCTTTCCCTTGCCCCACCCCTTCTCCCACACACTTACCTGCTGGGGGGGCAGTGAGTCCATGTGTGTGTCTGTGTGTGTCTGCATCTGTGTGTGTTGTGTCTGCATCTTTGTGTGTTTGTATGTATGTGTGTGTCTTTCCCCTGCCCACCCGGTGGTAGGAGGGACATGGCATTGCATGGCTCTTGGGGCAGCAGCAGCAGGGTGTAGAGTCCAGCTTGCAGCAGCAGCTGCCTTGCCCCATGCAAAAATCTGGGACCACATTTCCCTGCCACCCCTCCCCGCATCCCCCCCAGACAAGCTGCCCTTGTGGCTCCATCCCACACTCCACCCTGGCTGTGCAGTGCCTGCTTCTCCTCCTGCCCCAGCCCCAGCCCCAGCCCTCCCTCACCATGAGGGCCTCAATTTTAACACCCCCCCACTCTTTTAAAACAAGGAAAAGATATAAAGGGGTACATGAGCTGAAACTTTGAGGCAGAAAGAGTGCACTCATTAAAAAAAGATTGAAAATTCCTGCCCTAGCCCTTCCTAAGAGGCACAAGTAGTTCCCATGAGTTTTATTGGAGATATTTATATATAACAAACATAGAAACTTACCACATCCCATAAAATAATGGGGCTGAGTGAAGAAATGGTGTAATATGGTGTTACAGTACTTACAGCTGGAGCTAGTCCAACTATTGGTACAAATATGCAAAAACAGAAAAGTAAGTCTGCACAAATTTGTTAGTAAATTGTTCCTAAATTAATCCTTTTTCATAAATTAGATACTTACTGACTGTGATGTTGTATCAAATAGTTTGCTCTATTTATTATGTAAATTGTGTGGTTGGTTATTTTATGTAGATTTTCCCTTCTTGATAGGGTGACGGTGTTTTAAAACAAGAAAACAGGGAATGTTTCCAGTGTGAATTTGCAGATGATGAGGGACTTGCACAATTTTGGAAGCTTTTAACAGATACACATCATCTGATTTCTCACAAATAATGCAACTCCCACAGGAAGGCACAAAAGCCCCTATGGCTCCCCAAAAGCATCCGGGAATGTCTTCTAGCTAAAAGGGGGGCATCCATCCAATGGAAGGGAGGGGCCATCACCAGGAAGGATTATACTGTGGTTGCTTGGGGATGCAGGGAGGCAGTCAGGAAGGCCAAGGCGGAGATGGAACTGGGACTAGCTTCCTGGCTCAAGGACAACAAGAAGTCATTTTTTAAATACATAGTGGGTAAAAAGAAGGTACCGGGTAACGTGGGGCCCCTGCAAGACACGCTAGGAAATTTGGTCGTCACACCAGAAAACAAAGCTAACCTATTTAATGACTTCTTTGCATCCATTTTCCTGAGCAGGGACAAGATCAGCCCCCCCACCGGGTCCCCCTCAGGCCCCAGGGGACGCACACCTAGGCCAAGGGTCAGGAAGAATCTAGTTAGGGAACTTCTGGAGGGACTGGATGTATTTAAATCAGCTGGTCCTGATGATCTCCACCCCAGAGCGCTGAGGGAATTAGCAGAGGTCATTGCGGGACACCTGGCATGGCTTTATGGGTACTCAGGTGCTCTGGTGAGGTGCTAGAGGATATGAAGAGGGCCAATGTGGTTCCCATCTTCAAAAAGAGGAGGAAGGAGGACCTGGGAAACTATAGGCCAGTTAGTCTTACCTCAATCCTGGGTAAGCTTTTTGAGAGAATTATCCTGGCATATGTCCATGAGGGGCCAGCAGGGGAGATTATGCTTAAGGGCAACCAACATGGGTTCATTACAGGCAGGTCCTGTCAGACTAACCTGATGGCCTTCTACGACCAGGTCACCAAATCCTTAGATGCAGGGGTAGCAGTGGACATAGTTTTTCTGGACTTTCGGAAGGCCTTCGACACTGTCTCTTACCCTGTTCTCATTAAGAAACTGGGGGACTGTGGTGTTGAAAGCTACACAGTTAAATGGGTCACCAACTGGCTGGAGGGCCGCATCCAGAGAGTGGTAGTGGATGGGTCATTTTTGACCTGGAGGGATGTGGGCAGTGGGGTTCTGCAGGGCTCAGTCCTCGGGCCTGCACTGTTCAACATCTTCATCAGTGACTTGGATGAGGAGGTAAAAAGCACCCTGTTCAAA
>NW_017728920.1:17692691-17702906 GCF_001723895.1 Crocodylus porosus | reverse complement strand
GCGATACTCCCCCTCTATGCGGCACTGGTCAGGCCGCAGCTGGAGTACTGCGTCCAGTTCTGGGCGCTGTACTTCAAGAGGGATATGGACAACATGGAGAGGGTCCAGAAGAGGGCCACTCGCATGATCAGGGGACAGCAGGGCAGGCCCTATGAGGACAGGCTCAGGGACCTAAACCTGTTCAGCCTCCACAAGAGAAGGCTGAGGGGAGATCTAGTGGCCTGTTACAAACTAATCAGAGGGGACCAGCAGGCACTGGGGGAGTCCCTGTTTCCCTGAGCACTACCAGGAGTGACTAGAAATAACGATCACAAGTTGGAGAGGGTAGATTCAGACTAGACATCAGGAGGCACTACTTGACTGTCAGGGCGGCTAGGATCTGGAACCAACTTCCAAGCGAAGTGGTGCTGGCTCTTACCCTGGGAGTCTTTAAGTCAAGGCTTGACAATCACCTTGCTGGGGTCCTTTGACCCCAGTACTCTTTCCTGCCATGGCAGGGGGGTCGGACTTGATGATCTGCTCAGGTCCCTTCTGACCCTACTAACTACAAAACTATGAAATATAATGGGGGGCTGAACTCTGTTTTCATCTCTGAAAATATGTATAAACCAGGTGCTTTTCATTATTCTACTAAGCTTTACATCTACCAATCAAATTTGCTTCACAGTGGGAAATGGTCCCTAACACAAAACAGAGATGGTTCAGCCTGATACAGAAAAAAAGCTACAAGGGCGAAGTATCTACTTCCTCCTCCCCTCCCCGTCCCTCCCACAAAATTTGTTTCCCTACTCGGATCAGTTTAGAATATTAAGCTTTGAGGTAATCCTCTTACACACATGGCTGAATCACATCAAGAACTGCAAAAGTTCTTAGCAAGGACTGTCCCATTTTTCTCCATAATTCTTCTGGAGTGTCTCAAGAGCTTTCAAGTTCCCAACAGCTATACAGTTACATGAAAATTCCTTACAATGGTGATGTCCTAAAGACCTAGAGGCTATCTCCTTACCTTTTTTTAAATTTTTTAAAGGAATAACCATGTTCTTGTGTATGCAATTCTTGCTGTCTGGACTTGGAGTATGTTGCAGTTTCCACTTGATCTTGCAGGTTAGTATGTGCATGTAGATGATAAAATAAAACTTATTTTGCTTGCATACCTCAGGGCTTTGAACACTTACAGCTCCAAGCAAATAAACACCCCCCCCCAAAGAAAAAAAGCAACCCTCCCCCCCCAAAAAAATCCCATCAGAGAATATACTAAAGGCTTTGGGTGGAAAGAGACTGATATCATAAAAGACTATGATAAGATTTTGAAGGATTTTTTTTTTCAGATTGAGCTGCAATTTCTCCAACACACAGTAAGCTTCCAAGCAAGCTGGAATTGGAACAAATAGGACTATCTGCTCTGGTGGCTTCCTTAGAATGGGAACACACTGACTGAACCTTAACTAGACAAACTCTGAAGTTAAATCACTCCTGGGACTATGCTGGCAGCCACTAAGGTAGATCATGGTATCATAGCAGCATATTGGACAGGAATCAGGAATCAGAGCTGGAGATCAGACAGGGGGCACAGCTACATGAGATGCTAAATGCACAGTACATAAGGGTATGATTGATAGGAGACATGTACAGTGCTTGCAAAAAATGTGAATTACTCCAGTCTTGTTAATTTATGGATACCAAAAAACACAGGGATATCAGGACTAGTATGCATGAGTCTCCCTTAATCCTATAAGAAATGTGCCCTGGATGACTTTAAATGATTGATTATAATGATACTGTGCCTGTAGGACAAGATAATATACAAATTTTACTTATGGTGCATATAGTTTCTTCCAGTTTCAGGCTACGGGCTGAGGAGGGAGAGGAGGATCGAGGTAGTAAACCAAAGACTGTGGCACTGGTATCACCATGAAGGCTTCAGCTTCCATGACCACAGTCCGCTCTTTGGTGAGAGAGGCAGTGAGCTGCTGGGAAATGATGGCCTCCACTTCTCTCCACTGGGGAGGAGGCTCTTCTCAGCCAGAATGGCTGACCTGCTCCACCAGGCTTTAAACTAAGCCTGTCGGGGGATGGGGGGACTACTGCCACTTCTGGCTCACTGAGCAACCTTTGCAAAGCCAGCAAGCCAAGGCACTTAAGGGAGCCCACCCCTGCCCCAGCCCTGGAACAATCTATAGGCAAGGCAAGGGCCCCCAAAGGGACACTTGCATGCCTGTACACAAATGACAGGGGCTTGGGGAATAAACAGGAGGAACTTGTCCTCCTGCTTATCACAAATAATTATGATGTCATAGGGATAATGGAGACCTGGCAGGACTCCACCCGTGACTGGGCCACAGGTATAGATGGCTATACACTGTACAGGAGAGATCAAGTGGACAAAAGGGGCTGGGGTGTAACACTTTATGTCAAGGAAAGCTATGCATCCCTGCAAGCCAACATAGGCACCCTGAGTGAATGACTGGAGACCCTCTAGGATAAAATCCATGGGGAATACGGTACAGGGGACACAATGGTGGGAGTCTACTACAGAGCTCCTACCCAGGATCAAGAGCTTGAGCTTTCATCAATGCTGACTTTGTGAAGGAATACCTTGAGAGACTGGATACCTTCAAGTCAGCCGGCCCTGACAGATTACAACCCGGGGTACTTAAAGAGCTGGCTAGCATCATAGCTCAGCCCCTGGCATGGTTCTTCAAGAACTCCTGGTGCTGTGGTAAAATGTTCAAAGAGGAAGAAGGCCAATGTGGTACCTATCTTCAAGAAATGGATGAAAGTGGATCTGGCAAACTATAGGCCCATCAGCCTGACCTCTATCCCAGGGAAGGTCTTGGAAAAAATTATTAGAGGCCATTCTTAACAGACTGGCTGACAGCGACATCCTGAGGGTTAGCCAGCATGGGTTTGTTGCAAGTAGGTCTTGCTTCACCAATCTTATTTCCTTTTATGACCAGGTGACCTATCACCTGAACAAGGGAGAAGAGATTGATGTCATATATCTTGACTTTAAAAAAGCCCTTGATCTGGTATCCCATGATCACCTCATAGCAAAACTGGCCAACTGCAGTCTCAGATTCACGATGATCCACTGGCTGGGGAACTGGCTCTGTGGTCGGGCCCAGAGGGTGGTGGTTGATGGAAATCAATCGTCATGGTGTGCTGTAACCAGTGGGGTCCCTCAAGGCTCTGTCCTTGGATCTATACTATTCAAAGTCTTCATTAATGATGTGGACATTGGAGTCAGAAGTAGACTAGCCAAGTTCGCTGACAACACCAAACTTTGGGGTAAAGCGTCCACACCTGAAGACAGGAGGGTGATCCAGGATTACCTTGACAGGCTCAGGAAATGGGTGGATGAGAACCTGATGGTGTTTAACACTGAAAAATGGAAGGTTCTCCACCGTGGGAAGAAAAACCCTCGGTATGCTTATAGGCTTGGCAGTCCTACGCTGGCTAGCACTACGGACAAAAGGGACTTGGAGGTCATGATTGACCACAAGATTAAGATGAGCCATCAATGTGATGCTGCAGCTAGTAAAGCGAGCAAACCCTGGCTTGCATCCATAGATACTTCTCAAGCAAATCCCAGGACATTATTCTCCCTTTGTACTCGGCCTTGGTGAGGCTGCAGCTGGAGTATTGTATCCAGTTTTGGGCTCCGCAATTCAAAAAGGATGTGGAGAAGCTTGCGAGAGTCCAGAGGAGTGCCACACAAATGATCAGAGGTCAGGAAAACAGACCTTATGATGAGAGCTGAGAGCCATGGGACTCTTCAGCCTGGAAAAGTGCAGGCTGAGGGGTGATCTGGTGGCTTCCTATAAGTTTATAAGGGGTGCTCACCAGGATCGGGGGAAGGTTTTTTCACCAGAGTGCCCCAAGGGATGACAAGATTGAATGGTCACAAATTCCTCCATGACCATTTCAGGCTGGACATAAGGAAGAACTTCTCTACTGTTTGAGCCTCCAAGGTCTGGAATAGACTGCCACCAGAGGTGGTTCAAGCACCTACTTTGAATGCCTTCAAGACACATTGTGATGTTTATCTTGCTGGGATCCTATGACCCCTGTTGATTTTCTGCCCCCGGGGAAGGGGACTAGACTCGAAGATCTTCCAAGGTCTCTTCCAGCCCTAATGTCTATGAAATCTATGAAATCTATGTATCAAACCTGACCTCTAACACCTACTGTGCAAGTCATTTTCCACCACTGAAAGCAGGCAGACTTTTAACAATGATAGTAACCATAGGAGCATATTTCCAAACATGTGGTGAATTCCTTAATGTCTTCAGATCAAGATAAGATGCCTTTAAATATGAGTTATCAGGTGCAGGCACTGGGGGATGCTTTTAGAGGTCTATTGTATAGGAAGTCTAATTACACAATCTAATGGCCCATTGTCGCCTTTAACTCTATGAAGATTAGATTCTATGGCGTTTTTATGATGCAGAAAAAAAAAACTGAGGTGAGATAAAAACCTGTTCTTAGGCCCTACTCAGCAGCTCCTTAAGTATATACTTAATTTTGATGAATGTGTCCTTAAGAAAGTGTTTTGTTGAATCAAACCGGGGACTTGGATGCGCTCTTTTAAATCCATTTCTCCAGATTTGGAAGTTTAGTACTTTAATAATCCAATCTACCTCTGATCTGCCTATTGGACTTAGATAGTTATATTAACACAGAATATCTTTACTTACAGTGCAACATATTGGCTGCAAAACATCTGAGTCATCTATGAGAATCCTCAATTTGCTGCTCTGCAAGCACAGCGCAGACCTGTGGAACATTGGAATAAGTGTTTTCATACAAGATGGTCCCTTCTTTGTTGTACGTTTGATCCTGATGAGCTATTATGGCGTAATCAATCAAACGCTGGTGTTTTTCACGGCTAAGAATATCTTAATCTTGATATTACAACTGTACCGTTTAACAGTGTTATTGTTAGACTTCCGTACTTCCCTCCAGGATCAGTCAAACAGCTGGAAAGGAGGAGTCAACTGTTGCCCAGGTGAGCCTGAAGACACCAGTCCCCCACACAGTGACGATGCTACTGATATGGGAGAGCACACTGCTATTGCTCTGGATGATTCTTCTATACCAACAGATTGCCAGTGAATTGATCCATAATTCACTACAATAAATGATGTTTCCCTTGGATTCTTTGAAAGAGCTTGGCATGTTTATGTTCTCAAGTAGTCCTCAGTCCTTATGGTTCTGACTCATCTCCCTTCCACCATAAGTTGGATTTTTGGCTCTGAAAAACAAGGAAAGGTGTTGAAGCAATATTGCCAAAGCATTAACTTTTTCACTGGATTTTGGTGAGTTGCTATATTTATCCAGTGGAAATAGGCAGCAGTAGTTTGTAGAAATAAAAGAAATGAAGCTGCATTTGATACATTAACAAACTTGTTATCATCTTTGGTGGCATTGTGCTAACGTACTTAAATGTATTTATGTCTAAGGACAAAGATCAACAGAATTACCTGAAACTGAGAAGCATTTAACTTTGCTTCTATTGTCAGTCTGTAAATACAGAATGGTGAATGATATATTTGCCTATCACAAAAGTTATTTCAGCAAAGCATAAAAGTGCATGTGAACAGAGATAATACATTTCTGCGGTCACTATGACATTTACATGTTGTACATTCAGGGAATGCAAAAACAATTTCTTTAAAGTTACCTCATACTTGATTGGGTTCCATGAAGACTATGCCACTCTACGAAGTAACATTCAAGACCAGGAGAACCCTTTCTCAAAATGAGTGTTCCTGGTGCTTCTTTGATTCCAAATCTGGAGATTTTTTAATTTAGCCCTGTAGCTCACTAAATGAAGGCTATTTTTGTATTTCTGTCATGTAGGCATCCTCTGCAAAGGGATTTGTCTTTCAGTTACAACTAGACCTAGCAAAAAAGTGAAAAATCAAGAAAAAAAAGCTTGAAAAATTTCTATTTCACAGTGTTTGAAATGAAACCAATGTTTTAAATTGCTCTTTTTTTCACTATTTTTTGCCTTTACTCAAGCATGTAGTCACACTGAATGCAGTGGGAGACTCTGGCTTTAGGTTTTCACTTTATAAAGCACCTAAAATACCTTCTACCTAGTCCAAAAGCTGTCTTGCATTCAAATACAGGAAGTCCAGGTTTTAAAAGCCACAGTAATAATTCTCACCACTTCCTGCTCTTTTAATTTTGGATTTCTTGTTAAATAAAATGTGCCAGCCATTATTTGCAGTGATTTTGTGATGTGGCCTTATGGATACTAGGAGGCAACTTAGTTTGTGTTTTTAATTCAGATCCATAGGTAAAACACTACAGCATGGCTGCTAACCAGGTGTTCTCTCTAAAACCCCCCACTGTGGTAAATTTAGAATCAATTGTTGAAGCTGCGGCACAGTTTTCCTTTTTTCTGAACTATTCACATTTTTTTTTAATTTTCTCCACTTCATCAATATATTAATTACCATGTATAACAGTGTTAAATGCATCTGTTAATTAATCTGCAATGTGATAATCTTACTATAATATGCTCACAGATTCATTAGCACAACAAAAAGGCTGCATGAATTGTTTTTACCTCACAATCTACTTAAAGGCTGATCTTAGTGACAAAGTGCAACTAAAGCTGCTGGCTTAGTAACTAGTCTCTGTATCCATCATCAGAAGGACTTGATAGCAGTATTAATCTCTGATCTTCAGTCTCTCTTCTTTCACACATTGGGAAAACTTGCATTATCTTCACTGGGGGAAGGACCAGCCACAGAAATTGGCCTCTGACTGGATCCCAGCCCTGTTGAATTTACTTGGCTTATAGATTCACCTCTCATACTAGCTTTGGTATAGGCTAAATGTATGTCTTCCTCATGGTAAGACAAGCAGATAGATTAACAAGATGCTTAAAGATGAGAAGTCTGTCCCCTATGAAACCTCAAGTGTGGACACAATGGACCCTAGAGGACAGCAGACTGGTCACCTGGAGTCACAAACAGTTCAGTAAGGAGCTATGGAGAAGCAGACTAAAAATTCTACTAGTTTGTGTCCATTTAGTCATGGCAGAAGATTTTATTTGCAGGAACATTATACCTACCCTCTCAAATGTTTTTACTATACAAATGAGGTATGTTTTCAACAGCCTTTATGAATCAATTTATGTCTATCTGAATCAGCCAGCTGAGTGCAGAGAATTGCATAGTAGTACAAGACTTTCTGATTTTTGCAGCATGGAAGAGAGAGAAAGTATTTTCTTCAAAATACACCAGTCTCTGTCACATATCTTAAGAACAGTTTGAGCCATGTTTACTGTCTTTCAGATTTGGAAAAGAAGCTTCGGAGAATGGGAAATGGTTAGGAAATCCACCTTAGTAACTGTTCTCCCCATAGTCAGCAGAATTACATTACAATGCTTCCTCTTCTATTTACAGTTATTTATTTTAGTTGCTTTATATATGGTATTTGGTATTAATCTTCATTACAATTCTTACTTCCTGCTCCTTCTGCAACTAAAATGTATTTTGCTTTTGACATTTGCTCAGGAGTTTGTAGCCCCTAAACTTCTAGACGAATTGTGGCTGTTGAACATACTGAAGTCTGATTTTATCTTGTTTATATTTGTATTTGTAGTGTACTGTACTTTCTGGAACCATATGGATATGGAAGAAAATATGCGATTACTTAAAAGATTCCAAGTGTTTTTTTGCAAATAAAAGGCAGTTACCTCAGGCTTAGCTGCCAACTTATTATATGTTCCCAGTAATTACATCACCACATGCTGAAGTAATTAATGTTCCCATTAATTACATCACCACAACACCACATCACCCTTTCCACCAATGGTCTGTTAATTACTTAGCCCAGTTTCTGATCTCACTCAGTCCAGAGTAAATCCAGCCCAAAGTAAATCCAAATCAACAGCAGTGAATTCTGTTCCACTGTTCCACTCCACATAGGTTCTTTTACTACACTCCTCTCCATAGTTTCTATCACTTATTTTTAATTGTTTACACTTCAGTCATTCCAATTTGGCTGAAATGAAACCTTTTTATTTTGAGGACCCTGAGATATTTAGAGAAAACAATCCTGATATTTAAAGAACTTTTAGAAAATCTTAAAAAACTTCTAACATTAAGTTAGGTTGCGGCAAAATTAGAAAATAACAAATCTTAAAAACAATATGCCCCCTTAACAAAGTACCACAAAATCAGTTAGTTTAAATAGTGATAACAGTAGACTTTGACAGAGGGTCAGGATAGATTTCAAATCAGAGACCCTGAATGCAAAACAACAGTCCTTTCCACGTCATAGTCTTCTCATTACCTAAGATACTTGGCCTAGCATATTAAATCTGCCAAGATGAACTGTTACCTTACCAAAAGGATAAATTAATTTTAACCAACAAGTAGCAGTAGAATATAGGCTCACCACTATTCAATGCAAATGTGACAGGTGATTAGCTCCACCCCCTTTCCCCTTGTATGGTACGTGACATCAGCCACGCCCCCTGACTCCAGTCACATGGTGTTTGATATTACCAGTCCCACCCCCTAACCCCAGTCACATGGTGCATGGCATCAGCAACTCCGCCCACACCCCCAGTCATGTGGTGTGTGACACCACCACCACATGGTCCATGACATCAGAAGGACAGCCCAAAGCCCAACCCCTCATGCTGCAAAAACCACCCTAGATCACATGGTACAGTTATGACTATCAGTTCCCAGACTGCTTTAGCCACCGTCAGAGCACAGGCATGGCCTACGGGGTGGCAGGGTGGTGGTGTGACCCCTCTAACAACCACCCAACCCACCACCCCCACATCTGAAGCAAGACATCTGTGCAAGTGTCTATGTGTCTATATATGGTTTCCAGTCTATACATACAAGAGCGCACACATTTATACCTGGAAAATTATGACAGATCCAACTTATATTTCGCTTTATTATGGTATGTAAGTTTACAGTGGAAACAACTCTTTATGTATGTCTGCAGAACAGTTATAGGAAAGTATAAAGGTTTTAGGTCATCTTAAATACTATGCACATAATTACCACTGAAACACTATAATGCTGGGGAAAAAATGTTTTGTTGGTTAGTTATGGAATTAATTGGTTCCATGTGGTTTTGCTTAGTTTAATGATATCTTATCAAAAAAAGATCTCCCCACATCCCCAACCAAATTAGAGAACTAGTTTATCTAACATTATGACATAATTGCAAAGATGATTTAATCTCTCATATCTACCTTAACATTTTTGTAAATATTGGTTTTATCAGATGATTAAATTAGTAAAGTTTGCCATTTATTTTTCTGCAACTGGCTATTAGTTGACACATAGTAGGTAATAGACTGGGATGCAGTAATTTTCCCCCACACAAAATTATATGCTGAATATTGTGCCCTCACACATGCTCACTCAATTCAGTTAAGAAATCAATATACTATTGATTTCTTAATCTTATGTTTAAAAAACACCCCTCTGTCCCTTGAACTCTCTGAGTAGCAGATAAATTATATTTGGTCATTTGTGATAAATGGATCTCAAATACATACAATATCATGTGCAAATTGGTTGGAATTTCTCTGATTGAGTACATTCTTGGCTGCCCAGCTAACTGACCCAACCTCAAGTTCACATTCAAGTCAGAAATCACTGTGTTAGTGCTTGCTACCACCTCCTCCTCCTTTTTGTGGGTTTCCTTTCTAGTCCTGTCAGTCAAGCCTTAGTCATTTTGGGCACTTTTACATGTGCTCCAGGGCCTGGGGGGGTAGGGGTGTTGGTTTAATTAGAGCAGTTCTCACCACATGGTAATTACTGTGCTACAGTGAAGACTGGCCTGGCAAAAGGGCTATGGTAATTATGTGGACAGAGATTTGTTAGGCTTCTTTACAGTGCCAGGGGTCTATGATTTGATTCCACCTGAGGCCCACTACTGTTAATGAAAGCAAACACCAAGGTAAGGATTAATAAGCAAATCTGTATTATAAGCCAAAGGTATCAAAAATCATAACAACATGAACTAATCAACAACCATTGAACATGTTGTGATTGATGGCAGTCACTCATCATGGTGCCCTGTGACCAGTGGGGTCCCTCAAGGCTCTGTCCTGGGACCCATACTGTTCAACGATGTGGACATTGGAGTCAGGAGTGGACTGGCCAAGTTCGCCGATGACACCAAACTTTGGGGCAAAGCATCCACGCCAGAAGGTAGGCGGGT
>NW_017728920.1:17676155-17692081 GCF_001723895.1 Crocodylus porosus | reverse complement strand
GCTGACTTCCTGCCCTTTGGGCAGGGGGCTGGACTCGATGATCTCCCGAGGTCCCTTCCAGCCCTAATGTCTATGAAATCTATGAAATAACACTATGTAAAGAGAGCAATACTGGCCTGTGACCAGCACTGGCAGCCAAGAGCACTGACAAACAGGCTACATGGCCTACTGTCAGGTCCCTGTCACACAGAGGATTTCTATCCTCTCCTCCATGAGGAAGTACTCAGAGACTTCTGAGGGGAAGGGTGATACATTACCCATCAAATGGGGAATGAAGGTAAGTATCTCAGGTGTAATTCAGATGCATCTTGGTGGACTTGTCCTTGTCCCCACACACATCACTCAGTACCCTCACTCCCAATCTTCCTCAGCCTTTCACACAAGGCTACCACTCACTTCTACCACACAGTAGTAATTCAACACCATACAACTCTCTTAGGCTATTAGCCACAATGCCCAACGCATACAGACACCCAGGCATACAGCCAGTCATACACCATCAGTCACATATATCTGCATATACACAACTCACACAGCCTCTCGATGCATGCACTCCCCCTGCACACATGCATGCACGCGCTAAGGCAATGGTCAAGACCTATGTTATGATGGCCACTTCAAGCCACCTGCCAATCATGGCAGTGGTCCAATCACAACTCATTCATTCCAATCAATCAATAACATCACTTTCTTGGACTAATCACATTAATTATTACCACATAATTTTATTAACATTATTTTCCCACTCTGTTGCTATATTATAGCAAGGTTGCAACTGCATATGTCTCAGTTTCCTAAGTACTATCCTAATGTCACCAAAGTCAGAGGTTTAGATGTGGCAGAAACTTCTAACCTCTAGCCATTGTATGCATGCATAATCAATATTATGACTAGGCCAGGACTCACACGGTTTATATCAGCTGTCTTCTGCATCTTGTGTATCAGCATTCCTGCACTTAAAAACAGTGGTGAGGGCACTTGAACTAAAGTGCACTCAATGAACTTTATTTCAAGCACCCCTGCCACCATTTTTCAGCATGGGGACACTGATACATGAGACACAGGAGGCTGCTGGACCATGGAAATTAGCACGTTCCAACTGTAATTACAGAATGTCAGAGCAGCCTCCAGGCTCATGGACATGCACCTTCTGTTTATATTCCTACATTTGTACAGCAGATGCTCCAGTACACTGTGCCATTTCCCCACATTTGATAACCCAAACCATTATCTTTGTCTTGCATTTTCTAACATTTTCTATCTCTCTCTAGTGAGTAACGCCCTCAGACATTTCAAAGTGGCTTTTACAAGCTTAGCACTGGAGTCAAAACAGATATAAAAGCAGTGGAGAACTAGAGAAATCAATACCAAAAGATGCAGGAGTTCATTCATCGATAGAAGTTGAGAGAAGATGTTAAGAGAAATCAAGGTGAAAAATCACTTATGACAGAAAAGACAAGAAATACTAGGATATTTTACCTCAAGCAGTACAAATTTGAGCCCGGAATTTTTGCCTCAGCGCATGCGCCTGGACATGCACTTTGTTGTGGAGCAAATTGTGCCACTTGAGGCAAAATAACCCTGCCCGGCTCCTCCCGGATTTGTAGTCACTTCCAGATAAATTTTATCCAGCCCTTCCCCTTTGGTCTCCAGCCCCCTGCTAATTCCCCTGCTTGTCTCCAGCCTTGGGAGGCTAGAGATGATCAGGGGAATTAGCAGAAGGCTGGAGAGGAGCAGGAGAACGTCTCCAGCTCATCCTCAGGGACTCATCTCCAGCCTCCTGCTTGTCTCCAGCCCCCTGCTCATTCTTCTGCTCTGTCTCTGGTCCTCCGGAGGCTGGAGACAAGCAGGAGAATGAGCAGGATGCTAGAGACAAGCGGGGGAGTAATCAGGAGGATGGAGATAATTCAGAGATTTCCCAGTCGACTCCAGGCTCCTTATCGCTCCTCCACCCAGCTCCAGCCTCCCACACTGCCCACAGCTTACCAGCAGTAGCAGCAGCAGTCAGGGCCACTCGGGGCCTCATGGCACAGCCCCTCCACATGGCATGGGGCAGCAGGGAGCAGTGGGGCTTGGCCCTGGCCACCTGGCACCCGTGCTGCTGCCGCCACATTATGCAGGCATAGCCCAGCCCAGCGCTGTCTGGAAGCTGGGGGGTGCTGCAGCTGTCATTCAGGGCTCAGTGCTGCTCAGCCCAAGCAGCTAGAGCTCTGAGACAGCATGTGGTACCCTAGTGAGCTAGGCCACACCTGTGCGATGTGGCAGCCAGGGTGCCAGGCAGCAGGGCCAAGCCCCACTGCCCTCCATGTATGGGGACTGTGTCATGAAGCCCCAAGAGGCCCTGACTGCTGCTGCTACTGCCAGTGCGTGTGAGGGGGCTGAGAGAGTGAGCGGGGAGCTGGAGGAATGAACAGGGGTGGGGGGAAAGAACAGGGAATGTGGGAAAGAATGGAGAGTTGGGGAAATGAGCGGAGAGTTGGGTCCAGGCGGGGCCTCCCCCATGGTCCCTTCTTCCCTCCTCCCAGCCCCCTGCTTACCTGGCACAAAGCTAGGTCCAGGTCCCTGCAGCTTGCACGGCCACCTGCCCCACACAGGCAGGCAGCGTGCTTCAGCACTGGGGCGAGGGCCAGCCATAGAAACATTCTGGCTG
Source organism: Crocodylus porosus (assembly GCF_001723895.1). Classification (NCBI taxonomy): domain Eukaryota; kingdom Metazoa; phylum Chordata; order Crocodylia; family Crocodylidae; genus Crocodylus; species Crocodylus porosus. The sequence goes on along the minus strand of NW_017728920.1, from coordinate 17,689,431 downwards.
TTTACCAGAGCATCTCTGTGGAGGACCTAGCCTCCGGTTCCTTAGGGCATGGTCTGGGACCATGCCCCACCCCTCTTTTTTGTCCTGGGGTATTGTTTGACACCTGGATATCCAAGGGTCTAATTTTGCATCCAGGGGGAATGTTTTTTGGTTCCACACATGCCTCTTGCAGCCTCTCAAAGGGGTTTGAGACACTGCAAGAAGCATATGCATGCTCATCTGGAGGCACCCCTTGAAGGGGAGCTAGGTGGCATAAAAAGAGAAAGATGGGATTTAAGGATATTAATTTAAGCATTAAGCAGTTATGGAAGTGAATAATTATAATTACATTATACCATATGGAAAATAGCACAAGCCAGAGATAGGGGGTAGAAATATGTTTCCCTTGTCAACAGAGAAGCAAATATATTTCCCTTGCTTACTTTAAAAGTGCATACTACATGGTTTCTTGCAGCTTCCTGAGGTAGCTGCTGCTGGGCACTACCAGGAACTACTGGATGGGGTAGATACAGTATGACAATGCCTACAGTATTCAAGTGCTGTGATAGATAGCACAGTGCAGCTGGATAAACAATAACACTTGTTTTTCCACATGTGAGCAAAGAATAATGTTTCTTACCTACAACAAACCAAAGTGTGTTTAAATCAAAGATTAAAGGTTGTTAAGAAAGCGAGTGCAGAAGACGTCCATTGCCTGAACAGTATGTTACTTCTTGGTGGAAGCCCACGATTCAATTTTGTAAAACCTGAGGCAAGCTCAGTAATAGTCTCCTGTGACCTCAGCCTGCTAGCAGGTGTTGACTCCACAAAGAGGTACTAAATGAATGTTTCTAATTTATTCTTACAGGTGTGTTGTTTAATGAGTGACATATTAAATTCTGCCATGGCTGTAAGGGAAGTGGGAATGGCCTTCAGGCAAGACAGATTTAGGCTGTAAGGCAAAGAGCACATGTGTAAACTGAGCAGTCCTACAGTAGAAATAACCCTAGGTGAAGCCTAGTCAAAGCAGAAACTTCAGGCCAAACTTTATTACTATTGTTATATAGCCATGTGCCAGGACGAGAATAAGTTTAGATTTTATGCAGTGATTTTTACAGCAGGGTGGGAAAGAGTTCTGCTTACATCCTCCTTAAGGAATGTGCAATAGCACTGGAATAACTAACTTAAAATTTACATGAAATTTAATGCTTTGGAAATAGTCTGCTTGGAAAAAAAATACAGTTGTGTTTTCTTTTTAGTATCTTGCATAAAAGCACTTTCTATTCCAATATACTTCATGACCTGTCTTTTACAGTTATTTTGTATCTACTGCTGTATGCTTTTAAGTCAACTTTTAGTGGAAAGTACAGGAATCAATAAAGCTTTTATTTCTGCCTTGCTTAAAAACTTTGCTGGAAAAAGTATATACAAAAGATATGGGTTAGAAAGAGATTTCTTTTTCAGACCCTGTCATATTGTGGCATTTTGCACGTTCTGTGTCTGATCACTTTAACAACATGTAGATTTGTTGAACATCTTTCACTCGGAAGAATCTTTAAATACTTTTTGTCCCAGCGACTGGGGTGAAAGAAGACACTTACCTGCAGCAGGGGACGACGCGCCAGCGAAACTCGCGCAGCTCGTGAGCCGGCTTTTTATACAGCTGCGGCCGGTCGGTGACATCAGCACCAGACGCCGGCCGGTGAGGATAAAAACGGCGGTGGCGGAAGAAGGGGCAGCGGATGGCCCGAGAGTGGAGTGGCTGCAGGGAACACAGCAGGGTCAAGCCCCGGAACGGCCCCCAATTCAGGGGAAGCAAGCCAGGTTACAGCCAGCATCGTCGGAGGAGCAAGCCAGGCGACAGCAGTCACCGCCGGAGCAGGAAGAGCGGGAGCGAGGGAACCGGCAACGACTCCCAGGAGCCAGCAGTGGACAGACGGCATCCGGACGGGATGACGGAGAAGAGGAGGCATTGCGGAGGATCACAGGAACCAGGTGCACACTGGGCACGGCAGGACGGCAAGGGTCCCGAGGGAGGAACTGAATCGAGGCAGGGTCGCCGCCGGAACCACAGGTGCCTGTGTCCATTAGGGATGAAGGTCCGAGGGACTGAAGGTCCAGAGCCGAACTTGTAATTATAGAGTCTCGACCCTTTAGGTTTAAGGGATTGGTAATGGGAAAGGCTGTGGATTGGCGAGAGGAACCACGTGTCTCCTCCTTAGGGTCCGCTTCTGAAGGTGGCATGAGGCCAGGGTGCAGGGTTGGTTGGAGCCCTATGTACACCCACCGGGTCAGATCCGGGCTACGAGGGACTCGCTAGACAACCCCCCCACCATTGATGGTACAGCAAGATGTGGCAGGCGAGAACGGGGCGGCGAGGCAAAGTAAGAACACCTGCACTACCCTCCAGAGTCCTGGGGCAGGGCAACTTCAAAAGGGTGGTACCCAGTGGAGTGATTAAAGCCCAGCGGGCACACTTTTCAAACAGCAAAATAACAGCACATCCCCAGACACTGTATCAGGTCCCTCCTTCAGGTCTGGCTCAGGGGAAAGCAGGTGGCCTCTTACCTTGAACTGGAGAACTTTATTTAAATCCACCCTTATTTAAATCCTGCCATTCCTTTCATGGCTTTGCAAGAGGCAGAAAACCACTCAAGAATAATTCAGTCCAAACAAACATGGCCAAAAAGAGTTTGCTGTCTAGCAAGAAGAAAAACATGTATACTTGTAATGTGTGAAGTTCAGTAAAAAAAAGTGCCCACAGCAGGAAATTATAGTGATGAGCTGAAGAAATAATGGGATAAAGGAGATACAAACATCTAATAAGGGATTGATGACTGAGATAACCCAACAAAAGTACTCTTTTCAAGTACTATTAATTTATTATTATAATATTAAACAAGATAGATTCTTGTTGGCAGGTTCCTAACAGATTCAATCCCCCACTCGCTGCTACTCTAGCAACTTAGCCTATACTGGAACTTGCAGACAGAAGGAATCCTTGATAGGAAGCCTAAAAATTGAATATGCACATCTGCCCTTGAACCCCATTCCACTACTCCCTGTGCTTCCTTATTCTGGCTCACTCTTTCTGTCTTTGAATGTGGTTTAAGGAACTTTATCTGCTAACTTAGACTCAGTCCTTCACCTTACTTTATTCTTTTCCTGCCTTTGCTCTCTTCCTGTCCTCATTGCAGACAGTGTATTTGGGCCCACATGTCCCATCTCTTGGTACACTGACAGGTAGATCAAAGGTACTTGGAATGGCTTCCTCCACCTTCAGTACAAACTTTACTGCTATCCGCCGTAAGAGCCTCTCAAGGAGAACACTAGAAACCAGGCCTATTTAGATAAAAAGAGCAGAATGAACTTCCCCCACTTTAATGTTTAGGTCTCTCCAGTTTCCCAAAATACTTTCTTTATTTATTTGTAACTTCAGTGAAGGAAATATTTTTCCTAAGAATAGTTAAAATATTTCTCTAGCTAGTAGGATGTCAAACCAAAATACCAGCCCCACTCCCTCCAGCATGCTGGTTTCCCATAGCTGATCTTCCTTTTCCATTACTGACTAGGTTTTATTATCAATAAACTTTCAGAATAGGGCTGTGAATTAAATGAGGAGTATCTGAATAGTATAGTGCCCACTACAAGATATCTTCCAAAACATATCTTTTTAATGAGAAAGCACATTGAATGAAAAAAGGCTGGCTAATGTGGAATCATGATAGTTTGAGAAACAAGCATGAACTGAAATGAGCTGAACAAAACCTCAGTCTACTCTACAAGTTTCCAATAGAAATGAGTGTGAAATCTTGGCCCTATTGAAGTCATTGGGATAGGTCCAAGTCAGACTTTATGATGCAGAGGACCGATTGAATGGTACTGCTATGTCATTTTTTGTGCTGTTCTGAATAAACCAATACTCCTTATTATAGAGATGTATTATACTTAATTTTATACAGAATTCTGCCTATGTGCTTAAGACAATTTCAGTTTCCTGACAAAAGTCTCAAAAAGCTTGTCTTTCAAAATAAGCTAGCTGGAGCATCTTTCAGTCTTGTGTGAGAAAGAATAGGCAATGGAAGGCTCATCAGTTGTACATGAACTGAGACAGCTGTCAGTGGTTATAAATCACCACAGGCCTAATCCTGCTCTTAGTCAGCATGCAGAGCACTGCCACAGAAGTCAGTCAGAATTTTTGGGATGTGCAAGAACATTGGATTCTATATTATTAAAGAAATGCCAAAACAAAATTAATATCTCCGCATCTTAGAGTATCTGGCAAAGTAGGGAACTTCTTCTAGGGGTGATCTATTTATTAATTAAAAGCCAGAGTACAGAATAGTTGGTCTTGTCACAAAACAAGTAAAAAAATCTTCTTCTTTGCAGATTTCATTGTGTGTATGAAATATTTGTTCAGAATCAATAATAAACCAATATAAGAGAATAAAGGCTTTCCTTTGTGTTACATTCCAAGTTTAACTTAAAATTAGGACATACTGTGGTTAAAACAAATGAAAAGACTGCTTCCTTGTCTAATTCATGGAATATCATTCATTAAAAAAAAATCTTTTACATATAGCAAAAGGAGAGAATGCATAAGTAAAGGACTGCCACAGGGGTAGCCTGAAGCCATATGCCAGAAAGTTACTGTGATTGTGTATTATGAGAATTTTTATCCATCTAATCAATAAGAAATGAGTAGTTACTATGGCAATTTCTACATTCAAAGGCAGTTGTGCTGCAATACAGCAAGTCTTAGAAAGAATGATATACTCAATACTCTGTCATGTAAAAATGTAGGTCTTTTTCAGTGTTACAGTGCAGTGGGTAGACTTGAGGAAAGGTAAAAGAATATATCGAGTCAGAAATTAGCTGTGGTGGCAAAGGAAAGGTTAAACTGTTTTGGCAATCTTAAAAGGTTAGTAAAGGGCAGGTTACAGTAATACAGAAATCCAATCCTGAATGGCAAAATCAATTTGATAATTCTAGACAGAGCAAATTCAGGAAAACTGTATTGATTTCAGTGGAAATCAGTGGATAGATCAATAGATTTTAGTGGAAATAAATATTTTCCAGAGCAATAAGAAAGGGTTGTCATAGAATCAGAATCAACTCTACATTAAATCAAGTATTGCTGAGGTCAGTCTGGCACATTATCTAGACATGCTGTGTAATTTCTTTTGAGACTCCTGTGAGTTTCAGATGAACAATGAGAACAGACCACATGTCTTGGGATACATAGTATAGTTGTACCTTTTCTAGAAATGGTTAACTATTAAAAAAAAAAAGAAAACCCCATGAACGGTGCCACAAAATCCTATTTAAGGGTGCCACATGGTACTATGCAATTTTAGCAGTGTTAGATGTGCAAACACGTACATGTGATTTATAAGATAAACTCAATGGTTTCAAATAAGAGTCCGTAAAACCAAAAACATTCTGACCTGTTACAGTCTTTCTGAGTTCTTTGCAACAGAAGAATTCCTCTAGTATTTTCCTGTAGTTAAGAAACAAGCAAAAAATCAGAACTGACCTTTTCTGAGGGGTGCCTCAAGCCTAAAAAGGTTGAAGACCATTGCCCTCGCCTGATAGATATTTATTAGGGCTGTGCGAGGCTTTGGACCATGCTTCAGATCCGGAGAAGCTTCAGACACTTTGGCATCTGAAGCAGCATGTCTGGATTGAAGAGCTGGCTTCGTTAGGCTTTCCAAAGTGGCTCGGAGCTTCTGAAGCACTTCGGGGCTGCTTCGGAACTGCCTCAGAGATACGGCCATAGAGTACAATGGGGAAACAACACAATATCTATAACTGTCGGTTTTTGTCTGATTTGGATGAAATTTGCAGAAATGGTAGACTTTGCAGAGACCATGATGTCAGTCATGTTTCAAGAAGTTTGGTGCAGGAGTTTTGGGGGAACTTCACCCCAAATTCTTGAAAGCAAAACTCATGTCACGTCTATGTGTTACATCACAGGGGGGTGAAAACTACAGGGGTGGTGTCTTTTGATGAGTCCACAAAGCACACCAAGTTTCAAGAATATAGATGCAGGGGTTTGGGGGAAACTGTACCCCAAATTCTTGAAAGCAAAACTCATGTCATATGAATGTATTACAACACAGAGGGGTCAAAACTGTAGGGATGGTAGCCCTTGGTGAGGTCATGAAGCCTGCCAAGTTTCAAGAAGATTGGTGCAGGGGTTTAGGGGCAACTGCACCTCAAGCTGTGGACAAGCAAAACTCATGACATGGGTAACACCATGTGTGTTAAGGGGTGAAAACTGCAGGGGTGGTGGCCCCTGCTCAAGCCACAAGCCTGCCAGCTGTCAAGGAGATAGGTGCAGGGCTCCTGCACCCCTAGCTACTGACAGGCAAACCTTATGTCATGGGTGCTTGTGCAACTGATTGTCTCTGTCTTGGGGCATGAGAGACACTACTGCAGGCCTGGCTGCTAAGCTACTGTGTTACCAGTTACCAATCAATCATGATTCATTCAGAGACCAGCTCAATACACAGTTGCTAGCTAATGTAGCCAGTTAATTACCATCAATTAACACCTACAAAACCAGACTAAGAAGAGGAAATAATCAATACAATCAAATGCCCCAAGACAGAAACAGTCATTTGCACAGACACCCATGTCATTAGTTTTGCCTGTCAGCAGCCAGAGGTGCAGGGCCCCAGAACCCCCCTGCACCTATCTCTTTGACAGCTGGCAAACATCGTGGCCGCAGCAGGGCCTACCATCCCTGTAGCTTTCATCCCGCTGCGCCTTAACACACAGTGTCACCTATGTCATGAGTTATGCTTGTCTGCAGCTTGAAGTGCTGTTCCCCCCGAACACCTGCACCTATCTTCTTGAAACTTGTCAGGCTTTGTGGCCTCACCAGGGGCTACCACCTCTGCAGATTTCATCCCACTTGTTGTGTAACACGTACACGTGACGTGAGTTTTGCTTTCAAGAATTTGGGGTACAGTTCCCCCCAAACCCCTGCACCAATCATCTTGAAACTTGGCAGGCTTCATACCCCCCTGGCTACCATCTCTGCAAGTTTCATCCAAATCAAACAAAAAACAACAAAGTTATAGACGTTTAATTGATTCCCCATTATACCCTATAGCTGGATTTCCAAGGCAGCTCTGAAGCTTTGGAGCTGCTTCAGCCGGATCGAAGCAGAGACCCGGTCCAGAGCTCCGGATCAGATTGCTGCCACCTGAAGTAGCCGGATCTGAAGCCAGATTGGATCGCTGCTGACTCGCACAGGCCTAATATTTCCCTATCTGGAATCATTTGACCAACACATTATAGTGAAGTGCAGGCTGGGCCTCTGCTGTAATGATCACTAGGGTATATCTGTTTGTTGCATTCATTCATCCATGTTACCTAATGGTGTCTGAAAATCTTAAACAAGTGACTGTTGAAGTTATTTTAAAAGTATTAACTTGTTATCCAGAACCCTATACTAAATATATGAGTAGCCTTCATAAAACGTCTTGACACCCATCTTGCTGGGGTCATCTGATCCCAGCAGTCTTTCCTGCCCAACTGCAGGAGGGCTGGACCCGATGATCTGTAAAGTCTCTTCCAGTCCCTGACAACTATGAAATTATAAAACAACTACCACCATCACCAAAAAACCCTACAGCAAAAACACACTGTATCTCTATTAAATATATGCACAGTATACATAGATTCATAGAACAAATCTTCGGTACATGTATCCTTTCCCATGGAGTCAAAATGATGTGGGGGCATCTGTTTAGTTGAAGGAGATATTAAACAGGCCTTTGGGCATAAACTGCCATTCCTCAGGCCTGGTCTTTTTATTAATGATGTGAATTGTCCGTCCCTTATCTGACTTCTTCAAAGATGTCAGCAACCCTGTCCCTTGTTTCTCAAAAATACTCCAACCCTTCAACCAGTGAACAGATATCATAAAAAGGGGATATGACAAATAGATGCATCTAATGCAGGTCTAATTTTGTTTGATTATTTTTTTGCTCAAGTTGAGTGGTATCACATTCCAAGCAATAGATCAATAACATTAATAAAAAAAAAAAAAAAAGGTACTACATAATATGATTAAAAGTATCAAACTTCAGCCCATAGGAGTTATAGTTCACTGAATGTTTTAGCTGTTCTAAAAGCATGCAGTAAAGAAGCTACAGGTTTCCTAGTTTGGAAAGCTCTGTGGGCGGAGATTTCCTTGGAATACTAAAAATGGGCACAAAAACACCTAAAGGGTGGCTTCTGAAAGTATAACAAATATAGTAACTGTACACAGGTTCAAAAGAGCTCTTTGAAATGGACCAATACACTTTGAAATGTTCATACAATTGGGGAAGAAAAAGCAAAGGTTATATATCAAAGTATGATTACCTTGGGCAAATCTTTTGTAGACTAGAAAATCAAATAATATTTGTTTATTGTGGTCCATTTGAAGAATGAAGTAATGTCTAAACATGCTAATAAAACTCAATAGCTCTGACTGTACAAAGGAAGGACTCTAAAATGGAGGGATTGTTTGGCAAAGGAAGCCACTAGCACCCTGCTTTGAGGAATGTGACAAGCTGTGTTATCTCGAGAGAAGAAATGAGATTGAAATGGTTTGCTCTATTTTAATTAGTTTTTTTGCCTAAGGGACCTGCATTTGGTTTTAACTCTTGATTTTAGACACATCCTCAATGAATATTCTAAAGACAAGTGATTTTCTACTATTAAGAAAAGAGAAAATGTTAGGGTTCTGAGGTAGCCAGGATCACAAAAGTAGACTTAAAAAAACGTTTTAAGCCTTAACTGAAGTCTTAACTCAGTCTTTAGTCCCCTTTGTTCTAATACTCTGGGCTCAGGCTGTCACCTTGCTCTGGAAGTCAAGCAAGGGTGAGAAGGCCACTCTCCATGATCAGACAGTGTTATTATGATATACTATAATGATGTTGTACTTTATCACTGTACAAACGTCTTTAAAGCATGTTTTCTATTTGTTAATTCTTGTTGTACTATAGTGCCTGACCTTTTCTGATAGATACACCATAATCTGTAGCCACCACCCTATTTAAAGCACTCTGAACCTACTTCTTTTCACTTACTGTGTTCTCATACCCCCTGCTTCAGCACACCCAGACTGCCATTTGTAACACAAAGGAAGTCCTACCCATCACACAGGAATTTTGCTGGGGAGACTTAGGCTTTTTTTCAGGAAAGACTGTCCCAGCTAGTGCCAACAAATCAAACTCTCCTTGCACAGAAGTGCCATGTGCTCATTCACAACTATTTTCAAAACTCCAGCCTAGATTCTTTATAACTACTACCCAAATTTTATATACCTAATCACATTTTCTGTTGCACCTAGGTGTGGGGTTAGAGGGTATGTCACTACACAAGTGTGCTCCTGGACAGAGGTTCTTTACACGCCTTTAAAAATGGTAAAGTTTGAGCTGCCAATTTAATTAGATCAAAATTTGGGGCTTTCCATAAAAGTACTGAAAATAAGAGAAGGCAGACCAGAAAGTATGGCTTGTAATGTAAATACAATAGGAGCTGATTATGTGTCTAAGTCATTTCCTGTGGGAGTGTTTCTAATAAGGCACTCCAGTGCATTTATATCTTATAATTTAAAGGCCCTGACTGTCAGTGTACTCTTTGAATGGATTTTCAGTTGCCCAAGTGATTCTCATTACATGAAAAGCAAACTTTTTTGGAAAAGCAGCATACTTACTGTGCTATACAAACAGGACCATCAGAGCCTATTGGATCCTAAAAACTACCTTTGAAAGGAAAAATAGTGTTTGCAGCACTTCATTGTTTGACTATAAAGAAAGGCACTGTGGCATATCAATCACCCCCATATCTCCATGATCATATTGTCATTTCCATAAATGACTCATATGAGTTATGTAACCCCACAGGGTTTATTTTCCAGTTTAAACAGGTTACACTTCCTGACATCACTAAACTCAGCTTCTTATTACTGAGTTAGGAGCCAACATCCTTCTATTTATAGAAATCAGGCTCTTTGCCAACTATTGTCATCAGTGGTGATTGCTTGGAATGCATATCTTTACTTTCAGATTTAAAAAAAAAAATCACCTTCATAGTGTGCTGAAGGATTTAGTAGAACAGCTATTATAAGGCTCTTGAAAGACTACAGGTCTGAGAAGGAGCAAAGAGAATACTAAGTACTTACCAAAACCAGAAATATGAAAGGGGATGTTTAGTGCACTGATGGTGGCTGAACAGTCTGAACACTTTTTAAAAGGCCAGATATTTTTTTTTGTGGAATGGCCTTCTAAATTGTTACAATGACAACAAGAGAGGTCTGTTGCTTTTCCTCCATGGCATTTCAGGCTCCAAAAGGAAGGAGTCAACTTTTGAATCCTTCTCCCTTTGAAACCTTGTTCTAAGGAATCTCACTGTCAAAAACCATCAGTCTTACAGTCAACCCAGAAGTTCCTAAAAGATGGGCATTATCAACTCTTACTCCAACTTCTTATGTTTTACAGTCCAAGCAGCATTAGCTTTTCCACGTGGAGTTTGTGCAGGGATGGTGAGTGATAGGAGTAGGGGGAAATGCCTCCATCTTTCTTTCTTACTGTGGAGCCCCAACCAATATAGTATAAGGTAAAAGCTGGCAGGAGAGGAGGTGAAGGAGGGAAGAACAGTGCTGTAGATGCAGTGGACTCTGGTCCACCTGAAAAGGTGCAGGACATTAGTCAGGACACACAGAGGGCCTCCAGTATGTATGTTTCTCAGAGGCATGAGGGTACCCATAATTTGTTGGAAATTATTTACTATCTTAAGTAACTTCTAGATACTGCTGCAGACAGAGAACATGAAAGGGGCAGAGGGCTTGGGAGAGGAAAAACAGAGGTAGCTAGCTATATGCTGACACACAGTTAACTTTGCCCCTGAATTCTGGGTAGGATGGTAGCTACTAAACTTTGCACTGGCTGCAACAACCTGGCATATCCCCTTCTCCCCACCTACCCTCCCAATGTATTTCTGTTCCAGAGGCTGCAGTGGTTAGATGGCATATATCCAGCCATGCCGGGTACATTCTGGTGGCTGATTCTTTATTGAAAGAATCAACTGCTGTTCATAGACCCTTTGCCACTCTATTCATAGACCCTTTGCCACAGCCACATGGGTCTCTCTGAGCCACAATTTAATAAAAAGAAAGGTTCCTAACACTTCTTCTGTGAACAGAGCCAAGCCATGATAAATCAGTGCTTAAAAGAGGCCTGTTTGAGACCTGGAGACAAGTTTTCAAAAATGTCTAAATGCCTTAGAAGCTGAAGTCCTATTTTCAAAAGTGGTATTTCCATAGAGATGTAATACTAGCCACACAGGCAAAATCACCTGCATTATACATGAGACTCGCCAGTTTTATTTAGACCTTATTTAAATAGGGTTTTGAAAACACAGTTCCATAGCAAATATCAACAAAGACCTCATTCTATCTAAGCACAGCTTTTGCCAGGTTGTGCACATCTCAGGTGTGAAAATGTGGATCTTTTCCTCCAAACCAGGAAATTTTACTAGATGGTCCAACAAAAAATTGTTTTTGTAACATGGAAAAATTAATATTTACTACAAGCTTCACCTTACAATTTACCACATTCTATCCAACCTCATCAGTCTGTCAAACCTCATCAGTTTGTCAAACCCTTTGCATGAAGAGGATGGGCAACCAAAAGACAAGGGTCCAAGACCAGCCATGGGCACATATATGGAGAATACAAATACAGAGAGGATGAGAAAAACTGAATCGTTTGATTGTTCCAGAGTCATTATAGTATTCAAGGCAATTGTCCCTGCATAATCAAGAGGGGGCAGTTTTGCTCTCCAAGGCCCTAGTTCAAAGTGTATGGAAGGAGTCCTATTCATCTTGTCAAACAGCTAAAGACAGATGGTAATTTCTCTAATTAAAGCAATTAGTGATATGAAAGATGAGGTGCTGTCCCTACACTCTGATGGCTCTTTGGATCCCCTTGTTAACTTTGTTGGCCAAAAACTACTTGGTTTTTGACTGAGGTTAGTTTTACAGTTGACTTCCTGCACAGAGCCATTTTTTGCTGCCTTCTTCAGTTCACTGATAATAACACAAGCTCTCTGAAATCCACATATTTGTCTACACTCCCTGCCCCACACACATATACTCCTTGTGGTTAGTAAAAATGATCTGTGCCTTTGGATTGAGTCTAAGCCATAGATACAGCATTGTGTACCATTATGTACAGCACTTAGGCAAACACTGACAAGCTTGTTACAACTTGGTTTAATTGTTGTTGTGTTTGCTTGTTTTGTGTTTGTACAGCACCTAGTATAACAGGGTTCCAGTCTTTGATTTAGCCATCTATGAGTTACAAGAATACAAGTAAACAGAATCAGCAGCCCTGCAAGATCAAGGCAAGGGAAAATCTGGTTAGCTAAGGAATGGCAAATCACAGAACAATTTCTTGCAAGTGTTACATTTACAAAGAACAAAGATTGACCAGAGAAGTGTTGACTTCCAACTTAGAAATACCCTGGTTTCAGATATAAAATGGCATTCAGGTTTCTACACTGAATTATGGAATTGAGAATGAATAACCTTCAATTTTGAAATGAGCAATACGTTAATTAAACATTTTGGGAGAGGTCAATGTGCCATTCCTTATCAACAATTAGGAAAGGCACTGGGCAAAGACCTTGCATGAAGAGGAGAACACTGGAGTTGTAGGAGAAAAAAAAAGACAAACCCATGATCATAAGTGTTTGGAATTCATTTGAGAGGCTATATTTTCTTTGTATTCTTTAAGGCAAGAAGAAATTGGTATATCACAGAATAGCACTGTCACATAGATGAAGCTTACTTTTATATGATCAGTACATATAGGCTGCTTGCATATGTTTAAAAAAAAGATGCACTTTACTGAAGCAGCAGCGTGTTACTTGGACCCAGCTCTGCAGCATCTGTATAGGTTGGACACTTCAGAGGGGCTTTTTGGTGCTTTTAGCTAAAGTTGATTCAATCAGCTATTATATAAAAGTGCCAAAAAAGCCCCATGTAGATGAGTCCCTTTGTATATGGCTCAACCTGTGCTGCACCCCGCTAAACAGGTATGCTACTTCCTCGGGGCACTCTCCTGCCGTGACTTCATAGACATAGACATTAGGGCTGGAAGGGACTTCGGAATATTTTTCATAGATTTCATAGACATTACGGCTGGAAGGGACCTCAGAAGATCATCGAGTCCAGCCCCCTGCCCAAAGGGCAGGAAGTCAGCTGGGGTCATAGGATCCCAGCAAGATAAGC
>NW_017728920.1:17632294-17676144 GCF_001723895.1 Crocodylus porosus | reverse complement strand
ATGTCCGGGTAATTGAAGTCACCCATGACAACCAAGGTCCTGGAGCAAGCGGCCTCAGTCAGTTCCCGGGCGAACTCCTGGTCAATCTTCTAGTACAGCCCCCTGCCCCAGGCACAGGAAGTCATAGGATCCCAGCAACATAAACATCAAAATGTCTCTTGAAGGCATTCAGATTAGGTGCTTGAACCACCTCTATTCCAGACCTTGGGGGCTCAGACAATAAAGAAGTTCTTCCTTATGTCCAGCCTGAAATGGTCATGGAGGAGTTTGTGACCATTCAACCTTGTCATCCCTTGAGGTGCTCTGATGAAGAAATATTCCCCCAGATCCTGGTGAGCACCCCTTATAAACTTATAGTCAGCCACCAGATCAACCCTCAGCCTGCGCTTTTCCAGGCTGAGGAGTCCCATAGCTCAAAGCCTTTCATCATAAGGTCTGTTCTCCTGACTTCTGATCATGCATGTGGCTCTCTGCTGGACTCTCTCAAGCTTCTCCACATACTTTTTGAATTTTGGAGTCCAAAACCGGATGCAGTACTCCAGCTGTGGCCTCGCCAAGACAGAGTACAATGGGAGAATGCTGTCCTGAGATTTTGCTTGAGAAACATCTATGGATGCAAGCCAGTGTTTTGCTCACTTTACTAACTGCAGCATCACATTGAAGGTGCATGTTCATCTACGGTCAGTGATGACCCACAAGGCTCTTTCTTCCATAGTGCTAGCCAGCATAGCACTGCCAAGCCTATAAGCATGCTGAGGGTTTTTCTTCCCAACGTGGAGAACCTTGCATTTTTCGGTGTTAAACACCATCAGGTTCTCATCCGCCTGTCAAGGTTAGCCTGGATCACCCTCCTGTCCTCAGGTGTGGATGCTTTACCCCAAAGTTTGGTGTCATCGGTGAACTTGGCCAGTCCGTTTCTGACACCAGTGTCCACACCATTAATGAAGATGTTGAATAGTATAGGCCAAAGGACAGAGCCTTGAGGGACCCCACTGGTCACAACATACCACAATGATTGACTTCTGTCAATCACTGCCCTCTGGGTCCAACCACAGAGCCAATTCCTTAGCCAGCAAATCATGGTGAAGCTGAGGCCTCAGTTGGCCAGTTTTGCTAAGAGGTGATCATGGGATAGCAGATCAAGGGCTTTTTTAAAATCAAGGTATATGACATCAATCTCTTCTCCCTTGTCCTGGTTATAGGTCACTTGGTTGTAAAAGCAAGACCTACCCCCAACAAACCCATGCTGGCTATCCCTCAGGATGTTGCCATTGGCCAGTCCATTAAGAATGGCCTCTTTGATAACCTTTTCTAAGACCTTACCTGGGATAGAGGTCAGGCTGATGGGCCTGCAGTTTGCTGGATCTACTTTCCTCCCTTTCTGGAAGGTAGGCATCACTTTGCCCTTCTTCCAATCTTTGGGCACTTCACCAGAGCACCAGGAGTTCTCAAAGATCCATGCTAGGGGCTGAGCTATGATACTTGACAGCTCCTTGAGTACCCTGGGTTGTAAACTGTTAGGGCCGGATGACTTGAAGGTATCCAGCCTCTCAAGGTGTGCCTTCACAAGGTTAGCATTGATGAAGGGTAAGAAATCTCCCTCACCCGGGCCTTCCCATCCTGTAATGGACAGGGGCATCTTATGGTACTGTGAAAGAATGATGCAAAGTACCCATTTAGCAACTTGGCTTTTTACTAGGCGTTGGTTGTCAGTTGTCCCATCTGGTTTAGCAGGGGTCCAATGTTACCCTTGCTTTTCCTCCAGCTCCCCACATATCTAAAAAAAGACTTTTTATTGTCCTTGATACTTGTAGCTAGTTGGAGTTCAGTCACAGCCTTGGCTTTCCTGGTTCACTCCGTGCAGGTCCAGACCAGTGCAGACTTGATGGTAATAATTGGAGAATTCTCTCCACGAGAAGGAAAAACTGGCTCCACCATCAGGGCTGTGTCTAATATTAAAAAATAATCAGTTATGGCCTGTAACAGGGCCTCACAGACCTTACATGGGGCTCCTCCAACCCCAGTATCCACATCACAGTCCTTCAGGTTTAAGTATAGTCTCCTATTGTTAAGGCATCGCAGCTAGGAGTAGCAATCTGTACCTTCCTGGATGACTCCCTGGAAGCCTCTGCAGTCCATTAGAAAAAAAATGCAAAAATATGGTCTGGGGTATCCCTCACCCCTGACCTCCATTGCTTTCCAGTGCAGGGTTTCCCCTCTCACTACTGTTTGTGTCATTTTGGGCTCTCTACCCTGCAGTCCCAACCTATCAATGCTGGTTTCTGGTCCCCAGCTGTAGCTCATCTGTCCTGTATTGAGGGGAGACACCTAGGCTGAGTTAACATCAAATGACTCCATCCCTGAGTTTATAAAAAGCTTGGGCTGTTCCAGCCCCATCTTAGTGTTTCCAAATATGAAATTCCCTTTCCAGGGGTTCTGTTTCCCAGTGGGAACCTTAAGGAGGCCAAACCATCTCTGTGTTCTCCTGGGGCTCTCTGCAACACAGACTTTCCCTACTAAGATACTTCTCCCCTCCACTTGAAAGTGCTCTGCAGGTAAGGGTTTACTCCTTTCCATGCTCCCAGATCTTGCTAGAAGCTTCTTCTGTTTGCTGCCTCTGAGCTGGATCTGCAGTTCCCCTGTTTCAGCTGCTCCTGTGGCCTGCTCCTTTACTGTTGGGGCCACTTGACTTCCAGATACTAAGGGGAAGGGAGCGAGCATAGATTTTTCTCCTCCCATTCTCCCTACTCTTCTACACCCCACTAAAGTGCCAGACTTTACAAACATTGGACAAGCTGGGTCGAACTAAGGCTTTTCCTCTTCTGGGCATGTGTGGGGCTCACTGCTGTAATGCACCAAGTTTAAAATAAAGCACCATTTGGGGGAGGGAGAGGTTAACCTCTGCAACCAGCCATAATTTCTTGAAGATCAGCATTAGCAAGATAAAGATTCCTCAGATACACAAGGGGCATAACATAGACATAACAAGTTTTACCCAATCTGGCCCCAGGAAGTGGTCTACAGCCATAACCAAACACAAGTACACAGCTGCAGACCACTTTCAAATGGCTCCATCCTGTGATAATCTGAACATTAAAACTCTTTCTGGATTCTTCACCTATGTAAGGGTTGCATGAGCATTTAGATGCAGGTGCTTCAAAGTAGAGTGCCTTCATTCATTTCTGTCTGCACATGCTGGGAGCAGGGCTCTGCTGAGGAAGCCCAGGTCTGCTCCCTGCACTGCTTTCAGCATAGAAGGAAGGAAAGGGAGAAGAGGGAGCTCATTCTGGGAGTTGCCAAGGTGGGAGGGGGCTCTGATCCACCTGCTCCCTCACTCCAGCACAGCTGGGGAACCCACAGAATGAGTCCCCTTCCCTGTCTTTGGCCCCCCTCCCATCAAGACACAGGACTAAAGCTGCAAGAGGGGGGACCAAGCTAGGGGAGGGACACTGCAGAGATGGAACCAATCCTCACCCTCCTAATGTTTGTTGGCTTGGGAGCACTGGTCTAACTCATGGCACTTTCTACGAAGTGCCATGAGTTAGACTGGGGAGCTGCATTCCTATCTGCTCCCAAGGTTATCCATGTAATTTTTCCTAAGGTACCTTGCAATATTGGTAGTTTAGAAAGAGTATAGTTTGCTCATACAAAGTATAAAAGGCCATGCAAAGTTACAGTATGTGGCTGTATATCAAACTTTGTCAGGGAGATGTGTTTTGACCTTAGCATTATGGTAGGACAAAAGGAAAAGTGGGGGTGGGGAGAGGAAAATGCTATTAAAAAATCCTGTGAAATAAGTAACTTAGTAATAGGTAGGCATGATTCGTACTTAAATTGTGTTGAATTGATAGATCTTCCATTAATCTAGCATCTGGTCTTAGGTCTTCTTGGGATGCCCTTACATAGGTGAAGAATCCAAAAGAGGAATGAGTTTTTACATATTATGGGATGAAATTAAGCCAAAAATATGGCTTAGCAGGGTGGGGTAGTGCAGGAATATTGAGCTGTGGCCTTCCAAGGGAGTTCGCAAAATTGAAGGAGGAAGATCTCAGCAGCTGATACAGCAGGTGGACAAGCCAAGCCAATACTCTATCCAGTAAGCTGCAGTGAAAGGGATTTGCCTTCCAGAGGCACCCAACCTATTGAATGACCCCAAGTGGAATGTGCATATTTATAACAAAGCTGTAACCTGATTCATAAGAGAGAATTCTCTCTCAATTTCTTTTTTAACAAGGGGAGACAAGGTAGTGGCAGCCTGCCACTGTTATGCGATACCTTGGCAGGAAAGCATCTCATGTTATATCACAAACGTATTGTGCTGAAAAGCATATTTTTCCTATTCAGCTCTATAATATTCTATTCCCATTTTAAAAGAGCCACTCTCAAACAAAAGCAATGTGTTTTCTTGTCAGTCTATCACATGAACTCTTAGCACATGTCTTTCCTTTTATAGCCAATAATGGCAAAAAGGTGCAGTTTCAAATCTTTAACAATAAACTTTCATGCTGCACTTGAACTCTCTTCTAAAATTCAGTTTATTTGAATAATTTTGAATTCTGAGCTTTATTTCCTGTAAACACACTTTCCTGCTCCTTGCAGAGAGTGAAAAGGTCATCCAAATAAGTTATGAACAGTGAGGAGTAATATTCTTTAGAAAAAAAAGAGGCAGTGGGGACACAATTTTCTTCAGTTGTTCTCTCCTAGTCCTCTCTAAAAGACTCTTGCCCTTTAAAGCTTCTTTATATATTCAATATTCTTTAGTACCACTTTTAACCCCTCGTCTCTGGCTTCTGTCACGTGGAAGCCAAAGGCAAGAGAAGGCTACAGGAAACTGAATTACATCCCTAAGACAGGCTTTGGCTCCAACCCAACTGACTTTTCACCTATAAGTGTGTGAAATATGGCAGAAACAGAAGCTACTAAGGGTACCTGATGCAAATGTTTTATGTTTGAAATCCTACTGTCTAGGACTTTCCTGTAGGGATAGGCCTATTTTTCTTAGTGTGATAAAAGATTCTTATGTATGTCACCCAGGACCCAGTACAATATTATTATTGTTATTGTTATTATTATTATTACTGTGCAATATTACTCTCTGGAACAAAGTCATCTTCCAACACCATATTTCTTTTCCATCTGTAACATGAAGATATGTAGGAAGTCTCTTCTGTAAAGAATAATCTGACTGTTTACAAATGACACTCTCTGCACAACATCTCAAGGAGTACGACGTCAGGACAACGTGTAGCCAGATTTTGCCATGTTTGATGGGTACCTTTGTCTTGTCAGCTTTCCTGTGGATCCTGTGGTGCTCTTCTACTCCATTTGAGTAATGGTAGCAGATTCTGGCCCAGAAAGTAATTTGCCCCAGTTCCATTGTATGCTTGTATGTAACCTAAGGAGAGGCAAGCCTAAGAAAAATGGCTGAGGGGCAGGGGA
This sequence comes from Crocodylus porosus, assembly GCF_001723895.1. Lineage (NCBI taxonomy): Eukaryota > Metazoa > Chordata > Crocodylia > Crocodylidae > Crocodylus > Crocodylus porosus. The sequence goes on along the minus strand of NW_017728920.1, from coordinate 17,670,705 downwards.
ATCTCATAGTAAAGGGAATATATCTGGCTAAACTGTGTAGGAAGACAACAAAGGCAGAGATGAAGCCTGACTGGGATTGTTTTCTAGTCATAATTAAAACTATATATATATTTAATATATATAAATACAGCTTGAAACATTCTATAATCACCTCTTACATATGATCCCACAGAGCTTATGCTATCTGAAAAACCCAATACTTGCTATTGCAATGGAAGTTTACCATGCTTAGTCATGAATTTTAACTGCAGTTGCCTTACCTTTCATCTGCAGTGAGCCATGAACAAAAAGAAAGAAAAGATTTCATCTACACTAATCGTTAGTATCCACCTTCAAGTGGGTATCTCTTGAATACTGAGAACCAAAATCTGGTGTTTTGTGGCTAATGTTATGCAACTCATTAAAAACCTAAGTTGATATTGAGAACCTTTGTTTGCAGAGGTAACACAGTAACACTGCATTTCTAATTTAAGATTGAAACTGTTTCCACTGAAGTCAATAGTAACTTGCATGAACTCTAGTGATAGCAGTTCTGAGTCTGTACTGGGAAGATAACTAAATTAAGTTAATTGATACAGGCAGGGGATCTTAGCAAGTTAATTCATGTCTGTGGAACTGAAATTAAACTTTGTTAGCTCACAAGCATAACATGGAAAACAAGCTTGTCTCATTGTAAACAGCACAAAAACACTTCACAATTACACATGTTTCCACTCTGCAGCCTAGGCCTAAGTCAGCAGAAAAGTTATGGGTCAGGATTGAGGCTCATTAACAAAAGAATGTATATGCTAAGTCATTGGATGCTTGTATTATACATATGCATACAGGCAAAATAAAATATAAAATGCTGCAAAGTAATGCACCTTCTAAAATCCACTCCACCTTTTTCCTCCCCCCACCCTGCCCAACCCAACCTTGCTTCCTAGTTTACTTCCATGTGCAGCAAATTTCCACTTCTATTATTTACTTTAAAATGGTTGTTTAGGACTGAGAAAGAATGTTCAATTATTGTTCTATTATTTGGCTATGTCTATATTTTTCTTTCCAAAACATTTTAAAAGCAGAGGGAAAAAAAAGAAAAGGAAGAAAAAGTAACCAAAAAACCGCTGTTACCTAAGAACCTATTGAAATTCTTTAAGTGTCTGAGCATGCATTATGTATTCACCAAGTTTGCTGCTGGTGATGTAAGTTAGAAATTCTCCTGCTGGTTTTGATTACAGCTGCAGAGTCACAGATTTGAACAGAAGCAGACAATCATTATTCAGAGCCTGCACATAAATATAAAACATTTCCTTTTTCCTTATCATATAAAACTTCAACTATGATTACTTCAAAGTGAATTCCTGTTTTCTTCAGATTTTCTCCACGTATGGTTTTACAATTAACACAATATATTCTATCCAACAAAACTCTGCTATTTGCATATTAAAAGGTCACTGTACAGGTTAAAGTTATTTAACTGTGAAAGGGATGATAATTTCAAAATCTTTTTATATCCAGATAAAATACAAAATTACCTCTAATTTGCACATTTCTAATTTGCACATTTACAGACACACTATAAAAGAGTTTTAGGATAATGGTATAAGCACTATAATGAGCTTTCAGTTAGGCTGTGACAGCTCTTCCCTCTAGTCCTTGCGTTGTTATTTAATTATTTAAAACAGTGCCATGGCTTTAAGGTAGTGATATAAAAAGTACTTGCTAAAACTAATATTTCTGAGCCAAAATGGCAGCTCCCAAAAAAATGCACTATCAGTCTCCATGCTCACAAGTATCCCTGCCCCTCCCCCCCCTTTTGTGTGGAAGTATCATTTGCAAGGCAGGCTGGGAAGCACTGATCCTAATTTACCACTTACCCAATCTGCACCTTCAACTGCATGTTTCTGTATTCAGATTTGAGGGTTCCTGGTTACCTTCATCTTTGAAAACTTTAGATCATTAGATTGAGTCATTCAAAGCAACAGTAAATGACATGACATGCCATACACGACTTCATACTGAAGTGCTGCATGTTGCATATTGCTAAAGCCCTCTTGTACTTTTTTGTTCCATTTTCCTAGCTCCTTTGTGCAAACACAAGTACTTTGTGAATTTCATAGCATACTCAATCCTGAATTACTTTTAACAAAAGTAAAGCTCACTGAATTTCCTGTGAAACAAAAGTAATAACACTGTATTCCTTCTTCCATCTAGATAGCTCTTGAAGTTCTTTACAGACAAGATTAGATTATATATAACAGCTGAACATTTCATCTACCACCATCCCCAATGCTGGTTGATCAATTATTATTTATATTTATATCCAGAAAGGCTTAACATAAATAACCCTATCCAGAAAGGCTTAACATGAATAACTAAAAACCCACAGAGAAAGAGCAGTAGATTCCCCAAATGACAACCTAAAGCCTGAATACTTTGTCCAATTCCCACTCACTCCCACTTCCCTGCCTTTTCCCAGAAAAGCAAACCCACTGGCCAATCCCCAAGTGTGCTTCTCCACTTTGTACAAGAATATTTGTGTATAAATATGCATGTGGGTACATGCTTGTATTTTTAAGCACACGTGTGAACATGATCCATCGTTAAATAGACCTTTTCCATTTAGCAAACCGATCACTAACTAAGCTTAATCTTAGAATGATTAGAATGTATAAGTGTTTATAAAGAAACAGATGAATAGCATTATACTATGGGCTGTTGGGAAACTATTTGCTCTAATGATTTCCTATTTTGTTTATATGACTTACCATCAAATCATATTGTTTCTTCCCTTCCCCCCACCATATTGTCTAACTTGTTAAACTGGAGAGTAATTCATAACAACACATACATTTCTGGTAATAATTTTCAGGTGTCTAACCATGCATATAGCTAGATATGGAACAGCTTTGCAACTCTGAGAGCATTTTTTGGAAATAAGGGGAAAGAATTGGAATTTGTGAGATGCATGGCTTTACAAACCACCAAAATACCTTAGTTTTAGGCCTTCTGATGGACTTAAAATTTCAGAAGTATTTTTAACTCTTTCATTTCTTTTTACTAAGTCAAGAACAGACATTCAGTTTCTCCTGGGAGAGTTGCTGCTATCCCAAGAGAAACTATGTGTATTCAAGATTTTTCTCCAAGAGCAAAAATAGCTGTTTCAAGAGAAAAAAAACCTGGGAACAACCTAAGTTAAATCGCTCTTGGAAGAGTGAATGTCTATACGCATTCCCTTGTGAAAGAAGCCACACCACAGTCCTCCTGTCCCACGCTCCCAGGAAGACTCACAGATTGTAAGGCTGGAAGGGACTTCAGAAGATCATCAGGTCCAGCCCTGTGCACCAAGCAGAAAAGACAGCTGGGGGTCAGGTGACCCCAGCGAGGTGACTGTCTAGTCTCCTCTTAAAGATTTCCAGGGTTGGCAATTGTACCTGTGTGTTGTTTGCTGACCTCTACTGCTCCAGCCAAGCAGAGAGCAAAACATGCTCCTTTCAAGGTCTCCTGATTGTGCTGTAGGGATACACAAGCTAACTCTGACCAGTCAGGGCTGCCCAGTCAGGGCTGCCCTTTGCACTACTGCCATTCTGTCTCCAGGCAGACAGAAGGAGTTTGCAGAGCACTGAGATGTATACATAGAGGCTCCCTAGCTGTCCAGTGTCATCATTGCAAGTTTGCTGCTCCTCAGAGGCTCAGCATTTGAACGTCTCTTCATGAGTCTCCAAGTAAAATTTTCTACCAGAAGAACAAACCTGAGAGCTTTCTCCCAGATCACTTGAACAGCTTAAGGTACAGTTCTCTCTAGAGCATATCTGATGTAGCCATTTTGCATCAACAATATTACTCACTGATGCAGGAATCTATGCATATTCAACAGATTCACTGTTTTTCCATACTAACTTAAACAGAGATAATCAGTGGGTTACTCAAGAACCTAGGACAGGGACAAGAAGCAAAAGGCTCCAATTACCCCTCTCACAAGTGCTGGTTATATTCTGAATCAGCAGTGTAACTGGGGTAGGGGGGAGTGAGGCAGAAAGAAGGGTGCAAAAATAGGTACTGCTGACTGCAGCACCATCATTAACAGGCTGGCATTGCCCCATATGTCATGGCTGCTCCAGGTGTGGAGCTCCCCTGAAAAGAAAGAAAAAGGGTGAGGAGCACACAAACACTGAAACAACCTTTTGAGGCATTAAACAGAACACTATTGTAATACAATGAAAACAGTAGCTGTTCCAGGAGCCTACTAGACATGAGCTTTCCCCACATTGATATCCTTGTTGCCATTGGGTCCAGACCTCTGACTGTACAAGATGTTACATAATAAAGGGAAAAGACTCCCATCTGAAAAGCTCAGGTGTCTTCCCATACCTATATCCCACTCATTTTTTTCCTCGCTTGTCTCCGAGTAATCCTTCTAGGCCTGTAAATTCAGGTCCCAATGTAAAGTTTTCCTTAGTGATTGAATTTGGAAGTATATACTACTTTTTTTTTTAATTTTATCCCCACCTTAATAAAAATACTTTAGTACTATTTAAAAGTATGATCCCCACACAAGAGCATCATGACAGTCATAAAAATCAATACATAAATTATTGCCTAATTCTTCCATAGTCTTACAGAAGCACAATTGCACTGACATTAATGGAGTTGCAAACACACAAACAAAAAAACCCACTGAACTCAGAAGATATAGAAGCCTAACAAATCTAAATTGAAATGACATGAACAATTCAGAGGCCTCATGTGAATAGGATGAGGAATGACTCATTGCTCAAGACTCAAATTGAACTAAAACAATTTGGAGTTCATAAAAAAACCAAACTATTTTTCTTGTAAAAAATGAAGCATTTCTTTTCCTGGTTTCACTGGAAGTAGCTGTACAAAGGCACTGCAGTAAAACCACTCTCTATATTATATATCATATTATAATGCCAGACCAGAACATGTGTCAGGTAATGCAGACAGGAAATCTTGTGGCAAAATCAAGCCATGCAAAATTGTCATCCTAGACCAAAACATTACACTTTGTGGATGATTTTCTGAACTGCCTCTCTTGAGCTTGTCCCTGTGTGGAAGATATATCTTTAAGTAGTTAAAAATTAGAAATCTAAAATTAAGAAACCTGTATGCTACAACTATTTCATACTATATAACAAAATCCATGAACTTTTTTAATATACTCCTTTAAAAGATGTGGGAACATAGGAATTTCCACATTGTATTCAATGTACTGGTGTTCTGTCTTTGACCACTATTTTTCAATATTCATACACCTTGAATCCAGTGTAACACATTTAGCCATTGGTGTAATACTGTATGACAGAGAATAAAGGAGTTTCCAAATCAGCAAGTTTCTTGAATCATTATTTCTCTTTAAGCTAAGAAGTCAAAAGCATTCTTGGCTGTAAAATTATTAGCTCTTTAAAATTATCCAGCTGCAGTATTAGTCTTGGTAACCTTTCCTGACATAGAATTAAACAGGTTTACTAAACACCAAGTACAGTACTATTTACTTTCATTGGATTTATATTTACTCCACTTAATACCTTCAGATTGTTGGTCTTGATATTATGAAGGAGCGAAAAAGAGGGTCTCATATATTTTAACTGCATTCTTTGTACTGCTGAATAATTCAACAAATCCAGCTCCTTTCTAGATTAAATTTATATAGGTTTGAATTAGGCTTGAAAGCAAATGAGTATCAGGCATTGTTCATTTCTCTTGCACATTTGCCCTCCAGTCTCTTTATCATTCCCCCAGGCTGAGAAAAGCAGGACTCTTTGAACTATACCTTCACTTTAAGTAATGCTACATAGCAGTAAGTAAAGGAAATAAGAGTGGGCAGCCCTCACATGACAACTTTGGCTACGTAAATCTCAGAACCATTCCATATCTTGGGCTGGGATAAGATTTTAAATTAGCTTATTCATAAAGTTGTTTCAGGTCTACTGAATCTATTTATGAATTTATGCCAAAATCTAATCCCCCCCAAGCAAAATGTAAAACATGCAAAAATTAAATGAAATATTTTGGGTGGGTTTTTTTAAAGCAACAAAAATTCAACTCAACTCCAAATAAAACGTTTTGCTTGATTTGATGTTTTGCTTCAACTATTGAACAAAAGCTTCTGATACTCCTACAGTTCTGCTCAACAAACCCCTGGCTCTGTTCGTGGAATGTGGGGGAAGAATGGGCAGAGCCTTGGCTCCCTGACCCTACTCACTGGCCAGAGAAACTAAGCCAGTATGCGTATGTGGGGATACTGGGGATGGGGAATCATATTAATTTACTGTAATGCAAGTCAAGAGTAAATTACTTACCCCATGCCTACTGCCAAGAAGGGTAAGCAAAGAAGGAAATGTGACTTGGGGTTTCTCAAGAATTAATGTCTCTGGGACAACTGCAATCTTTGATCAGGTCTATTCCTAGTGTCACAATTTACCCCTTAGCAATTGCACAGAACTGAATATAGTCCAAACATCAGCTCATACCACGCTTCTTAACACAAAATGACATTTTATTCTATGAACATAAACAAATATGTTCTCTAGGATCAATTTTTCCCTGTGTATTATAAATAACACCTGAATCAGAGCTACTTCCATATTTATTTTAATCATCTGTCTTCAGGTTTGTTGAGAAATCTCAGGCAGAGACTTTGGAACAACATTACAAACTTATTATTTCTCTTTTAATAAAGCTACTCCTCTTCATCACTGCTTCTCTTGAACATTTTTATGAATACAATAAAGAGAAGAGACACTCTGCATTAAAATACTCTACTTGTTGCAGAATGATGCTCTCTCACTCTTCTTAGCCTGGTTGCCTCCCACTGCCATGGAGATGGAAGCAGAAGGGTGTGACACAAACGCCTACTGCAGAACTGGTTAGATCTTGAGGTTTAAACAGGGGGAAATGGAGTCCATAACAGAAACTCTAAAGCATAAATGTGAAAACACATATAGAGTAGAGCCAGATGTTTATAGCTTTTTACATGGATTAGCCGTTTCAGAGAGATAGTATGATTTGGTAGGTAAGCAATTAGACTTTGTCTCAAGATAAGAGTGGCTACTGGATACTCTCTAAATTTTCAATATGATCTCAAAAAAAAAAATCACTCCTTTGCCTTCTCTTATTCCTCTATTCACCTTCTGTGTAAGGTGTCTAGCCTTAATTATGCTGGAAGGTAATACATTCATTGTTAGCATGGGATCTTTGAATAAGAGACAGACTATTTCCTAGCTACAAAAAATGACTCTTCTCCAAGAAAAATGTACTACAGCTGGTCAATTCTCAGAACTGTCTTTTTGCAAAAAAACCCCCCGATATTTCAAAGAAATTTTCATTCACATTCAGGTGGAAACTTTAGTCATTTCAGCTTTTCCCAGGCTAGAAAATTCCAGAACACATCTGTTTCAAAGAAATCAAAATACTCCCATTTGAGACTGTGTTTTAAGAAATGGAGCAGCTAACTGCCCTACATTTTGGGAGCTCCTTGGACAGATCTACCAGACTCAAGGGTTCCCCTGCTGTAGTCCTGAAACTTCCATCATGATTTGGTACTTGGGCCCTTAGCCTGAGAGATCTGACAGCAGCTTCTAGGCACAAGCCAGGAACAGGCCTACGTACTGACAAAATACTGGGTCAATTCTCAGAGGGATGAGGTGTGGTCACAGTATACTCAGCCTCATCTTCTGCAGGATCAACTGCTACAGTGGTATAGGCAAGCCCCAAAGCCTTCCAGGCTTACTGTCACTGAATGGGAAGCTTAGAAGCATTGAAAGCTCCAACGTGGATCTCTCAAGCAAACACCTAATAAGAAACTTGGTAGGAAATTAGGCAGTTTGATGGAACCAAGAAGTTCCATCAAACACCTCTGTTTGGAAAAAGCCATTTGGAGGAATGACCATCCATTTCATTGGAAAATTTCTGCCTAGTTCCAGCTTTAACTTCTACTTGTGACTTATGGCTAGTGCCTGGTTTAAATTGCAATTTCACATTTTTCGTGACAAATTAAGTGATTTTCATGAAAAATGCGATTTGCAACAAAATGCAACTGTGGGGAGTTCCCCGCAAGTAGCCATATCATGGCATTTCATTGCATCAAGACGGCTGCTACAGGCTGGGGAAAGCATTCCCCAGCCAGCAGAAAAAGCCTAGCAGCCTAGGGGAGGGTAGAAAGGGTTGCAAAAGAGATGGGGAAGGAGAGAGCTTGGGAATGGGGAGGGGAGGTGCTATTTGCTTCTCCAGGCAAAAAAAACGGGGTGCTTCACCATGAGAACACACACATGGTAGAGCAAACAGTCTTTCCCCTACCCAATGCCAGGTCCATCTCCCAAGGCAGCCTCCAGGCACCTCCATCCCTTCCCCTCCCCCCCCCATGCCCCAGTTTTCCTGCCTGGAGGAGCACCTCCCCTATCCATTCCTAAGTTCTCTCCTCACCCTATCCCTTCTGCCACCCCTTCTACCCTCTCCTGGGCTACTAGGCTTTTGCTCCTGCTGGAGAATGCTTTCTCCAATCTGCAGCAGCCATCAGCAAACAGAAGCAATTGGGCAGTAGGATTTCAGTGCCATAGTGTGAAATTGGCAGCTGCCACCACAATCAGGTCACAATATTAGTGACCTGGGCCCATGATTTAAACTAGGCCCTACTCATGGCTAGTGCTGCATAAGGAAGAGGATGTTGAGAAAATCATGCTACCACAAGAAAACGAGAGATTGCCGAACACAGTGGAAGAGCTGAAGAAAAGAGTGGCAAGCAGCTCAGATGTAGGTTTCAAAATAAAGATCCTATGCTCTATTAGTAGAAAGTCTTAGATAACCCCTGCAGAAAATCTATTTCTTCTCCCTTTCATCTTCTGTTCTCTGAAAAGGAATACAGAGTAACCCCAAATAGCAGTGAAGTCAGTGAGAACTTTTCCATATAACTCAATGGGACAGGGTTAGCTTGGTTCACCTATGGTTGAAATCCATCTACCTGAAAGCTGCTCTAGGCCTTAAAACCCTACAGTGTGAGAGCTTCTAAAATGTGGTGTCAATTGAATAATTGAAATGGACTGAAAAATAAACCATAGAAGGAAATTAATTTTAAAATGAAGTTTTAAAACACCAGTGTTTCATGCAAAACCAATTAAGTCTTAAGTATTGGTAAGTCAGGCTGTGCAAAGCTTCAGTCCCTGATTTGATTCAGTGGAGATTTAGCCTCATTCAGTGGCCGAATCGCTAAATCTGAATCGAATCAGGAGACCCTTTAATGTCTCCGAATTGAATCGGAACCCTCTGAATCGATTCAGAGAGATTCAGAAAGATTCAGCAATTCAAACAGAGACACCTTTAAATGTATTTTCTACATACGTCTAGGTACCAGGCAGCTCATCAATACTGCAATGCTGGGGCAGATGGAGCATCCCACAGGAGAGCGGGGGGCTCCCCAGCACGCTTGACAACAGACCCTGAAGTGGACCAGAAGCACTTCCAGTCCACTTCCAAGTCCACCGGCTCAGCAATTGGTGCCTCCTGGGTCTGGGTAGGCACCTGGGGTCCCCCCGCAGCCAATTGCTGAGCCAGGGGTTGGGCCTGCACGCTTGCCAGTGGACCCAGATGTGGACCAGAAGTACCTCCGATCCACTTTCGGGTTCGTTGCTGAGCAAATAAGGGACCCCCCCCGCGCTCCTGTGAGATGCTCCATCCACCCCACCATTGCAGTGTTCACGAGCCATGCCTGGTAGCTCAGGATATGTAGAAAAAACTTTTAAAGTTGTGTCTATGGCTGAATCACTGATTCTCTGAATCAGCATCAAATCTTCAGATTCAGATTCGGCCAAATTGAATCAGGGACAGTGATTCAATCAAATCCAAATCGAATATGGCCCGTTTCGCACACCCCTATTGGTAAAGGCTTCCTAAACAAATAGTAGGATTTGTTGTATAAGAACTGCTACAAACTCTAGGATGTGTATCCAGTTTCAGACATTGGCAGTGTTTCTCTGAGTGCTCTTGGATCACATGTTTATCAAATTCCAACCAATGCCCTATGACTGTTGTTAGTTATACTGTAGATATGAAATAAATTAACAACAAATCAATGCCAATATGAATGTCTGACTTTGAAAACAACAGCAAAACTATTGTAGCTCCTGAATGTAAAATATTTTATCTCCAATCCATCAGTATATTTAATGCACACATGCATACCAAAACGAGCATTTGAGATTTTAGCTCCAATTTTGTTGTTGTTAATGTCTCAAGGGCAAACCCACAGAAGATATTTGGCAATACCAGGCATGCATTTGCACATAGAGAATCATATTCTTCCTCTTTGGTCCTAGAATGTTGATTTTTGCATTACGCAAGAAAAAGTTTACAGGGCTAACACTTCCCTTGTATGTATGCATACAGATATATAGACACAAAAACCCTGAAATGCATTATTTATCTATATTTGTTATGTATGCTTCAAAAGTGTCAGATATGAAAACCTTCATTCTCATCTGAACTTTATGTTTCTGAACAAGTTCTAGGCTGCCTGTTCCATTCAGACAAACAGGATCTCTTCTGTTCACAAGTACAGTAAAATACAATGTTAGCAAACTCTGAAAACAGCACTCAAATGATTCCAGACTCAATTGCTATATCTTCTCAAAGAAAAGTAGTAACTAATGCGTATCATTGCTAAAAGGCACTGATGGCCACAGCCTTTGCAATGACTCATTCTCCTAAAGAATAAGCTTCCTTCCTGGGAGAGAAGGCTAAAACACAACATTTCTCTTCCAATCAATCAGCGTGTATGACATGAAAAAAGAAAAGAGCAATTAAGGTTGTGTTTTTGGATGATATGTCGTACCACAAAAATTGATCCTTTTGAAGGGAATTTTCTGGATTATACTTGACAGAAACTAGTAAAGTCAAATGAATGCATGAAACCCCCTCCCACACTATCCGGGGTCTCAAATCTCAGTGGCTCCTGGCATAGTCCCTCTGGTATGATCCATTCATGAAAAAGGAAGGTCTGGCTTTGACAACAAATAATGTTTCCATATCTGACCTTCTAACTGGTTTTTTTCCCCCTTCACACTTGGGTATTTCAGAAATCCACAAAGGAGTTGGAAACATCTTCTCAATTGTCTCAGAATTCTGTTTTCTTCATGCAGCTGACACAACAAATCTTTTAGGCTGGAATTACTCCATCACACAGCTACAGCACCCTATAATCTTCATGGTAGCTTGGTATCCTTTTTTCACACAGAGACACACGTGCACACACACAGCACATTGATCTTCTGCCTTTGGGGAATTTGCTTCATATGGAGCATCTTGAGCCACTTGCTTCTTTAAAATATTCAACTGACAGGTAGGACTGAAGCAATGAGTCTTATTACCAGCAGAGTTGCTTCTGGCTTGCTATCTTCCAACTAGAGTAAGTGCCATTGCCTGAAGTTATTACTCCAAATCCAAATGCTTATGGGTTATATTTATATTTAGGACATCCCTAAGCAAAGTATGGCCCATAAATCTCCCCAGGGCAGAAGCAACAGGGTATTATGGCTAACATGGAGCTCGCCACTCCTGCCAAGCAGTCCAGAGCACCACTAGTAGTTATATAAGGTCATCTTTTTGCACTTGAACATTTACAGTCTTTAGTTCCATAGGTCTTGAGTTGAAAGCAAACTGCGACAAGAGCAGGTGGCCTAGCTACTGTTCAGCAAGCAGGCTGTTAACAACTCAGCACTCAGGCAGACATGCAAACTGGAAAAAATGAAGCAGAGCTAGAAATCAGAGGTTCATTCAAGAAGGAATCCAGGCCAACAACTACCAGTGAATCAAGGGTGAGAAAGGCAGAACTGCACAGCCAACTTCTAGAAGCTTGGGTCACAGGTAAGTTTCCTTCTGTTCTTATACTTAACTAATTGACATGTGACTTTGCCATAACATGATGCTTTTACACAAGGCTGAATTCCTAATGCACAACTATACATACAGACCCTATCCACCAATTAATAAAGTTTAAAAAGGGAGATAGAATACCAGTAAAAGAGAACTATTACTGCATATGTTGTTGAACAGAATCCCAGTGAATATGTTTTATATGCATCCTAATATAATGAGTAAACGTGGGGGAGAGGAAGGTTGGGGAAGAGAGATTAGTGGTGATTAGTTTTGCAGTATAAAAATAAGATCAACCTAAACACAGTCTCTAGCACAGTTAATTTAATCCAATTGGTCTTTGATAAGTTTCTGCAAACACTGGTAGTAAAAAGTTTTTGCCAATGCCAGGAGCAGAATGTGGCTCCCTTTGTGTAAGCAAAGCCAGCTCTTTCCAAAACAAGACTGAAGCTCTTATATAGGGCAAGGCAAGACTGATCTTAGTTACCACAGTGTAATCTGAAAATTTTCCATCACCCTCAGTGAAATTATTCCATATTTACCCTGGTGTATATAACGGCTTAATCTGGCTCTATAATTTTAAGTTTTCAGAGTTAAACTCCATTTGCTCTAGAGTCCCCTAACCAGCAGTGATTTCTACATTGGCAAATGAATTGGCCCAAATAATAATTCAGTGCAAAGACAGTTCTGTTCAGAATAAATGTATGTGAACAGCCAGCCAGCCTCTTGAAATCCTAGATGATACAAATATTTTTGGCATGGGATAGTAGTAACTTTACTGTTAGGAGAGTCATTATTTGGACAGGAAGTTAAAACAAAATTCCATTTCTGCCGCCATCTGGTAGCTCTCCAGATAGAAGTTAATCACATAATGCTTTTCAGAAAGAATGAATACTGGAGAAAACCCATCCTGCATTTGCTCACTCAGGACAACAGAGTTTAACGTCTAATTTTGTTTGTGAGCTTTACTGAATACGGTGAATGAAACAGAAAAGTTAATAAATTGCCAGGCTCCAGGATCCTGCTCCAGCAATAGACATTACCATCTGCCCCAAAGGAAGGTGCAATAGAATAAAATCCAGCAATAGACAGTTATAGGATAATAAGCTGGCAAAGAAACTTACTTCCCAAAATCTTTTAGTAAGATAGTAGCTTGTATCTTGAGGCAAAACTGCTTTTATTCTTTCCAAAACTTTTTTTTTTTTTTTTTTCTTTAAAACAATCACAAGAGCTTTTTTTATACTTCAAAATCAGACACATGGTTGTCTCCATGTCATTTTTTAATTAGGTGACCATAACCTGAAGACAAATGGCTTTTAGATGAAGGTACGCAATTGCTTTATTTACACTGCTCATTAAGTCCAGGAGCTTGCTAGGGAAACTAACTTTCAACATATTTAGCATATGAAATATGCTAAAAATAAAAAGTGGTAGCTCCTGTGAAACACTGAGCAAAACTAAAAACATTTGAAGTTAATCAAGTGATTTATGACAAATACATTTAAAAACTCATTTATTTAAAACAAACAAAAGGTTTGTAAATTTTCTTGCAACTCTCAGTTATGGTCCTGGTCTCGTTCAAATTAATCTCAGCTGCTGTTAGCCCATGAAAGTTCTCCAACACTGTGCTCTTCTGCTGAGAAAGTTAAGCTGCAACTATGAGAAGTAATATGGTATGTTCTTTTCTTAGCACCCAGGAACTCATTATCATGCCCCAGTTCCAGCATAGTCTGATTCGATTTACTTAATCAGAAAAGGCAGCTAAATTTCCCAAGAATTAGGTCAGACAACTACAGTGAACATATTCAGGGAATCATCCAGGTATTCTGATGCGGGTGCAGGTTCTTCCCGGGCAGAGCAGAGAAAGAAACAATATTGGGTTATAGCTTTTCCATCACTCTACTAATCCAGGCAGCGTGTTCAAAAGGTTAAGCTGGAAAAAATTATGTATGCCAGCTACTTGCTGTACTTTCTTATCAATGTTAGGAGTGCACTTCCTACCTAACTTCATACAAGAACTGATTAACTGGGGTGGAGATACTGTCATTGAACATGCGAACAACCTTGCTTCACAATAGGTGAGGGGTTTTATTTTCCTTCTTTTAAATCACATAAGATAATAGGCTACTAAATCTATCCCAACCATCAGAGGAGGATTAATTTCCCTAGGCCATGCTAACCCTAGATGAATCGATCAGAAGAGACCTTTGAATAATACTGGAAACCAATGTTGAGCCATAGAAGTAGGAACTGGAGTCTCCACCTTCTGTTGGAAACACTAGGATTTTTACATGGGGGAATTCCAGGCTTTCATTGCAGGCTCAGAAATTTCCTCTGCTCTGGAGCCAGATATTATGACCTTCTGCTTTTGAAAGGCCATAGCTATTTACTGTTGAATAATTCTATATTATTAACAACAGATATAATTATGTTGACACAGTTACAATATCTATTTTCTTAATATTATAGTACTGGCCAGATAGAAAACATTTTTTATTGTTGGTTGAGAGTAAAATATTTATTATTAAAACAGATTTCATTGCTAGTTGTTACAAAATTAGACATCAATTTTTATGTTATAGGCCTGAATCTCTTAGATCCAGGATATCTACAAATACTTTAGCAGGAAGAAAAACTACCCATGGTTTTAAGTCTAATAGGTTTTAGAGAGTTCTGACCAGGCTGAAAAGCAGTGTGATAAAGACCAAGCAGGAGCCTTGGCTGCAATTTGTTCAACACTAATTGTAGTCAATTTTTTTTGTTTCGATCAAAGTTATGAAAATGACTCAACCTTATGTTACAAATTTTATACTCACCAAGTGAAAATTGAAACATATGCCTGAGATATATAAAGGAGTTTATAGAAGATTCCTTGGTGATTGGGGGAAAAACTGTTCTGCTTTGTTATTTGTTTCATCTACTGAAGACATTTTTCAGAATATGCAGTGCTCCCAACCATCCTATATACACTCTCTTCCAGCTTTTTGAGCATCCATCTCATATTCTCCAGCTTCCTTGCTGAAATGATAGGGTTTTTTAATGGAGTATGCAAGAGGGAAGAGAGTGTTTTAGAACTGGAGCAAGAGTTTTTTTCAGAAGGTTTCAGATGTGTATGTACTTTGGGGAAGGATTTTAGATGAGCCCCCAAATACCTTTGAGTATGGTCCAAGGAACAAGTGGATACAGCTTTTATTCATAGGTCCAAAAAATCTTTGACGGGAAATTAATGGAGGAGTAAAGGGGAATAAAATGGAAAAAAAAAATAGAAGTCCTTTATATGTACCGTACCTACTTCAATTATTTAAAATAAAAAGCAACCACTAGATGGCACTGATGTGTTAACAGCAGTCCATGTTGCTCTTCTCTTATGACCCTGCTTTTCTGCTGTTTATTTTAGTTCCGTCACTCTCAGCAAAGCCTAACATTAACAAATCTTTGCATTCGAACAAATGAATTAGGTGTTCAGTGTTACATACATATAACCACACTGAATTTTTTATCAGCTTTATAATGTAATGGCTTCATGGATTATCGAAAGAAGGAAAAAGTAGTATTGCTCTGTTAATATCAGTTATACATTTTGATTTCTCTAGAGCTTGTGTAGGAGAGAGGATTGAGGGTGAATTCAAAGCATAGGGAGGTAAGAGCAGAGGTACACTCACATCCTAAATGAGGCTAAATACCTCTTAGAGGATAAAATCATTGCAAAAAGTCACATGAAAAATAGCTTATGACATTATGTATCTATGACTGCAATGTATTTCCGAAGACATCAATATGTAAAAGGCTTGAAAGGTCACAGGTGCCAACATATTTACATATGCATATGCGCTCTTGCACGCGTGTGTATATTGTACCACAAATGTGTGTACACACACACACACACGCTGTAATCCAGTCTCTCTCAAACATCACATGATACCACACATTTAAAATCCAATACTTCCAATACTGAAGGGCTACATTTTCATAGTCTCATACTTCATAAATTCAATATATAAAAACATGCGTTTCTTAAATAACATAGAATGTGAGTGCTTTCCTCTACATGGGAAATTCAAGGCATTGTTGTGTTTCAGGAGAAGGTTCCCATTTGATGAAGTAGTTGAAGGACTGAGGTCTCAAATGACACCTGATTCCACATTGGAGCCCCCTTAAAGAGACTCCACTGTTCAGACACAGTCACTTATCAGATCAGGACAAACTCTTTCAACCATGGCTTTTGTATCATCTGGTAATTCAGGTCATGCTGGACCCTAGCATACAAAAACTGGGTCACCCATCAGAACCCAGCCTCCCAAATCATGTGCCCTTTAATTAATTAAAATTATGAACAAAACTTAGAACAAAAACATGCAAGCAATTTAAGGGAGATAAGGAAACCTCAGAAGTAGACCAGAAAACAAGAGAAATATTTGGGCTGAATTGCATAGATATATGGAACACACCCAGAAGTAATGAGCTTAAACTCCAACAAGGGAGATGTAGATTAGATATTAGGAAAAACTTTCAAATTATGAAGCTGGTTAAGACTGGAATAGTTTATTGATTTGACACATGCCAAATCAACACTCAAGATCTCAGTATTGCGCTGTTAGACAGAAGGGCATGATACAAAATTATATACACACACGAACTACAAAAACACTCTATGGGTTCATACACAATTATATGCACATACACAAACACGCACCTCCATGGCTGTGTGTTAACACTAGGGGGTGTTTGAGGTAACTTGGTGCTCAGGGTTACTTGAGGCCAAGGTGCCTTTAGGGTTACTTGGGGTCACTTAGGGTTAATGTGCCCCCAGATTACTCAGGGTCACCTGGTGCCAGGCTGGAAGCAAGGGAAAGATGAACATCTTGCTGGGGTCATTTGACCCCAGTATTCTTTCCTGCCGTGGCAGGGGGTCAGACTAGATGATCTGCTCAGGTCCCTTCTGACACTAGAAACTATGAAACTATGAAAAAGCCCAGTGGCAAGGAGGAGGCAACCAGGAAACAGAGGTAAAAAGCTGGGAGATCAGGAGGCAGATAAGTGGTGACAAGGGGCAGACAGCTAGGAAACAGAGGCAGAAAGCTGGGAGATTGGGGCTGAAATGTGGGGCATAACACTGAGAGATCAGGGCTGGGAATGAGGCAGAAGGAACCAAGAAACCCAACTGTTTTAAAATAACTGTTTTATTATTCAGGCAGCACACTATACAGCCCCATGAAATTACTGGTTTCCACACAGACACTCTCTTTGTCACACACACACAGGTAGCAGGAGAGGAAAGGCTTGTGGAGGGATTGGAATCAAGGTGTGTGGGGATAGAGTCCAGGTCCTTTGCTTGGGGAAGGAAGGTGGGTGATAGCTACCTGTCCTGGGCTGCGATTTGATCCTTGCTGGCCAGTCGAGGTTTTGTCCAGCAAGGTGTTGTCCTGAGGGTGTCACTGGCAGGGCCTCTGGGTAGTTAGGTGGTGTGGTATAGTACTGGTCCAGATGGAGACGGCATCCCAAAGAGATCACACTCTACCACCCCTTTTAGAGGGGTGAGCTACTGTGTTTCCTATGGGAAGGACATGTCCAGGTATACATGCAGATCCAGATGTCCTCATTGTCTGATGGGACACTGGTGGGGTGGCTGGTTTCTGTAGGGTCTTTGTCTTCCAAATGCTGGGTCTTGTCTCTGTCCCTGGGTGAGGTCTGTGGTTCCTGGGTGAGTCAATGCAAGGCAATGGTCCATTTGTTGAATTGATCATTAAGTAGAGGCCTGCTACCATTGTACCTCAAGCACGCTCATTCATTCCCATTCATCCAGGCACTAATTTACATGACCCTGGTTAGACAAGAGTCACAGTTACAACATACATACAATAGGTTATATTTGGGCAGAGGACACAAGATGGAGGCTTGACATACAAAATGGAAACTTAACATTACTTGACATTACAGACACCAGCCTAAATCATATAATGCAATATAAAACAGTAAAAATCAATACAAACCTAATAGAACACTATTTACAATATAAAAGGGGCTTGTTACTATAAGGGAGTATAAAAGCTTATCTTAGTTTACCTGGTACTACTTGTAGGGATAGAGAGGGCAGAGAGAAAGTCAGAAATGTTTGGGGAAGGGAATGCATTTTTAAGTTAAAAAAAACAAACAAAAAAAACAAAAAAAACACCTGGGGTGGGGCGGGGGGTGCTACAAGTTTATCAAGAGAAATTGTGGAGCCCCCATCCTCAGAAGTTTAAGAGCAGGCTAGACAAATATTTGTCTGGAATGGTTTAAAAAGGCATGGCTATGCCTTGAGCAGGGGGTTGTGCTAGAAGGCCCTTTGAAATACCTTCTAGCTCTGTTTTTCTATGTTATTAAAATCATAGAAAATCAGGGTTGGAAAGGACCTCAGGAGGTTATCTAGTCCAGCCTCCTGCTCAAACCAGGACTAGCCCCAACTAGACCATCCCAGCTAAAGCTTTGTCTAGCCAGTTCTTGAAAACCTCTGTAGCAGGGCTAGGTGTGCCCGCCACTTTAAGGCTCCTGGAGCTGGCAACCTCCAGGTGCCGATGAGGGCAGCCATTTTGGGCTCAGATCTGCCTATATAAACGGGACAGTTTGGCTGCTGAGGCAGGCAACAACATTGCCTGGCCTAAGGGCTACCGAGTTTCCTCTGGAGGTAAAGGAGGAGCTGTAGGGGATGGTAGGAGGCTGCTGGTCCTGGCTACAACTGGAAACTACACCCTGCCGGGAGTGGGTGGCCTGGTGGGCTCCCAGTGGCGCAGGAGCCCCCAGGAAATACCAGGCCAGTGATCATCCCAGTGAAAAGTGAGTCGGGGTGCCTTAACAGGTAGTTGTGGGGGTGCAAGCCCCGAGGAGGAGAGCTGGAGGCCAGGTGTGGCCAAGGCTACCTGAGCCCTGTGGGGGTTTGAGATCCTGAGGACAAGAGTTGGTACAAGGATGTGTATTCCTCCTTAATATAGGGTGCCATGCCCCCACCTCTCCTTCCTGTCCTGTCCCTCCTGTACAGCTTATATCCCTTGACATTCACCACCCAGTCATGCATTGAGTCCCACCATGTTTCAGTGATCCCCACTATGTCTGGGCTGGCATCAGCCAGCAGGAGGGCGAGTTCCTCCTGCTCGTTTCCCATGCTACAAGCGTTTGTGTAGAGGCATTTGAGGCCTCCTGTGGAAGTGTGTACTGACCCCCTAATCCCAGCATTGCCTTTGCCCCTGTCGCTTACCTGTTTATTCATTTTGCTCGATAGTCTAGGCTGGGCTGTAGTTGTGGGTGTTGCTTGGTCAGGCAGTCTGATGTTTCCTCCACCCTCAACTTCCCCTTCCCCTGATGAGCCTAGTTTAAAGCCCGCCGGAGGAGGTCCGCCAACCTAGAAGAGAACACACGCTTACCTTTAGGGGAGAGGTGGAGCCCATCCCATCCAAGCATGTCTCTTGTCGTGATGTACCGGTCATGGCTGAGAAAGCCAAAGCCCACCTCGAAGCACCATTCCCATACCCACCAGTTGGTCTCCACAATGCACGTTTCATGCCGTCTGCCACGTCCACTCACTGGCAGGGTAGAAGAGAAAGCCACCTGTGTGCAGCCTCCCACCTAATTACATCTATTAATTAATCAATTAAGACCAAGGCATGGCAAGTGAGAAGGCAGGTGGTTAGCTCAAGAACAGGTGGGCAGGCAATGCGGAGATCAGCCCTGGTAGGTCCCTCTGTTACAACCTCCAAGGATGGAGATGCCACCACCTCTCTGGGAAACCTATTCTAGTGTTTTACTACCCTCATAGTGAAAAATTAACACGAGACATGAATCCACAATCCCTGGCTTAGGAGGCCAGTGCCTTATCCATTAGGCAATGTATCATTTTGCACCAAAAGTAGCCCATGCCAACCACTGAACAGGAAGGGAGGTACACACCAATGTCTCTAGTGACTGGTTTTCCTTAATATAAACATTAAGCAGTGTGCTCTTTCCCCCCCTCCCATCTCCCTTTCAAATGCTTCATAATTAGAAAGAGTAACATAATGAAGGAGTGGGGGAGTTCAGGGTACCAGACATCCACTTAATGGGGGTATATGAACCACAGCAATCACCGCTGCCTCAGCCACCTAGAACACAGGTCCTGGTAATTATACTGCTGATTAGAAATGATAGGATGGTATTCTGTACAATATCAGATCCCCACCTTTATCATCCTTGCAGGACAGTCATTCATGCACAGGGATGTACTCGCCACATATCTGAGGTAACTGGGTCTGGAATCATGAAAAATCTGGCGGGGGGGCAGTCTGATTCTGGGAAAATTGTTTCTTTATGCTATTTTGAAATAAGCAATTCCTTGGGTGTGATAATAAGCCAAGTGACATTTCAATATTTGTGTGCTGTCCCCTAATCAAAGCCGACATCCTGAAGAGTGACAACCATGTGCATTTTTAAGAGACTGAAAAAAAATCTCCTTTGTAATTTAAACACTTTGATATAATGAAACAAATTGCTTCCCACGTGCCAATATTTGAAATTCTCATAAGTATTTGCTGAGTTGCTGTCCACATGTTACTGTTTTAATCATCCATAGTAATCATTTCCATACACCCAAAGCACTTAGAAAAATACAGACAAGACCTAAAGAGAGACTGACACAGTTATGCAAGAAGCAGCTTGTGAGAGTAAGCCCTAAACAAGAAATATGAACCGGAAGAAACTGGGTGCTATTAAGGCGAAGAAATAACCTCCGGTGCAGTTTGTGCCAGAGTCAGCTCCTCCCAGGCACAGCATCTACACTTGCACCTGGGACTGCAGCATTCTGAGTCAGGATGGAGTAGCCCCAGGCTGGCAGTAGGCTCAGGGGGTAAGGCCCAAGCAACAGTCAGGCAGCAGAGGGACTGGCTGAGGTACAAAAGTGCAGAAGTACAGGGCTAGGAGATGTCTCTTGTACCTCAGTACTTCTGCACTCTAGTACCTCAGAGCAGGGAAAATAAGTCTGCGGGATATGAGAGCCCCTTTGCCCCACCTCAAATTCTTCCCCATGCAGACCCTTCTAACCTCTCTCTAAGTACATGGAAGTGTGGTACAAATTTAAAATAGGTGACCTTGAAATAAACATAACTGTAGTCATTTGAATATAGTGTCCATATACTTACCTCATCCAGAATTGATACATTTTATCTTCTTTTTGTTACCTTATTTCTATATATATTTGGTAAAAATATATGTCTCTCTACATATAAGGCTATAAGATATCTATATCTCTATATCTCTACACTCTACCTATTATATCACAAAACCTTTAAACCTTCCCATTACAGAAATCCGCTTCCAGGATCAGGTACTCAAACATATTAGTCCAAAGCCAAAAGGCACATGATTTACTACATAATTCATTAGGCTGGGCCCCAGCAGAGTCAAGAGCATTTACAGCTCAGCAGGTACATATACTCCAGATACCCTCCACACAAAGGGTCCTTGTGCCAATTAGCTCCTACTTATGACTGGAACTGGGTGTTTTGGTCATGAGTGTTAGGATCCTCCAAAAATTTCTATGCAGATGATGCACAGGGCAACTTGGTCCAGCTCCACCTTCTGAAGGGTAGAGCCACACCCATCATGTGACAGGCTGAGAGAAGTGCCAACAGAAGAATTCTGGTTGAACTGTTCGGGACTCCTTGTGGTGATGCTTGCCAGATATTTAAAGCTGTAAAAGAAACAGGAATCATTGGAAATGGGAAAGAAAGACCAGCTCAGCTGTGCAAGTAAAGAGGAAGTTGAAATGTATGCAGAGTACTGGCTCACCCTGACTTGAAGAAAAGTAAGTGCTGAAGGGGACTGCACTCAGTAGGCACTACTATATATCTTATTCAGATGGAACCACCTGATGTAGACACATCAACCTTGAGGAAACAGACTACCACCACATGTCCAACTTTCTTTTAAACCAACTTCCTAATCTTCCCAGAAGAGATGCTGCTTATCTAAAAGGACACTGGAAATGTCCTTCACTTATTTTGCACTAAATTGTTAAAACTTTTGTTAAGAATTTTGGGTGCTCTGGGGAGTTGATCCAACTCCCAAGGAACAAACTTCTATACATTTCCACAGGAAAGATTATGCCTTTCTGTTCCATTCTGTTTACTTCATAACAATTCTGTAAGAGACATAAACAAAATAGCCTTTCCCAATGATAAAGGAAAGCCAGAGACCACCAAGCTTCTTTAAAAGCTAGTCACCATGAGCAAGAGAACAGATTTCTCTTTTCAACATGTCAACTTATTTTTAAATAATATCAGTCTATTTTGTGAATGTTTTAAGAAAGAAAATTCTTAACAAATTAATTCCGCCCCCAACCCTTTTTAGATGATTTTAGTATTAATCTCACCAATACACTAGCGGTTTAAACCAGGCTTGTCCAACATATGGCCTGCGGGCTGCCAAGCCATTTTATCTGGCCTGAGTTGCCTGCTCCATGGTGGCAGCGGCAAGACGGCGGCAAGGCGAGGTGGGCAGGGCTGGCCTGCGGGCCCCAGCCAGCAGTGAGGGCTGCTTACCCCTGTGGGGCCGGCTCATCAGTGAGCTGGGTCCTGCCGCTGCTGGAGACAGCGTGTGCAGCTTGTTCCTTGTCTCTGCACCTTGCCCCAGTGCGTGGCCAGCTCTGCCCGCACGTGTGGTGGATGGAGGCCCCAAGGAGGCCACTTCTCATGTGCTGCTGGGGATGGGAGGAGGCCAGCTGGGTCTGCACCAGCCAGAAGTTGCGGCGGAGCCATGTGCCACTCAGGATGGGACGACTGTGCACCACACAATCCTGAGCGGCACACGGCTCCGCTGCCACTTCTGCTGGCCAGTGCAGACCTGGTCAGCCTCCTCCCATCCCCAGCAGTATGCAGCTGAAACCAGCTTCTCATGTGCTGCTGGGGATGGAAGGAGCCTGGCCAGGTCTGCACCAGCCAGCAGACGTGGCAGCGGAGCCATGTGCCGCTCGGGACAGGCCAAGCCTGCACCGGTCAGTCCCAAGAGGCACACAGATAGAAGATAAATGCATAATATGTTAATTGCTTAAACGAGTTGAGCAGATGGCTGGAAGTATTATTGGATTCAGGACCTTGCTCAGACAGGAGTCTTACCCATACTGCTTGCACTACTTCCATTTTGGTGTCCTACTATTATAATTCCTTGAGAATTTCAGTTTGCAGGGGATGTGGGACAGACAAACAATCAAAACCAAAAAAGCCAACAACCCACTAGCCTATGTTTGTAATCTTTCCCTCATTTTCCCACTGATAGGGACTGAAAGGAGAGAGGAAATATGACTAGCTCCACAGGGATCCCTCTAACTGAGCAGTCCAGGTGGAAAGGCAGAATGAAAAATACATACGAAGATTTCTTAGTCAAGATGTGGTAAAACTACACTGAATTCTAGCACTGGGCTGCAAACCACTGTGAAACCACATCTCGACAATCCTTTCACTGAACAAGCAGGTCTAACCTACTTTTTATTAGCAGCAAAAAGAAGCAGAGAACATTCAGCTTTTCTACAGATTTTAAAAGACCACAGCCAAGTTATAATATTAATGTTATTTTTTCATAGTTGAGGTGCAGATGTTTTTAATATCCGAGCATTAACACTCTGCCTTAATGATTATAAAGGCCTAGACTCTTGCATCATGTTAAAAGGTCGTAAATTTAGAGTAATAAATCTTATCTAAAAACATTTAATTCAAAATGTTTAGTATTACTTAGAAATAACTGCTAAATTCCACAGTACTCATGTACTTCCAGAAGGTTTTGCCAACCTCAAATTCCTCCCTACTAAAAGGAAAGGATATTATAACTTTTTATACAAGGAAAATGCTCCACCATATGGCTGAAGGGAATATTCAAAACATACTCGATAACATAGTTTGATTGCCATAGTAGCCTCTCCTTTTCTGCCTAAGAAACTGTGGTCAAAATAAACTCCAACCACAGTGAGATACTCAGTAGGGAAAGCAAAGATGCAGACTTTTCCTTTTGCTGTTAACTTTCTCAGAATAGATTTGCAGGCTTCAGGTGGAGAAAAGCACCACCTGCTGCAACAACATTTCAGGAAAGAAAGACATAAGGAAAAGCAGAGGGAGGGGACAGGACACTGAAAAAAAGCCAACCTTATAATACAGAAAGGAAGAGCACACACCAACTGCAGAGACTTCCTCAGGCTGAGGAAGGGTTTTTAAACCTGAAAAACTGCTAAAACTTTTTTCCAGCTATTTAAGTTGGTCTAATAAAAGATATCATATTCACACAAAGAACCTTGTCTACCTGTATAAAGCACAGACCTACAACCAGCTTTCAATTAGTCTCTGCTTCTTATCAGGTTTCTTCTTGAAAGGACTTTCCAACACTTGTCTGGTGTTCATTCTTCCCAGTTACCTGGGCAGCCCTAAGCCACTTGACTCTTAAAAGGCAACAAACCCTTTTACAGGACAGATTTTTGGCTGGTGCAAATCAGCACAGCTCTATTAGCTAGTTATGCCAGTTTACACCACCTTAGAATCCAGCTCATTTACTTCTGCCTCACCCGTCCCCTGCCACCACCCTTATCAGATCACTAAATATTAATTGTTGTTAAAATGTTTAACTAAACTCTGCTTTCTGTGACAACTGATCTGAAAAGGTGGTTGTTGGTAAAATAACACTCTAAAGCATTCTGTAAAGTGTCTTGGGGCCTCTGAAAATGGAGTGGAATAGTTTAGTTGAAGACAGTTAACTGATAAAAAGAGAAAATATTTTGCCACCCATGATAATTTATCAGGGATCACCTTCCTTCTATGGAATTTAAGCCACCTCTGAACCACATTCTAGTGCGACCGTCTACATCTTTACCCGGTTTGTTTAGACTGAGAACCAAAATAATTAGAGTCTTATTAAGGCCTGTATGATTTTTTAAAATCTTTTATAACAAAACCCCCTACCACATTTATACTGACGCTCTGTATTTTTATATTTGACGTGACAGGAATGATTTTCTCATGAAAATAACACCCTAACAATGCCTAAGATACCAGCAGTACATCTTCTGAACATAAACAGTAGATTGATGGATGAAAGAATATTATTTAGTGATTCATTCTTCTGCATTTACAGGAAAGTTTATAGATTCTACCATAGCCATATTGGAAATTTATATTGACACTGAATGAACAGTGACCATGAAGACAGCAAACAGGCCATTTCCTTAGTGAATTATTCCTGAGGGTTTGCTGAACAGCTAAACATTTTACGTTGTGAGTGGCTGCAAATAAAACTGCTTATTAGTTGGCAAGATTAATATTTTCTATAGATTGTTGATTAATTGTTTAAATAGCTTTATTTGGAATCTCTGTCCTCAAAATAGCATTATAATTTCCAGAGGAGGCATAATTTTTAACTCAACTGGACAAACCTCTTAAAGCTCTAGAGAGAATATTTCTGGTATGACATGAGTGTGAGGAACAAGTGAGCTCTAACTATATATAGAGGAAGCACAAGCTCCATAACATTATTCCTTCAGAAGTGGACTGAAGACCTGGATTAATGGAGAGCAACTTCCATAAAATCCATATACCACAGATAATGGGTCATAGAGAAACAGGACTGGAAGGGACCTCCAGAGGCCATCTAATCTAACCCTCTATGTGAGGCAGGATCATCCTGACCCCAGCCATAATCTAAGCTCTGCATAAGGCTACCATCAACCCTGACACAACAAAGACCTAACACGCTAACCAGCCACTGGTAAAGCAGTGAAACCACAGTAATCAGTGTTTTGTTTCTATAAAATGTTGTCAGTATATGCTCGAGAGGTCCCAGGTAGAGAATCACACCTCCTGTTACAGAGGAAGGCAAAACCCCCACCCATCCATATCAATCTGACTACGGGGCAAAATTCCTTAGTGACCCAAATATGGTGATCAGTCTGACCCTGAGCAGGCAGGGCAAGACCCTCTGGCTTTGCTCCTAAGCAGGAAAAATCAGCACCACAATTGAAGTCCCTAGCTTTGTCTGTAGCCAATACCCAATGCCTCTGGGTAATTTAAAAAAACCCTGACATGTAACATAAAAGGGAGGGAAGCAACCAGTAAAACCCAGAAACATGGGAAATACCTACAGTAGAAAAAATAGGCACAGCTATGCCTAGATCATGCCTATCCAGCGGCTGTCCAACCTCATGTTGAACTCCTCCAGTGATGGAGCATCCACAACTTTCCTAGGCAGTCTATTCCACTGTCTCACAGTTCTAACAATGAAGAAACTTTTCCAGATAGCCAATCTAAATCTACTTTGGAACTACAAGCCATTGGTCTACATCCTTCTCTCTGCAGCAAGAGAGAAAAGGTGCTTTCCCTCTCAGGTACTTGAAGGCTACCATCACGTCCCCTCTTAGCTGCCTTTTCTGCAAGCTGAACGTGCTCCCTCAGGCTCTTCTTGTATGACTTGCCTTTCAAGCCCTTTATCTTTGTTGCCTGCCTCTGGACCCTCTATAACATCTCACAAACTAATTATTGTCCCCAAAACACTCAAGAAAAGTCATATGTAGGACTGGGGAAAGCAATACCAGACATGAGGCATGTCTATAGGTGTTAGTAAGTCAAAACAATAAACTCCAGTGCTTATTGCACCGGAGTTTATTGCTTCCCAGATGCTGCGTTTACACATACAACTGGGAGTGCAGCACATTGAGCTGGGTCAAAGCAGCCGTAGTTGGAAGAGGGCCTTGGGGAGTCAGCCTGCAAGCCCAGGGCTGCTTCTGCCTGGCTCAACTGCTGCAGAGTATGGGACACATAGGTCCTCCAGTGCAGGGCTAGCCAGCAGACTGTCCCTGCATTGACGCACTCTTGTGCCCCAGCCAGCCACTCCAGTGTCTACACATGCATGGCTATGGAGTTAATTAGTTTACTCTAGCCTAATAGCACTGCATGTGTAGATGTGAGACATTTACTGCTGAGCTAATTACTTGAGAGTGGGTTGGGCAATCTTAGCTTTGTCTCTCCTCTGTACTTATCTGTCATGACTTGGATTGAGAAGAAAAGAGAGGAGATCAGAGCTCTTTGATGTTCAAAGATAAATAAATGCCACCCAGGTGTTAAGTGCTCACAGTGTTAGTTTATTTTCCAAAATAAAAAGGGTACAACAACAGAAATCTCACTAATTAACTCATTTGTGAGGGACAACTGTACTGCAGATAAGGGATCTCTGCACTAGATACCTTATAGAAACTTTGTGAATAGTCTCTGCCACTAATTGCCTCATTAGGGGGATACCTGCTCCAGGTCTATCATACTTCGCAGGCGTCTTGTGCTGGAAGCGGCCCCCTGCTGCTCCCCCACAGTTTGCCTCACCATTTTCAGCGTTGACTGTCCCAGTGGGGTCAGGGTTTGGGGTTAACTCCTACCACACATATCTTATCTGAGGCACACTATCCCTCTCTAAGATCCTGGTAGATCTGCCTCCCAGTGCCTTAGTATCTTCCCACACTCAGCAGTGCAGCTGGGATCCTTGGAGAGGTAATCTCCCTTGGAGCTGACTTGCCGAGTCTCCTGAAGTTCCACACTCCCAGAGTCTTTCTAGATCCCAGGTTGACTCCTTGTATTCTCCCTGGAATCTCAGTAATTCCTAGTCCATCTTCTAGTGCCCAAAGGCAATCAGTCAATGCCCCACCACTGGCTTTATGCTGATTTTGGTGGGCTAATCACCAAGCCTGTCTTGGGTGTGTAATTTCCTCCACCTAGCAGAGTTCATTGTTGGGTCAGTCCTGCCCAACCTTGCCTAAGTAACAGGGCTCCTGCCTGAGTCCCTGTTACAACTCAACTACAGAAAACATCTCGTGTGGATGTGTGTCTGTACTATATGACAGTAATTCCCTTTTTGTATAGTGAAGATTCCAGCTTCATTCCCCTATGCATGTTCCCCCTCCTTCCCTTCTCTTTTGTTTTCAGTGCCATGTGCTTGTCTTAATATTTATTTCATAGCACTAACAACTTATTCCATTGTAACAAGCTATATTTTTCTGCCATTTCCCATAGGAAAATGTGATGATGTTTCTCTCTCATTATATAAACTTGATCTATTTCAAAATACCATTCAAGTTTTTCTGGGCAAAGGCTTATGCATCTTTAGTTGGAAGTTTCTTCACTTTTCCAAAATCCTTGCTATGATTCTCAGAATATTGTAGCAAATCATGTATTTATAGGACGGACATCAAATTCCATTCTAAATGTTTGATTAATCTTCCATGTTTATGATGGCAGATCTCGAAAACTGGAGGGAGAAGCAGAGGTGGTTTAAGAGAAAATAAGTGGATTAGCCAAGTTTAACCTATTATTCCTATCCTGCTTCCTGAAAAAGCCTAATCTATAGACAAGTTAGAAAGATTAATTTAAAACTAACTTTGGAAATAATGAATTTCTGCTCTTGAGCTTCTGCAAATGTGTAGCCAACAGGAAACTGTTTGCCTTTCTTCTTCTTTTTTGTTTTACACATCTTTCAGCTAAATCAGAGCTGCAAATGCACATCCAGCACACAGGGACACTATGTAGATATGTGCTATTCCCTAGGGAACTTCAGACTCACAAATCCAATAGGGGAAGAAAGCAGAATTAGAATTTCCCTTTCCGATATTTTTATTTAGCAACAGGAAAAAGGTATAAGCTCAAATTCTTCCTGAAGGACTTCAATCTCCTGAGACCCGATTATCAAACCATTTGCAGTATTTTTCCCCCTTGAAGGATGCCGTCTATAATTCCTTGCTCTCTGTGCAACATTAATGGATCACATGGAATGCGAATACTCTTTCAGTGCAATTGAAACCATGGTACATCCATTTCATGTCACATATGCAAATCAGAATATCAGAAAGTACAGTAATGGCAGAGTGTTTGTAAGTAGTGTAGTACCTTAGGTGTGGATAAGATCACAGCTCAAGGCCCCCTCTCCTAGGCAGCTGAATTCACTAATTATTATAAGTCTTGTGATAAGTACACCTGAAAAAAATTTGATCAAATTATTTTCACATATTGGAAAATGTTGACATTGTTTAATGAAGGCTTAATTTGCAAGGCAAGAATCTACCTTTTCTGGAAGCACTTTGTTTTGTAAACTTATTTACCTAGTGGGAATTTCAAATAAAAAAAAGGTATCCTGAAGAGCAAATTAAAAAAAAAGAGAATGAACCAAGCAAATATTTCTGTTGCAAGAGGGACTCAATATTGCATTTGGGGATAGACTCAGAGGAGTGTTTAACAGTTATGTCACACTTAACCACCTATTACAATGTGTATATGCAAAAAAGAGTCCTCAAGAACCCTGCTTAGCCAACACCAAAACCTAAAGGCATCTAAACTTCACAGATATCCAAAATGTCACCAATAAATTTCCTCAGGCACAGAGAGGCCTGCTACTGAGCATGCCCAGAACTGTCTAAATCCTGACAGAGCCAAGGAAACTTTCAGAGCAGTCAAGATTCATGGACTAGGTATTCCCCAGCCTCTAATAGACATTCTCAAGTAAACCTTCACAGAAACACAGGCCAGCTGGGTTGTGGTGCCTACATTTTATCCAGTGGTTATAGCATAAGCCAGAAGGTGGGATGCCTAATATAGATTCCCTTCTTTCCCTTGAAGGATCTGCTTCTCTGCATTTCCAGGTAAGTGCTGTACCAGGCTATATAGTTTATACTAGGGTGAAGATCTCACACTCCATCTATTTGAAACTGTTATGCTTTTCTATCAGGGGCAGGCAATAATTTCACCTGGAACAAGTTTTGGCAAGCTGTCAAGGGCTGCAAGGTTAGCCCCATCCCCTGATAGGTGCCCTGGTCCTTTGCCACCATCTTGGAATCAGAAGTTTTGCCCCCTAATCCCTGAACTTTGCCACTGGAAGTGCTCCCCTTTGCCTCCAGAAGTAGTTCTTTTAGCAAGGGAGTTTGCCACCTTGGAACCAGAAAAAAAAATTATATCCTAAAAATCAAACATTTACTACAACATACATGTAGCAGGGCACTACTTGTAGAGGCAGGATAAGTACCCAGATGCTGGTTGCTAGGGCAATCGGAGGAAACTAATGACCCACACCTGCCAGCAGTCAGCCGACCAGAAGGGGCAGGGCCTGGCTCCCATTTAAACATCAAGGCTGAGGTCAGGTGGGCAGTTCCCTGCTGGCAGCCAAGGGGGAAGGAGCTCTGCCTGAGTGAGGAAAGAAAAGAGGCCTAAATGCATGAGCAGCTTGATACAGGTGAGGGATGGAGCACCCTTGGGGTGGCTCGAGTGATGTTTTAGCTGAGTGGCATGGCATTATGTTATAGCCTAGGGGCTGGTGTTTTGTTTGCTGTTTTACTGGTGGCTTGGGTGAGGCTACAAGGGGATGGAGGAGGCCTCATAGGGAGTCCACAGCAGTGTGGGGACCTGAGTGCCAGAGAAGTCGCTGCACTGGGGGTGTGCTGACCCTGAGCCCCAGAGAGGGGGCAGTGCGAGACAGGGCTGTGGGGAGCCCAAGCACCAGAGAGTGTGCAAGACCAAAGAACATCCATTACATCAGTGAGGCTTGGGGCATGGTAAAGGGGTGTTTGGAGCCACACATTGCCCATAAGACTGGGGTGCACAGAAGCACCCATTACAGAAATGGGGCCAGAGTACAGGAGGAAAACCGTGTCCAGGGAGACTAAGAGGCAGCCTCCCTATTATATATAATTGACATCAAAGACATGGCTGGCAAGAATTGAGGGCTCTTTGTAGACTAACCAGACATAGTAAGGGGTATCAGGGGAGATCACAGCAACCCCTAGGACACCCTCCTGTTACAATACATTAATTTGATTTTTAAAAATTATTTTTGTCCTGATTTACACGTTTGCATAGTGTACATAGAAGTCTAAGCATAATAGCTTAAAAAGAAGTCTTATTTTTGTATATGGGGGGCATGGAAGGGTGTGGAGGGGTATGTGGATTGTGTGGGGATGGATAGGTGTGGGATGTGTGGGGGGTGCGAGTGCATGTGGGACACCCCCTACCTAGTGCCTGGCACAGCAGGAGCCAGCCAGAAAGTCTCAGCTATGCTGCCAGAAGCTCCGTGTTACTGGAACCAGCCCAATCCAACTGGCACTACACAGTTCCCAGCTGTACGGCTGGGACCACATGGCACAGCAGGAGCCAGCTGGGAGCCACAGGGGCTGGGCTGGGTTGGCTTGGGCTGACTCCTGCTGCATCCTGTGGTCCTGGCCACGCAGCCGGGAACCTTGTGGTGCCAGCTGGGCCGGGCTGCCTCCAGCAAAGCTAGTGATCCTCTCACCTCCCCTCTCTACCTATCTGAATTTCCCACTCTCAGATGGAGGGAGTGTGAGGGAACAGCCCCATAGTTACCAGACCAGAAGCCTCTGCTAGGCAGGGCCTTGCTGATGCCATCACTGGGTCCTCCTACAGCTGGCTACTCCTGATGCTGGCACCTCATCAGCTTTTAAACAGGCAGTCACCAGCAGGCAATAATTTTCTAAAGTTTTACAAGGTCCCCTTGAGCAGGACAGAATGGCCTGGCAGGCTGGATGCAGTCCATGGGCTGTATTGTGCCTGCCCCTGTTTTATGATGCAAGTTTTCATGGACAAAAACAAGAATATAACTATGGCCTAGTGGTTAAGTTTCAGTGCATATTCAAGTAAATGTGCCCTAACAGTTAGACTCTAGAGTTACATTCCTTCATATTCTTTCTAGTGTGATGGGTATTGAATTCCAAGCAAAAATGAAATGGTTTCAACAGAAGGAATTAAGGAAGTTCCAGATCATAACTTATTTCCCCATGGCTAGAACAGATGATCTGTAAAGTAGAAAATCCAGGTTCATTATGCTACCCAACACCTGATGGAATTGAACCCAGCTCAGTCCAATCACCAGCCAAGGGGATAAAATGAGGATGCCAGCTTCTTCTTTCTCCAGCTGCATTTTGAAGGAAAGAAGTGGCTTAAGCACCTACATTCAGGGGACAACCGGGAGGGTTCATGGCTTTGAATCCTGAGTGGAGGGACCTAGGTGTGTGTTCCTATGAGTGATGGGGCTAAGTCACATTCTTGTCCCAAGCATTTTCCATTGACTAGCTTGAAGAAGGTCCCTACCTGAAGTTCTGGCTTTTAAATATCACATTCTTATGTACCCTGTTCTCCCCAGCGCAATATGCATGACGAATGCAGAACTGAGGATTCCCATAGGCAGCAGGAAACCTAAAAGTTAGGCATTGAAACACTGGATGCTGCAGCACCCAAGTCTTTTTGTGGATCTCACCTTTAAGGTATACAAATGACTTTCACTTATCAGCCAAAACCGATCATCTGAGTACTGGTAACTGCAATTCTCTGATCACACTGT
Source organism: Crocodylus porosus (assembly GCF_001723895.1). Taxonomy (NCBI): domain Eukaryota; kingdom Metazoa; phylum Chordata; order Crocodylia; family Crocodylidae; genus Crocodylus; species Crocodylus porosus. The sequence continues at coordinate 17,638,479 of NW_017728920.1, read as the reverse complement.
TCGCTGGAGAATCACACCAGAGAACTTTAAAGAAAAAAATCAAAATAAGAATAAACAAGAAACAGAAGTCCCTTTTTTCTGGGGTACCTTCATCTGCAATGCAGTTTTTCTAAGATAGAAACAAGAACAACAGTGCCCTCCAACTGCGGAAGTGCACTGAAGCAGCTGAACACAAGAAGAGTTTACTCCATTTATCCTTCTGAATGACAATAAGACATATTGAATGGGATTGCATAAAACAGAGCTCTATGATATTATATTCTAATTCCCAGTCTGCTTTGAACCTATTAAAGAAAAAAAAAATTTTCACTCCCATCTCAGCTCACTTCTACAGAGACTCACTTTCATGGAAGTTTTTCCTTTTGAAAATAATTTCTCCATTTGCAGACACATAGATACTTTGATGGGGAACATGGGATTTTTCTTTGAGCGAAGTGAAATTTACTGTTTCTCTATTGTCACTCAGAATAAATCTTTTTTGACTAAAAAGGTCAAACTTTACAGCTTTCTTGTGAAACCAGGATCATTTCTAAAAAGTTCAGATTGTGAGAATTTCAACTGGAGGTTTTCCTGGGTTACTGTAATTTTTTTTCTGCACCTCTATTATTTAAATCCCTGAACATCTGCAATGTATTCTTGAACTGCACACTGCATTGTGTAGACACATAATAGAGCGAATCCGCTGAAGAGATAACACATGTGGCTCATAAAGGATGCAACTCCAATTATGGTGTGTGGATAGCATTGTGTTACAAATGCAGGCAGACGGCTAAAGCTAATCCACCCACTATATTTTTAGTTCACTTCCCCAAATCTGCATATTTTTAGCTTTCCGCTCGAAGTACAATAACATCTCTTCCTTGGCCTTCCACACCACCCCCCACCCCCACCAACTCCAAACACACACACACTTCCCCAGAAAAGAAATTTATTTCCTTAGAAATATTGGTGGTTTTTTGGAAGGGTACTGAATATCCTGGAAAATAACTTTCTTCTGTTTGGCTAAAGAGATTCAGGACAGTTCCAAGGCATTCGCTAAAGTTTGTTAGTGCTAACTACATCTTTAACAATGTTACAATCTGATCTGTATTAGATTTGAGAGAGGAAAAAGCAGTTTAGATTTGGCTTAAAAAGCAGAATTTCACCATAATAATGTAAGGCTTATTCTTGCTCCCATGTAAACAGCAACAGCAAGCATTTTCGTATTCCAAAAATAATGTTTTCATTGGCTAGAGTCTGAATGCTTCTAGAACTAAGTCCTTGAACAGTCCAGCTTAAGGATGAATGCTCATTACCTCCGACACATATATTGAAATGCATTCCCTGGTGTCATGTGCCGAATTCCAGAAAGACCATTATAAAGTCACAAGGTACATGTACTTGTGTATAACTGTTCAGACCCCCAAGGAAGTATTCTGACACATTCGTGTCTGCACAAAAATATCTTCAGAAGGTCACATTTTGCTCCTTCCTACTCATCATAAGCTTACTAAATAGGCTGAAATGCAGATATATTTTTCCTAGGCAAAACAGAGACAACTTGGTCCTAAGCAAGTTTATAATAAGAGCTGGTTGACTATGTTGCACTTTCCTGCAGCCACTTGGGCTTTCTAACGTTGTCCACCTCTGCCTGGCTTCTCAGACAGCTAGTAATAAAGACCTGAATTTAACTCTAACCCATATGTGGAATGCCTATGAATGCCAGACACATTGAACAACACATAAGAATGAGAGTGGATCTCCTCAAATAAAAACCACTTGAATTATTTCTGTTTAAAATCCCAAATATTTCTGAAAGTGTATCTAAAACATGTTCAGCAAATGAGTACACTTCACTTGTCATACCTGCTTCAGCAGAGAAAAGCTCCGAGAATGAAGCAGCACTCCTAAGTCTCTCCATGCATATCCCATTTAGCAACTTCTGGGTTAATAACTCAGGTAAGCATCCCTCCTGAACCTTGGATACACAGGCCAAGGGAGAACAAATACTCCTGGGACAGTGTTCCCTTTCCTTCCCTGGTCTCTACAAGGAGGAGCAAAATATTTTCCCTTGTCCAAGATGTACACAAGGAAGAAAAAAAAAAAAAAAAATCTGCTCACTTCTGAAAATAAAGAAATACCAACTCCCTTCCTTACTACTAAGACAACCAAAGCCTTCAGGTATGAAAACAAAACACACTACATGCCCCACTGCTTCCTTTTTGTGTTAAAGGATACAAAATGGGATGTAAAAACAAACAAACACTCACCCAGGAGCTGCAAGATGAGGCTTAGTGATCTGGCTTACACCAGAAGGCTACTTCTGTTCTGCAGTGCATCATTACCCACAAAGCAAATCCGAAGGAGATCATCTCAACTATAGAGGAACCCAAGACAATAGGAACAAAATTGGTCCTGTAAGTTCTTTCTGCAGGATGAATGATCTGACTCGATGCCAGACATCCACAGCTTGTGAAGCAGCAGTACAGAGGCTTTCCTGAAAAGAGGCAAGTCTCATTCAAAGAGGGGTTAGGAAGACTGGACACGTTAAGGCAAGTCAGGAAACCAGCTCTATGTGAGATTTTCCTCAGGATATTTGAAAGTTCAGGAACAAGGAGACTTAGGCTCTCTTTTAGAAAGGCCTGCAGTGGTCTAAAACATGGGTCAGTAACCTACAGTCCATGGGCTGCTTATGACCCATGAATAGGTTATCTGGTTTGCCAAGCAAGCCAGAAAAATACGGTTTTGTCACCAGACCTTTTGTGTCCTACTGCTAGCACATTTCTCACTAGAATGTGCCATCTAGTGGTGGATCTACAGTAGCCATCTCTGTCCTGCCTTAGAACTGAGCTGTTTTAATTCATCCCACTGTTAGTGAAAGGGTGCTGACCCTAGGCATAGAAACAAAAGAAGTGGTTTTTTTATGCTCAGCTCTTTCACAGATTCTTTGGGTTATTAGTTAAAATACAGTACATTTTTCTCCCTAATCCCTTTCAAGGTGCAAGTTTCTTTTGGGCCCCAGTAAAGCAAGTAAGGCTGTGCGAGGCTTCAGACCGTGCTTTGGATCCGGAGAAGCTTTGGACACTGCAGCATCCAAAGCAGCGTGTCTGGATTGAAGCGCTGGTTTCATAAGCTTTCCAAAGTGATTTGGAGCTTCTGAACCTCTTCGGAAGAACTTCAGAGCCACTTTGGAGATCCAGCCATAGGGTATAATGGGGAATCAATGAAATATCCATAACTTTGGGGATTTTTTGTCTGATTTGGATTAAACTTGCTGGGTGGTAGCATCTGCTGAGAGCATGAAGCCTGCCAAGTTTCAAAAAGATCAGTGCAGTGGTTTGGGGGGGAACGTCACCCCAAATTCTTGAAAGCAAAACTCATGTCACATGTATGTGTTACATCAAAGGGAGGGTGAAAACTGCAGAGATAGTAGCCCCTGTTGAAGCCACAAATCCTGCCAAGTTTCAAGAAGTTCAGTGCAGGGGTTTCAGGGGGAACTGCACCTCAAGCTGCTGACAGGCAATACTCATGACGTAGATGACCCTGTGTGTGTTAAGACACAGCAGACTGAAAACTGCAGGTGTGGTGGCCCCTGCTGAGACCATGAACCCTGCCAGCTGTTAAGGAGATTGGTGCAGAGGGGTTCTGGGGCTCTACACCCCTAGCTGCTGACAGACAAAACTTGTGACATGGACACAATCAGTTGCACAAGGGCCCATCTTCAGGCAGTTGATTGTCTGTATTGATTATTTCCTCTCCTTAGTCTGTGGTTTTGTAGATGTTAATCCTTGCTTGTTAACTCATTATGCGATAGCTAGGCAGTGTGTATTGAGCTGGTCCCTCAGTGAATCATGATTAACTGGTAACACAGTAGCTTAGCAGCCAGGCCTGCAGTAGTTTCCCCCCCCCCCCTGCCAAGACAGACACAGTTGCACAGGCACCCATGTCATGAGTTTTGCCTGTCAGTAGCTAGAGGTGCAGAGCCCCAGAACCCAGAAGCCCTGCACCTATCTCCTTGAAAGCTGGCAGGCTTTGTGGCTGCAGCAGGGGCTACCATTCCTGCAGCCTTCACCCTGCTGTGCCTTAACACACACACACACACACTCACCCATGTCACGAGTTTTGCTTGTCCACAGCTTGAGGTGCAGTTCCCCCCAAACCCCTGCACCTATCTCCTGGAAACTTGCCAGGCTTTGTGGCCTCACCAGGGGCTACCATCCCTGCAGTTTTCTGCCACTATCTGCAGCTCTGTACCTTCCCTACACCACAGCCCATGCCTCACAGATTGCATACACTAATGTTAATCTACCCAGCCCTGCATTGGGCCCCAGAATCCTCCAGTTTGGACCCCTCTAAGATCCCTCCATTCTGGTGGTGTACCCTGCCTTCATTCAGGCTGCCTAGCTCCCTGAACCTATTTCCCATCTCAGGCACGGTGCCCCTGGGACCTTTGGCCACACAGGCCCTGGCCTCACCTCCAAAGCCAGTCAGAACTCTGGACCGTCAGCTCTGGGAGTCCCTCAAGGTGGGCCCCTGGCCCTTTTGACTGTTTTGGTCCTGGCCCCAGCATTGACCAGTCAAGGGTATTCTCTATCAGTCTTCTGCCACTAGTCCCCTCACTCTTGCCCCTGGATCTGCCTTCTGGCCCTACTAGGGGTTAACCCACCCTGTTGTGGAAGCTGAGGTAACTCACACCATGACTGGTGTTCCAGGGTCTCACGGGGACTCTCACTCCCCACCTGGAGCAGCATGTCATTGTGCTCACTATAGATCTTGCTTTTGACCCACACTCGGCCTCCCAGTGGTGGAGGATTTACTGGGCTCAGGACTTGCCCCTCTCTCTCAGGCTGAGCCCCCTTTATATGGCCTCTGGCCTAAATTACAGCCTGAGGTGTCTAGAAACATACCTTGGCCTACTCCCCTTCATTCAGGGCTCCTCCTCTGCCCCCCTCATTTAGGGCTCCACATCAACCCCTCACTTGGGGCCATGGGGCTTCCCTTCCCAGTGGGCTCAGGTGCCCATAGCCATGCCTTCCCTCCGCAACTACCTTTCCTCAGGGTCTTGCACCCCCACAAGGCTCAGGTGGCTGCAGCCATGTCTGGCCCTCACTCTCCCTCCTGTGGGGTGCAAGACCCCAAGGGGTCAGGTGGCTGCAGCCATTCCTGGCCCCCACTACCTCTGATTTTATACAAACCCACCTGAAGGTAAGGGCTAGGGTTAAAGTGCCCCTTCTCACCTTTCACTGGGGTGATCGCTGGCCTGGCATTTCCTGGGGGCATCCACACCACTGAGAGCCCCACCAGGCCACCCAACAGTTTTAGTTCATGCCCAGGACCAGGAGGCTCCTAGCCATCCTCTACAGCCCCTCCCTTACCTTCAGAATGTTCCATGAAGTCTTCCAGCCAGTTGACATTGCTGCCTGACCTGCCAGTAGCAAAAATGCTCTGCTTATATAGACAGCCCTGAATCTAAAATGGCTGCCACAATCAGGCACCTGCTGGCTGCTTGGCTTAGATCTTAAAGCGGCAGGCACCAACAGTGCCCTGCCACAGATCCCTGGTATCCGAAGCAGCCAGATCCAAAGCTGGATTGAATAGCTGCCTACTCGCACAGGCCTAACAGTGAGTCAGAAGCTCTAGCCTGGGGCATAATTAGGCATCACACCCAGGGTTTGGTTACAAACCTGTTTCTCTGTTCTGGATCCTTTCCAGTCTGTTCATATTCTTCTTGAAGTGTGGGGCCCCAAACTGGACATAGTACTTGAGGTGAGGCCACACCAGTCCTCAATGCAGTGGAAGAATCACTTTCCTTGATTTGTCACTGACACTTCTGTTAATATACCCTAGTATACTGTTAGCCTTTTTTGCAACACAAATACTCTGTTGGCTCATATTCAGCTTATGGTCTACTGTAACCCCCAGGTCCTTTTCCACAGGACTGCAGCTTAGCTACTCATTCTCTAATCTGTATTTGCATATGCAATTATTCTGTCCCAAGAGCAGGACTTCACACTTGTCTTTTATAGATATAGACATTAGAGCTAGAAGGGACCTTGGAAGATCGAGGCCAGCCCCCTGCCTGAAGGGCAGGAAGTCAGCTGGGGTCATAGGATCCCAGCAAGATAAACATCCAATTTACTCTTGAAGGCGTTCAATGTAGGCGCTTGAACCACCTCCAATGGCAGGCTGCTCCAGACCCTGGGGGC
>NW_017728920.1:17597429-17631874 GCF_001723895.1 Crocodylus porosus | reverse complement strand
AGAACCTTGCATTTTTCAGTGTTAAACACCATCAGGTTCTCATCCACCCATTTGCTGAGCCTGTCCAGGTCAGCCTGGATCGCCCGCCTGCCTTCAGGTGTGGATGCTTTGCTTTGTTGAATTTCATCTGGTTGATTGCACACCATTTTTCCAAAGTATCCAGGTCATTCTGGATCCTACCCCTACCCTTCACAGTGTTTGTGACTCCACCTAATTTAGCGTCATCCACAAAATTGTGAAACATGAAGCTTTGCACCAGATAGGAAAGAAGACAAAGGGTAAAATCATAGCCCTACTGAAGGTAATGGGAGCAATATTTTTGGTTTACAGGGACCAGAATTTCACACATAAAGATGTATCCCTTCAGCAGCTACAAAAAGAGGTTGTTTTCTAGATTGTGCTTCCAGAAAAGATGCAGGAACTGCATGTGGTGGGCCAGTAGGGGGTGCTTTCCTGTGCTGAGTCACCCACCTCACTGTGCCCAACCACCTTCGAGGCTCTGAGTGCCTCACTGGGGGCACCTCACATCTGGTTGAGCCCTTTCCTGGAGCACACCCACTAGCCTGGGGTAAAAACTGCCACCACCCAGGGCGGGGCTTTATTCTGGCTCAGTGCACCCTGGGAAACACTGGCCTAATAGCCCTCGAGGGTACTTGACTCACTTCAAGCACTTGGGGGTGCTTCTCTCAGTCGGAAGCACAAGTAGTGGTCTCCTAGACCCATACCCAATAAGTCTCCCATGCTAGGTACAAAAGAGAACTTTATTGCTTACAAGGGGTAGGGTTGCAATAGGGTACAGGGTAGAGCAATATCAGAGAAATCCCATAGAGCAAACTGGTATGGCTGGGTAGCTTTTGATCACACATCTGAGTTACTGCAAGCTATATATCTAGTTAGATCTCAGGTAGCTTACTCACAAGTATCATCCGGAGGCAGGCAGTTCCTTGATCATGAGTTTTGAGAGAGAGAGCAAGTTTCAGATAGTCCAGCTTCCGCTTCCCCCATGGCTACTGCCCCCTCCTCCTGGGCAGTCCTTAACTTATGACCTCATTTACCTGGTCCAATGGCGGCCAACACCTGTTGGCTATCAGCCAACCAATTTGAAATGCATCACTAGTTGCTCAGCCGAATGACAGTTCCTAGCTCCCCAGGGAGTCCAAGCATGTGATGCCAGTCACATAGGCAGAGGGAGCAGGTTTCCCCCCTCCCTCAGGAATGTATCCAGCTCAGGTTACCTAACGAGATAGGGTAAGGTGTGTACCCTCTGCAGGGCCCAGCTTAACCAAATTGTCACAGAGCAGAGTTTTTGGGGAGAAACAGAGTTGGCCTTCAGCAGGTGCTAGCTTGGATTTCAGTGATCAATAGTGGTCATCCTTCTCATTAGGGCTGTGCAAAGCTTTGGGTGCTGATTTGATTCGGAGGAGATTCAGCCCAATTTGGTGGCCGAATCTTGAAGTCTGAATCAAATCAGGGGACCAATTTAAAGGTCTAAATTGATTCAAAGCTCCCTGAATCTTTGGGAAAGAGCTGCAGCTGGACTCCATACTGGTAAGTACTAAGGGCTGGGGGAGGGGACCATGGGGGGACCCCTGTTGGACCCCCTGACCCCTCCTGACCCCCTCAATGGCTGCCCCCACCCACCCCAGCTCAGTACTTTAAAAAAAAGGCACAGTGTTCACTGGGTGCTGCCAGGGAGGGGGCAATCCCCACTGCCCCACACTGTATGGAGGGCTCTGCCACAAGCCTCCCAACCCCCCCTGCTCTCTTGGCCCCCACCATGGGTTCCTCACCCAGGCAAGCTCCAGCCCTTGAAGAAAAAAAAACTGAGGGAAGCACCAGGACTCACCTCTCCTGCAGCAGCCCTGGGGCTTTGGGGGCTCATGAAGAGCCCCCCCCAGGTGGAGCAGGGTAGTAGGAGGCAGCAGGGATTTTCCCCCACTGGCAGGAAGGGTGAATCTGGGTGGGGGTTATTTTGTTTTTTCTTAAAGGGCCAGAGCTGGCCCAGGTGGGGCACCTATGGGGGGGCTGGGGGAGTGAGGGTGGGGTCAGGGGGGTTCATGCAGAGCCCCCCACACAACATGGGGCAGTGGGAGGCAGCACTGAGTCAGAGCATTTTTTTTTAACAAGTGGCAGGAGCTGGGGCAAGTAGGGCAGCCTTTGTCAGGCTGGGAGAGTAGGCAGGGGATGGATGTGACCTGGCTGATTCGGTGATTTGGCAGCAGCCGGATCTCCAAATCAGATATGGCCAAATTGAATCACTGTCCCCAGAGTCGGCCAAATCTGAATCCAAAGCAAATGCTAGCTGCTTGACACAGGTCTACTTCTCATGCTCTGTATTTAGTATGTCTATTAATAACAGATAATCTTCTCATTTAAGAGGTTGGTACCTATTGTGCTACTATTTAATGGCACTATATAGTATTCTTGTCAAATATTAAGGGCTTAATATTGAGGTGATAAGCACCCTCAAGTTCACTGACCTTACAGAAAACAGAATACTAAGATCTTCTCAAGACTAGGTTCTATCTAACCTTTTGGGTGTGCACAATAGCCATTGAAATCAAAGGTGCTGAACATTAGTATCAAATAACTGATTTTGACCCTGTATTCAAACAAATGTATTCAACTGTGCTAGTTCTTTGGACTACAGAAGTGTTTGTAAGTCTCTTGCGTATGTATGCAACATTATATTATGAATCTATCCCATTTATATGCCACCCAAAATGAAAAGTTTTCCATGTCCAAAATTTATTGATAAGGACACTTACTATCCCATTGAACCCAACTCATGACTTAAATTGTTCTGTATGCAAAAGTTATTTCTATGAAAAGTAATTCCCCTGATTGCTAAGGTTCTTTGGTTGCAGATTTATGAAATTATGCTTATTACTTATATTTTTCTTTTAAAGCAGCTTTAAAACTTTCTGCCTTTGAGAAGGGATAAGAATAACATGGCTACTGTTCATTTCCATGTGCAAGAAAAAGTCAAAGCTATGAATGTGTCCCTGTCAAAAACACTAAACTTATAATACATTGTTAGCTCTTACAGAAACTGCTAATTATTCTGAATGAACCAAGCTGCTCACTTTGTTCAATAAAAACAGTTTTGATTTATATAATAGCAAGCTCTCCATGTTTACATTCTCATCCCTATTATTGGCAGCAATTCTCTTTCCAATCCAAACAACTGACTGCTTTCAGATATATTAGAACAATAAGGGGAACAGGGAAGTTTCACTATTTTAGCATTAGGAACACTCATTTAGAAGTTGCAAGTTTTAATGTGTTTTACTACTTAGTATGTTAGTTAGTTTTTATCTATTTTGGAAGAGTCTGCCATGTATTTCCACACATTAAATAAGAATGAAATGATTAAATATATTATATATAATAACTAACATAAGAATTTGATCTTTTCCAGAATGCATTCAGGAACTGCCATAGCATAAAGATAATACACAGTTGACTGCTTCCAAATAGGAAAAAAAAATTCCAGAAATAAAGAACTTCTGTTTTAAATTAAAACAAGGACTAGACTTCCAAGGGCATGTGATCATTCATTTATAAAGGCCCTGACTTGCTTATCAGGTGACATTAATGGAATCACTGACCTGTACCAAAAGTTGTGGAAAGAACACACTTGTGTTCTTTTGGAATTAATAGATTAGTACCATATCTTAGACAGAGAGACTACAATAACTTACTTTAATCTACTAAATATCTATATACAGCATGATAAAATAAAGTGTTTGATAGTACTCCCAGAAATCTTTGACTGCAAATGATGTTCTAGTTACTGCACTTTGTGAATTTAAGCACTCTAAACAAGCAATATACCATTAATAAAATTAAAAATAATTTCTATTTGAAAGCTAACTCTACATCTAAGTTTGAGCCCTCTCTTCTAAACTCTGGAACTTGGAATGACTCTGTTTGGTTGAGAAGTTCATTTGATTTTTAAATCTTCCATCAGCCAGATTGATTTTATCTTGTCACCACATTACAAGTCCTCTATTGGAACATGCAAACCTAAAATGGAAATAAAACTCTCTAGTTTGTACTGTCTAAACTAGAATCTGTTATTGCAATCTATATCAGAGTCTATAGAAAATTTTCTTTAAAACTGTTTCAAAGAAAAATGATTAATTGAAAAATGTTTTCCCCCAGACAATCTCTGATTTGACAACCTTTCAGCGAGTGAAAAGCAGGTTCCCACAGACCCTGTTTGGTATCCTGGCAGGCTGCTAGGAATACCAGCACTCTCAAGATCAATGGTTCTGAGGCAACAAACAATGTCAGAGCTTCCCAGTTTGTGACCAGGAGAAACGGGGAGTCTGGGAAGTCCTGGCTCTCACTAAACTTTTTCTCAAGTTCTCTACTACAGATCTGGATCTTGGGACTTTAGAACAGCCCTGCTATGGAGACTGTCCACACCTAGGGAGCTCCAGGTTTCTGAAATCTGGAACTGTCTGGCTCCCACCTGAGAATCTAGCAGCCCTGGGATATCCAGCCCAAGGCAATCCCCAGGCTGAGGCTGCTCCAAAGTCAGATGCTGAAAGCACCTGGAGCTCTTGGACAATAGGTTTATCTAAATATGACCTGGAATGTGGAACTGCAGTCACATGCACAGAATTGAAGAGTAATGCTTGTCTATCTCTAGTAACCCAGACCACAGATTCACTCAGTAGCCCTGAAAATGACCATGGGAAAAATATGCATCCTTTTCTTACCTCATCTTAGCTATGCCTATTTGAGATGTGCAAAATTTCAATGGGTGTTTCACTTCAATGCTGTTTTGACTTGTTTCAAGCTCAAAACAGTGAAACTGAAATGAAACAAAAGGCTTCAAAACAGCTTTGAAATGAAACGAGGGCACTCAAAACATTTTGAAACATTTTGAGTTTCAAAGCTGGGCTCGCTTGCAGCTAAACAAACTAAGGAGAGGGAGGGGGAAGAGTGGGGAAGGACTGCTCTGATATTGACATGTGTAGCTGACCAGCAACTGTCATCCTTCCCTGAGGTCCCTTCCAATCCCAGTGCTCTGGAGGAGGGATGGAAAAACAGCATAAAAAGCATTGTTTGAACTGAGATTTCTCTGTGCCTTGGGGACAGCTTACTAAGCTGTGTCTTCCAGCAGCTCAGCAGCATCAGAGAGAGGCTATTACTTCCTATTTATGAGCCTGTTACTAGCAAGTGGGATCCAATGCCTCTTGCTTTCCTAATACCCTTTTATTATTCCTTTCAATTTATTCCTCCCCCAAAAACCTCTTTTTGTTTTTGTTAGTCTATTTTGATTCTTTTCCCACAGAAAATAAATCTGTGCTTTCTCTCACATTCCATTCATCATGTGGGGAAGCACAGCATATATTACATATTATAGTATATTTATATATTTTATTTATTACATAAATATGTTGTACATTATATAAATATATATACAATTACCTACATACATTACATAAATAAATATTACATTACAGAAGAACATACAGATTTTCCAGCACACCAAACACGCTATGAAGCATGCTGGATAGGCAGCTGGCAAGCCTTAAGGGAGGGGTTGAAGAGGGGGTGGAGGAAGAGCTGTAAGTTCCCCTTCCCCTGCCAAACTGAGACCCAGGCTCTTTCCTACAACTAGCAGGCATGAGGTTTCTACTGGCAGCAAGGAGAGCGAAGCAGTGCCACTGCCTGAGTCTGCATTCCCTCCAAAAGCACCAGCCATAATGGCCCCCACGACCATCATCATGACAACAAGCAGTACCAGCATGACAGTGGAGGGGGAATCATCTGAGTTTGTGCTCCACACCCCTCAAGTTTCCCCTAGAGCCAGGTCTCCTTCCCTAGAAGACAATTTGGAGGAAGTGTAGGTAGAGGTTATGGAAACAAGTGCCTCAGCTGAGTCCACTCCTCCTGTTGCTATGCCTCTGCCTGCTGAGGAGGGGGGAAAGGCAGCATCTGCACATGCACCCACACCCCAAAATTGAGGGGGTAGTGTGGTTTGGGATCATTTTGAGCAAGCAGATGATCCCCCATATGCTATCTGCCTACACTGCTGAGCCAAAACCAGCCAGGGTAAGGGCTCAAAACACATGAGCACCACAGGGATGCCGATGCATCTCTCCAGGCCCTTGCTCCTCCTCAGCATAGCACCAGTGGGAGTGCACCCAAAAAGAAGTCCACCTTTCACTCCAAAGCCCCCATCTCCCCAAATCCGGCCACTCTGGAACAGTGAGGGAAAGGTGGACAGAAAAGGGGGTGCATTGCAAAGGTGAGTGAGAGCACCCAGAGGATTGGGGATATGCTTGCTGTGGATGGCCACCCCTTCTCTTTAGTTGAGTGGCCAGGATTCAAGTGGCTCATGGCACTCATGGCCCCATCATACCAAAAGCCTGCATGTACCACCACAGGATGGTGGTGTCCTCCCTGTATGAGGCATGCAGGGAGTACTTGAGGGAGGAGATGTGCAAGGCGGACTTCACCTCGGACATCTGGAGCAGCCAGGGTGATGATCATGCATACATCTCCCTCATGGGGCAATGGTGCAACCAATAAGGCTGTATGTGGGCTCTCTTTCAAGTTGAGGTGATGGATGAGTCCCACACAGCAGCAGAGATCATGGGGGCCATGAACCGCTTGGTGCAGAGGTAGCATATTGGGCAGGATGTGGAGACTTTGTGGAAATCCACATACTTCATGCTCGAGAGACTGGTGGAGCAACAGAAGGCCATCTATGAGATGGCCTTGCTCAGGGAGATTAGGATCAGTGACCCCCTTAACAGAACTGAGTGAGATACCATTTCCCAGAACATGGTGGTCCTCAAGCCCTTCCCTGAGGCCACCGAGACCCTCAGTCCTGCTAATGCCCTCCTTAGCCAGGTGATTCCTGTAGTGAGGGAATCTCAGAACCAAATGGAGAAGTTCCAGGGGACCAATACTCCTGGCTGGGGCAAGCCATTGTCACCAGATGTGCAGGCACTGGTGAGATGGCTGAAGGAGGACATCAGGAAACAACTTGATCTGTTGCAGTCAAGTACAGTCCACATGTGACTTGAGGGTGGAGGGAAGTGTAAGTGTATGTGGCAGCAAACCCTTGAAGCAGTGGACAGAAGTACTGGTGAACAGTCAGGGAAGCAGAAGGGCGGAGACAGGGGGATGTGGAAGAGGGGGATCCACTGTCCCATACCAGCATGCATCCACCAACCAGTCTCCTCCTCCACCACAGGTGCTTCCAATATGGTCCAAGGGCATGGCTTCCATGGTGGGGTCCAGAGGCAGCAGACCCCACCATCAGGCAGATATTGCTGAGGCCTTGGTGACTGCCTATCTCACCGAGGACATGGAGCCACTGCTGTACAGCCCCTTGGCCTACTGGGCAAGCCACAGCCAAATGTGTCCGGATCTGGCCATGGTTGCCTGGGAACACCTGTCCTGTTCGCTGACCAGTGTTCCAAGAGAGAGGGTGTTCAGCATTGCTGGTGATGTAGTGACACCCCACCACACCTCCTTGGAATCTGGTTTGGTGGAGCAGCTGGTGTTCCTAAAAGTGAACCTCCCATTCCTGGGGTTCCCTAAGCTCCGTGTGCAGATGGAGTGAGTGCCTCCATCCACTCTTCTTTTTTTACTCTTGGGTTTCACAACCAATTAGTGCCCTGCTCTCAGAGCTGGAGGGGGCACTCGCTGTATCAGTAGCCAGCAAGGGAAGAACATGTCCCTGCTGAGCTCCTGCACCAGGATAAACTTGGAGGTATGGACAGGAGCTATGGGGAAGGAGGCAGCCCCAGGTCCTGGGCATGACCACTAAAACTGCATCCTGGCAGGGTTGGGAGGTCTGGTGAGACTGCTGGCTGAGTGGAAGCCCCAGGAAATGCCAGGACCGAGGATCTCCCTGGTGAAAGGCAGGTAGGAGGCACCTTATAACTTCCTACTACCACATGCACACACAGTCCTGGTTAGGGAACGCCCAGACCCATCACATCTTTGAGAGGCATGAGGCTTGCTGGTTGCAGTGGGTTGTGAGGCTCCAGGTGAGTTCATCTTAGCTGTCTGGGATGCCAGTTTTTGCATTGAAAAACCCTTCATCAAGATGATGAAGCACCAGCAGTTGGTGTGTGCGCTGTTCCTGGATGGAAGGAATAATAAAGAAGCCAGAAGCTGTCATGCAATGCAGGCAAGAAATCCAGTCAGTGAAAATGGAAATGGAGGCACCAGGGGGTTAGGGACAGGCTAGGGTGAGGGGGAAGGAGGATGTAGCAGGTAAAAGTGGAGAGGTACCTGGGGAGTCAGATATCTGGCAGGTTGTAGTGTGTCATAACTTCAATGTCTATATTCCATGAATTTCTGTATCCAGAAGATTGATGAAGTGAAGTTCATAGGCTCATCTGTGAAAAGTGGTACCAATTCCCTGCACCTATTTCCTTGAAACTTAGCAGGGTTCATGGCCTCAGCAGGGGCTACCATGCCTGCTATTTTCGTTCCACTGCACCTTAACACACACGTGACATGAGTTTTGCTTGTCAGCACCTTGAGGTGCAGGTTCAAAGAAACCCCTGTACCTATCTCCTTGAAACTTGGCAGACTGTGGCCTCAGTAGGCATGCTACCATGCCTGCTGTTTTCATCCCTGTGTGCCTTCACACTTACAAGTGACGTGAGTTTTGCTCTGAACAGTTTGAGGTGCAGTTTCCCAGAAACCCCTGCACCTATATCCTTGGAACTTCACATGCTTTGTGGCCTCAGCAGGGGCTACTGTCCCTGCTGTTTTCATTTAAATAAGGAAAGACATGACAAAGTTATAGGCATTTTCATGATTCCCCATTAAAGCCTATGAGCGAAAAGTCAAAGTGTGTTGAAATAGCATCAGAAAAGCGAAACAGTTTTGATGAAATGAAATGGAACAGTGCTTCAAAACAGCAAAAAGACACAATGTCCCTTTGAAATGATGAAATGGAAATTGAAATGGAATGGTGCTGTTTTGCACAGCCCTAATGCCTATGGTCCTCAGAGCATGGAGTACCAAGTACATACATGAACATTTGAATGAATGAATACCAAAGAAAAATCTTCTGCAGAAAAGCATTAACTTCTTCTATTCCAAAAATTCCTGCTATATTTTATTGCTTATTATACTAACGTATTCTTAAACTGATTATATTTATACTTATAAGTAATGGCAAGTGATATGCACTTGTGCATGCTGTATACTAAAAATAAATCATGGGAATGTGTTAATTGCCTTGCATTGTTTTATACTTACACTAGATTTTTAAAAATCCAAACTGTATGTACTCCAAAAGAGATAAATAGCTGATTGTATGATACATGATGTGTGGTAGAAGGAGGAATTTTATTCCCTTCTTTTACTGACTACAGATGGCTGTGTTTTAACTGAAATAGGGCTGTATTTTTAACTCAGCAAGAAGGCCTCTGTGTTCTTACATGTTAAGCAGTCATTTTTAGCAGTGTGGACTTGTGAAAATGTGTGACATCATTCCTTCATCTGTATTTTTCCTGCAACTAGAGCTGGGAGGAGGAGAAGGTATCAAACTATAACTCAGTATAGAAGGCAACTGGGACTGGCAGCTTGCAGGGGTAAATTGAAGTAAGGGGCTAGGGACAAAAGTTACACATAAACCAGTTTAAGTGAGCAGAAACTGGTTTAAACCTGTAATGGAACAGAAGTTTAGTGTACATAAACCAGTTTCAAAATGGCTGAAACTGGTTTAAGATAAACCTGGCTGAATGTAGTACCAGACTTAACTGATTTGGTCAAATCTCTTTATAAAACTTCTGTCCCAGATCCCTTCCTGGTTCAAGTTAAATCACAGTCCTCAAGCACCCTAGCATGCTTTCCAGCCCTGGGCTGGGCTTTGCTGTCTGCTCCAGCAGAAAAGGGTTGGGGGTGGAGACAAGGACTGCCCCACCACCCAAGCAAACCCCAGCTGGTATCTGGGGCCAGGGAGGGGCGTTAAAACTTCCCTTCCCCTGAGTACAGAGCTGCCCTGCCCTGCTAAAAACATACTGTTTGCTGCGACTGTGGACTACAAATCCCAGAGGCACCTGGAAGCAGGAAGAGGAACTGATGAACAACCCTGCAGAGTCATTCTTCTGTGATTCTGGACTGCAACTGTCAGAGACCTCTGGGGCAGCAGGAAGAGGAAACAAATGCACAGCCCATGCTGACTATGTGCCAGAGAGCCATGCTCTAGTGCCCTCCCCCCAACCCTTCTTCTGGCCTAAGCCACTACAGGTATGTGGCTGCATTTCCTGAATCCAAAGTGAATGTCTGTCTAGTTATTTTTCAGTTTAATGTCTGCAGCAACCTGCAAAGACTGAATTGATTCAGACTTAGACTTTTTGACTGTCTGTACCTAGCCAGGGAGTGCTGGGAGCAAGACAGGAGGGGAAAATAGGACTGGATAGGCCAGATAAGCATATTTGCATCCAGAGCTTGAAATGGAAACCAAAATCCTCATATCTTCCTTTTCCATTAGGAATGAACTAAAAACAGTGGGAAAGTGGCACATCTCCATTTAGTGCAGGGCCATCTCAAGACTAGTAACTGTTGTCAGTTATTCCATTGACAGGTGTGTGTCGTGGATCAAACGGTTTCAACTCTGTAGATGAACCACATGACTGTCAGTATTGTGCCACCATATGAAATTTCTGGGGCTTTTGTTAAAAAAAAACCCTAAGAAATTACATACATAAGATGATATTAAAAGAGCATTATTTGGATTGGAAAAATCAAGCCCTTGACATTAGGAAATGACCCAATTAAGATGCAGTCAACCTTAATTTTCCTCCTTTATATGAATGCACTGTAAAACTTTTTAATTACCTGATGTGAAATATATATGTCTATACCAGAGACTTTTGCTGGTAGCACTGAATCAGTCAAGGGTGGGTGGACAGGCAAAAGCTGGTACAACTATGCTAGGTACAGTTGTACCCACAAAACTGTACTTTTGCCCATACAAATGGTTTCATTTTGAGGTGCAGCAATTTATATAGACAAGCTACATGGCTGGGAGCAGAGTGAACTATACAAGAAAAAGTGCATCTCGACTAGGGAATTAGGTAGCCCCCTTGTTTTCTACCCCATGAACAACTTCTCCTGAGGACCTTACCCCACTGTTTGCTGTCAGACCTTGCTTTCCCCAAGAACATGGAAGTGAGGAGCAAATATGAAACACTGACTTTGAAACATAACTGTAGTAATTTGCATATAGTACCTACATACTTAGTTCATCCAGAATTGATGCATTTTTATCTTTTCTGAGCTACAAGTTTTAGCACAGGTACTCCATAAACACAGTTTTATATGTAGTACTTTTGTATCTAATTACTGTATATATAGTAGTACATATGTTTTGTGGGGGTTTTTTATTTTGTGTCCTGGGCCCAATCAGCCAAATCAGTTCCAAATTCTATTTGACTGAGCAGAGCTGAGTCGTTCAAGCCTGTGTGATGCTACCACTGGCAAGTAGCCTGCTTCACAGACTCTTCAGCCTGGGCCTTCAGATACTCCCAAATGCATAGTAGTCATCCCATGTGCAAGCCCCAAGCCTGGAGTTGAACAAGCTGAACAGAAAGAAGAGAGTGCTGAGAGTGTCAGTTCAGACAGATTTATATCTTCTTTTTCTGTAGCCTGTTTAAACATGAAAGATGCTCTCTTCTTAAAGGTTGATCTGAATAAAAGTATCAGTTGCTGCCACCTTTTCATCAGGTCATTCATTTTATGAGATAATGTTGGTAGTGCCCTCACTTCAAAAATATGCAATCTATTAAATGCACACACAGTAGGGTTGTAATTTTTCCTCAACTTTATGTTGCTTTCATCTTTGTGGCAGAAATTTCTCTAAAACATATTTAAAGTTGGTTTTGACTCTTTATTTAGAAGATATCATTGTAGCAATCATAAAAGAGTTTATTCCCTTTTTTCCTGTGCTTGGTAAGGGAGTGGTCTAAATGTTGCCAGATAATTAATTCCATGATCAATGTTAACTTTCATATTCAAAGGACTTTCTCTGTTAGTAATCATTTTTAGCCAAGTTATTTGACCACATCATCATTTCATTAGTCACAAACTGATAACGTGGTAATTTCCTATACAAATCATGACATTGGTAGAACTGATACTTGAATTTACTTACCAAACATTAGCAGATAAATATTATGGCAAAATACTTTGTCTGTCTGTCTCAATATGGAACCCTGAATGAAAATAAGCCTGGATATAGAAAAAAACCCCACCAAACATTCAGATAACTGCCTTGCCCCGGAAATGATTAACACCCTCAAGACTATAATCTGGAGCTTAATTCTGATGCTCATTTATTGGTCCATTCCCATGGAGCTGCAATAGAAGACAACAATCTCTGGTTGAGTGACTTTAGCTCCTGAGATGAGCGGAAACAGAGGCATTTCTTAAAAGACAGTACTATTGCAATGAAGATTTACAGGAGAAAGAGGTTAGGAGCAACTCTGCTCAGCCTGAAATGTGTTGTGTTTTAAGAATAAGGTTTTTTAAGGTCAAGAAATTCCTTTGCTAAGACAGTCCTTGATTTTCTATCATTTGTTTTCTCTCCAGATGATTTAACTAGAAGCCTGAAGTGCCTACATATTGGACAGGAGCAAGTATAAGCAGCTAAGATAGCTAGGAGGTTTTAAACACAAATTCTGGGTTTTAGGGCAGATGGAACGTAATATTCCACAAGGACTTCCAATTGTTCATACAGAAATATTTTTCAATAGGTCTATTTGTAGAATTCATTGTATGAATTTAAAACTGGGGGCAGGAGGGACATGGTGAGATGCTCAGCGTTTGTGGCTTTGATATACCAAGCAGACTTGGAAAATTCTAAGGAAAGTGATGTTACTATACGTTTTAAGCTACATGATCAACAATACACTCAGGGAGCTTCCAAGACTACATAGTATTACTTAATTGTAGGGCCACTTGTATTTTTAAAATCTAATCTTTCCAGAAATCTCAGACCAGTTTTATATACAACAGACATATAGTAGAAAAGACTTTCTAATGTATACTTACATTATCAAACATAGTCCTATTCTCAATTGTTTACCATGGATGATCCTGATGAAGACCCACCTGTTGGTTATTTGATCTTTAAAATAAATCCAATTTACTACACCATCTTCACCTACAATTTGCAAGAGTCTCAACTGATACTATGCAGTTTATTCAATCAAGTTAGAGGTAATACAAATGTATGGCCAAGGAAACAGCATTCTACCTCATGCTTTTTTATGCCTATCACTTATTGAGAGAAAGCCATGGATTTCTAGAATCTTTCATTGCTCTGAGCACCTCATTTAATAATTAACCTTAAACCTAAGCATGTGAGTAATTCCACTCTCTAAGGACTATGTTTACCAAAATAATTGAAAGGTTCTCCTAAAATTTAAATTTGTAATGACCCCAAATTAATCATAATAAATATGTCAGCAGTTTATTGACATTCATTCTCTACAAACTCTACCAGTTGCTTTAAATAGTGCTAGCTAGTTTTTAGTGGTCTAAGTCCCACTATACTAGTGGGGATTATCAGAGTACACAACAATCCAGCCTCCAAGAAATATCCTTTGTTGTATAGAGTCACACACTTTTGTCCTGGGAGGATCCTTAGGAACCTCTCAACCTCTCAACTGGTACAAAGGGACTTTAAAAGCTCAAGAGTCTGTTACAGCATGTTGTGCAGTCTCAGTGGAGTTCTCTCTAGCATTTCATCAGATGTATTTAGCTAAAGCTCCGTTTTCAAACTTCCAGATTTACCACGATTAGTATTTAGAACACAACAAAAATGCATTCCATGCAGGGCGCAGCTTCATGCTTCAAATGCTTTCAATGTTGGGTGACAGCCTGATGAACCTGAAGCCACCTTGTTTGTTTTTTTCTAAGAAAGTGAACACAAGCACTTAGACATGTGATATAACAAGTCTTGGGGAAAATTGTTGCATCACCACCACCACCTCTCTCAGCCCATCCCAGCAATTTAAACATCCACCTGTCACAGCATATATTTTGAAATGACAGCAAGTGGCACATAAATATGACTATTTTAGGGCTTCTTCTTGTGCAATCTTCTATTTGTTAAAATTAGAAGTCTGGACTGAGACATCAGTATACTGTGGAAAGGGAAATGTCCAGATACTGCAAGTAGAAAACACTGTGTGATTTATGAATGCCACATGGCCCTAGAGACTGGGGGGGGAGGGGCACAGCGACTGCCCACAGGTGACAGTGGTGGCAGTGGTGGGAGCATGGCAGTGGCGAGCAGGGAGCTCCCACAGGCAGCCACAGCAGTGGCAGGGGCAGGGGTTAGCAAGCGCCGACCAGCAGTCAGAAACCACTCACAGACACTGTTGGCAGTGTTGGCAGCAGTGTCAGAGGGGAGGGGAGGAGGGATGGCAAGCAGCAACCACCCACAGGCACCACCGGCAGTGTCAGCCAATCGGAGTGGGTGCATGTGCACCCACGTGCACCCCCTACATGCCTCCAATGGTGTGATTACTAAGGAACTGAGGAAGAAAGATATTTTTGTGCTTAAGGCTGTGACTGAGCTGTAACTCAGAAAATCTGGATTAAATGGCTAACTTTGCAACAGAAATTCTGTGAACTTTGGCAAATCACTTAACCTCCAGGTTTCCATTCCCTTTTGTAAAATGGGGTTGTTTATGCTTCCCTTGCCAGTTCACAGGTACAGTCTAACATACATGACTCACAAGTCTATGGTGCCTTTGCAGGTCACTCTGGAACCTGGACCCCAAAACATAGCTTTCAGCATGTTTGGGTTCATGTGACAGTATCAGGGCCCAGGGGTGGCCATGATGCCCCCTGATGGCCACTTGACCTCTGTCCTCACTTCAGCTCCCCAGGGTACCTTCCTTTTCTACCTCACCTGCCACACCTTGATGTTATCTATTGTGGGAGGCCAGCCTTAGAGTAAGCCCAGTTTAGCTCCACCTTGACACTGCACACTATACTATGACCCTCCTAGCCCTATTAGTGCCTCAGGGCACCAGTTGCCTTATGGACAATTCCTAGCCTCCTTCTACCCCTGTAGCCATACCCATACTTTACAGCTGTTACTTTAAGTTGTCCACTGGGCCCTCTGACCCATCCATCACACTCCAGCCAGCCTGCTGAGACTCTGGTTCAGTCAGCCTGGCCTTAGCAAGTCTCTCTTATTTCCTTGGGCCCCTGCCCTTATTTCTCATCATCCTGCCACACCCTTGGTCCTAGCAAGCCTCTCTCCTTTCCCTGGGACCCTGACTCGAGTTTAGCTTTTGCTCCTTGTGGCTTAAGCCTGCTTTGTTTCCACCTCACTGCCATGCCCTTAGTCCTCCTGGCTTTGGCCTAGTTCTCCCCAGCCTTCTTGAATCCCTGGCCCCATGCCAGGCTGCTTTCAATTCCCCAGCTCTCAGGATCCCTGACCCCAGCAAGGACTGCTTGACAATGGCCTTAGCACTCTCAGCTTCAGCCCAAATCCTCACACCAGCATCAGTTCTCTGGATCTGTGACCCCAGGCCAGGCTCTTCCTGCTACCAAGTACACAAGGCACTGTGACCGCCGGGCTGGGGGGGTGGGGGGAGATTCCCTGTGAATAGAGGCCTGAGGGTGGAGGACCGCCGCTACTCACCCTGGGATACTGTTGACCCGGAGTAGATGTTGAGTCATCAAGTTCCTGCCCTGGTTCTCGCCTGCCACAACTTGCTGTTAGGTTCAGTAGGGCGGTTCCTGGTTACTCCACAGCCCAGGATCCCCGGTGGTCACGTTGCGTGGCTCCGCCACCCCTTGCACCCCGGCCTCACGCCTCCTCGGGTGTCCTCTTCTAATCAATGCCCTGGTTCCCTATCCCAAGGCCGGTCACCTCACCAGCCCAGCCAACCCTTATCCTCGGGCTCCCCGTGCCCTGGGCGTTACAGGACCAGGTCCCGGCCAAGACGGGGTTTCCTCTACGGGCCCTTGCCCGGACCTCCCCGGCTATACTCCTCGATGGGCTCCTCTTCTAATGCGAGGAATCTGGAAGGCTAACACTAAGTCTTTAGCCTGGACCTTCCTAGGTCCCTTGCGGGCAACCCTTCTCTGGGTCTTTGGCCACCAGTGGCCGACACTGGTCTATGCCCTACTGCGCCTCGTTGGTGCCCTCCTGGGCCGACGCCCCGACCCCAGACCTGTAAGCCCCGCGAGTTGAGGGTTCACAGTCCCAGAACTCTTCGTCGCTGGATCTCTTGTCCTCCGGGCTGGTCTGCCACTCCCCACTTGTTGTGCTGGGGCTGACTGCCACTATTATTCTCCCCTCCACTTGGGGGACCCCGGCAGGGAGTTGCAGCCCGCCCATCTCCCCTCTGAGCAGGTCCGCCGTTCAGCCACAGCTGCCGCTCTCCAACCCTTGGTCTGGGCGGACGGCAGCTCGCCTGCCCCCAGCGTCCCTTGACCCTCCTCTTGAGGGGTTTGGGTCACGTCCCCCTCTGGGGTCCTCACTCCCGGTGGGTGCGAGGTTACCCGCTCGCTTCCCCCTGGGATCCTCTGCCTCAACAGCAGAGAGCCCTCTCTCCATGTCCCGCCGCCGTCTTTCCTCGGCGGCTGCTTTTATCGCCGGCTTCCAACTGCCGACACCAGCGCTGGCTTCCGGCCGCACCGGCGTAAACAAGCGGCGGATGTTCCGCTCAGGCTCCGCCGCTACCGCGGGTAAGTCCTGTTCCGGCTCCCCGGGACAGGCACCCTTCCACATCTCCTCCATTGCCACAAGCCAGTCCTCCAGTTAACCTAATCAGAATATAAACATAAGCACAACAGCAATACAAGCAAATCCTCCCCACGCTGGGTGACTGTTTCCCCACAAGCTCTAAGTCTCCCTTAGCTCTTCCACTGTAGCTCTGTGGGATTGGTTAGGTGCTGGTCAGTCTGTTTCCTGTAGCTCACTCAGGATCTCTTCTCCCTACAACCTGCAGGGCCAGACTAACTGCCTGATCTCAGGCACTGGCTGCATGCATCTCCAGATTCACCCACAAGGGGTTCCATTTTGGCCTGATAATCAGCCTGCCCTTCTCTGTGGTGGCTTAGCTCAGCTGCTTGTAACTCTTCGCTTCTGGGATGCCTAGGTATTTGCCCCCAGTGTTGCTTACTGTTTTGCAGCAACCTCTCACAATAGTCACTCCCCATGGGTAGCTTCTATATCCATGTTTTCTGGCCTGCTGGCAGCAAAGCCTTTGTCCAGCTGCCAGGCCCACACAGCAAGCTTAACTTACCATGGCATTCTCTTAAAATAATGGGAGCTTTGGCTCCCTATTATGGTCCAAATCTAAAACAATACTTCCTTGCATCATTCAATCATGAAAACACTAATTTCATTCAACTATTCTACAGGGATGGGGTAAAATTTCATAGAGCAGACAGTGTACTCTTTTCTAAAACACAGAGGCCTGAAGAAGAATGCACTGTATTCAAAAGCTTTTTGCACTTTATCCCAATTGGTCCAATAAAGATATCACTCACAAGACTACTAGAAGTGGGGGCATGGCTAGAGGGGATGTGGCCTGCTACAGAATCTGGGACCCCTATTCCTAGTGGACATGGCTATCACCAGTAAGGGGACAAGTGAGGGTTGTGTGACAGCCTTGTTCACCTTGCAACCACTCATCCTACATCCTTTTGCTCTACCACCACCAGTTCTGACAGCCACAGCATTAGCAGTGCCTTAGTTTCCTCAGATCTTTACCATGATGGTTCTTTTTCAAGGGTGTTTCCTGGCAGTGGTGAGGGATCAGACTGGGTGATTTTGTGGATCTTTTGGATAGGTGACTGCCTTCAAAAGTAGAGACTGGACTTAAATGCTTGGAAAGTTCTTTCAGTCTTATGTTCTTCTGAACACCTGTCGCTGCTTTGAAGAGTTTAAAATCTAAAAAGTCCAGAATAGACAAAGGAAGGAGCTTTACTAGACAAGTATGTTTCTCATTAGATGCATTTCTTGTGTAACAAAGCATTCCCCCTCAGTGCAAACAAAATCAATGCAAGTTAGTGTGCCACCAGCCTGTCACACATAATCACAGTGCTAGTACCCAGGTGGCTGGTCTGCTGGGAAATTGGCTGGCACCACACAACCAGAAAAGCGCCCCACAGAGTATTCGGGCCCTGGAGGGCTCCTGTAATAAGAGGAACTCCTTGGCAGTAGGATGAGGGAGGGAGAAAAGGGTGCACTACTTGTGCAATCTGAGATCCTCTCTGGAACTGGATCAAGACCAGCACACCCCCTGGGGTATGGGTTGCTGAGCCAGGCTGCCAGAGCCCTGATCACCATGGGAATCTTCCCATGAAGACAGGAAGCACACTTACCTGTGGCACCATAGCAGGGGATCCTTCCAGGGGCAGGAGGCCCCACCAGAAGAGGAGATGCCACAGATGACCAAGTACCTGGGGAAGAAAGATCAGGTATTGGCATGACAGCCAATAGGAAAACCAAGAGGTGCAGACCTGACCAACCCCCTGCTCACACACCATGATGCCAAAAGGTAACATGGGGGCAGCTGGGACAGAAGAGGGGCAGACCAAGTGCAACCAGTGAAACCTGCCAGTGAAGAAAATCCATCTGGCACCCCTGTAACTATGTCCACCACATTTGAGCAGGTGCAGACCCAAAATCCACCACTAGGGCAACAACAGTCTCATAGGAGCAAGCATGATGAGACATTTCTCAAAGTACTGGGGTACATGGCCAGGCTCCAACTGGCCCAGCTCACCTGGGGAATACCCACAAAAATAACAGGAGCCAGGTGAAGCACACCTCACCAAACCCAGAATACTGAACTAAAGTGTTAGATGTGGGTAGCATCAATGCCCTGCTTACCTGCACCACCTGAGCACATTTAGTTTCATTATTGTTAAGTTGTGTGTAACAACAGGGTCTCAAGGAGAACCCTGCTGTTAAGGAAAAGGGGGCAACTGGAAATAATGAGACCATGAGGAGGGCAGGCCCCGGCCCTCAGGTGCCAATGGCAGCTAAACCCCAAGGATAAAAAAAGAGAGGAAGATAAGGAACGGTGCCTTCAGGCGCCACAGGAGGAAAGAGAGAGAGGAACACAGAGAGGGACCCTGGCACCGGACTGGAGGGATCTGAGGATCCAGATCTCATCGGACCTTACCCTGAGTCCGTGGGAGTGCCAGGAGAAGCGGAGCCGGACCGGGCCGCGGGCTGAAGCTGCGCTCAGCATTAAGACTCGGGGACGCTCCGTTGAGCCAGAGGGGCAGCAGGTGGGACGGCCCCGCCCTGGTACCTGAAGACACTGGGGGACTTCAGGGACTCCAGGAAAAGGGACACTAAGGGCTGAGAGAGCAAGCCCCAACAGCGGGAGAGCTGCGGAGCCTGTTCACTGAAGCCACAGGATAAAAGGAAACAGGCGGTGGTGGTAACAAGCTGCTGATTAGTCAACTAGCGGCTTAATAGAACAAACAGAAACTTTTCTTTTCTCTCTGTCAATTACGGGGAGGGGAGCGGGGTAAGACTCAGGCAGGACTGAGAAGCCCGGAGACTCCCTTTTGCAGGGCTGGGGATGGAGATCCTCTGCCCAATACAGAGGGTGACCCAGCGGAGACCCCAGGGTTAACCCTTAGGATGGTGATTCCCCTCTCCTCTAAGAGGGGATTTCCCTGTAAACCGGCAAACCACTGAAAAAAGGCAGAACAAAACAAAACCAAGTTATTTCAGCGTGGTACTTCCAGCGGATACTTCCTTTGGTAATAATCACTTCCTCCCAATTTAATTTCTTTGAGATCTTAAGTTGTGGCAGGTGGGAAACACAAGGATAGAGGAGGTATTCCACACACGCTGACATTGTGCATTCGTCAGCCAAGAAGACCTCACCACACTCCTGCAGGAAACCACACAAGCAGGTGTGCCAAGACAGCAAACAGTATCAGTCCATCACCAAGATCAGAAAGGACCACCCAAGTGGAAGGAGATGAGGTATAGGAGAGGTGAAGTCCCACAGAAGATGTACCAACTGAGGTGCCTGGGGCCAAAGGAATGACTGAACAACACCTCCAAGTAATCTTAAATAACAACAAGTCATGATGGGCAAGTAGACCCTGGGGTGGCACCCAGGTAGTCAGGACACACCAGCAGAAGTGCTGTGAATATGGGCCTGTCACATATATATATATACATCAATGATCACAAAGCCTCCAATATCCCCTTTTTCTATCAAGTTGAAGATGGCAGAGGTCTCTTACAAGCATAGTTCCTTAAAGCACTGAATGTAACTGTTAGAGGAATATTTTTTCATTTTTCTTTGCATTCAGGTTTCCCCTAAGAAGGTTCCATTAAGTCATTCTACTGTTGCTCTAGTCCAATTCTAACTTACATAATAGCTATTCTAGGCTCAGATTGCTTCAGTAGCCAACAAGGTCAGGAGCTGGCATTTGAACCTCAGAGTAAATGTGATGAAAAACTTGAATAAAATTAAAAAAGGAAGTGCTAAGAAAGTACAATGCCATCTGGAGACTGCTCTATGATAGCAAGATACAGATCCCAAAGTTTCTACGTAGGGAACAGCTGCTTAACTTTAGGTACAACTTCCAACAAACTCAAGAGCTGGCAGTACACTGGGTCTACCTTTCACATGCTAACAACTCTCACCAAAAGCCTAGACATGTTAGAAAAAGCAACAGTGCTGTGAAAAAAGAGGCTGACTGCAGAATGACAGTCAACATAGCGATGAGATAAAAATGTTCTCAGTTTATTTCAAGGAGTATTATATTAAATTACATCATACACTACATTAGAGTTGTGTGACAACTGTTTAATTTTGTCACTTTGCTGAAGACAGCAAAGTTTTACCTCACTTGAACTCACTTCTCTTTGTCATAACCTGTTGTAACAGTGATTGGTAATGTTTTCTAGGCTGTAAGGTGAAATGACATAGTTGCGGTCTGGAAGGGAAGTGGGACAGTAGGCCCCAGCTGCCACTGCTGCTTTTACTCACAGCAGCACAGGGAAAACCCTCTGCTGTTGCCGCTTCTCTACACTTAAGTGATTGCTGCTGAAGCCCCTCTGCCAGAAATTGTCACCGAAGTTACATATCCACAGGCCAGATTAAATGGCTCTAAGGGCTGAGTCCAGCCCACAGGCCATAGGATGCTTATATACTTGACAAAATTTTGCTGTTGCTTCCAGTGGATCATAATCCTGCAAAAGTCATGAGAAATGCTGCTTCACTACTTGTGAATTAGACTTGCTCGTTCACCACAAAAGGGCAGTTTAATTTTGAGGTCTGACTCTTCTGTTTGGCTGCTACAACACTATATTGTTACAGAGTAGTTTTAATGGGGAGAAAAGGTAAACAGCAGTATTTACAACAGCACTAGATTTCTCAATCTGGGGTACACATACCCCAGTCTTTATACTGTGAACTTCTAAAGGATATACAAGAAAGAGGAATGGGAAAGCAGAAAGGAGAGGGAAATTATAAATGAATGAAAAGGAATATCTTCGATATTGCTTCCAGTGATATAAAGTGTTTCTTGTTTTTTATCCATATTACAGAATCACAAGGGTCCATCGCAGTATAATCTACAGTATTTGAGAAACACTGTAGATGATTGGGTTAATACAAATAAATGTTAGAAGCTGCAAGAACATGTTGATATGGAGAGGTCTGTCTTGTTTATTGGATGCTTTTCTTCACTAAAACAAGAAATAGTTACAGGTTAAATACTACCATGCATATAAATACATGAGCAACTAGAGACCTAGATGTAGAGAACAGAAAGTAGTAAAGATCAAGTCTTAGGAAGAAGAGAAATAAACAGCAAGAAACAAAGTCCAGTAGGTGAAATACAAATGAAGAATATACTCTTTCTGAATTCAAAATTGTTCAGTTATTAGTTTAGAGTAAAGGTGCAGCGAAAGTTGTATCTTCTAAGATCATGCCATTCTACTAGCCTTGGTAAAGGACTTGTATATCTCAGTTGCCCACAATATACATCTCAGTGTAAAAACTCTGTGATTCTCAACCCAAAGCTCTGAGAAGACCCTTGTAAATTATGTTTTATCCTAGCAACATAACCCCAAGTGTTGAAACTGTCCTGCTGAATTTTAAACTTTCCTGGCTCTGCAAGCAGAAGTTCTGGTGGTGGGTAGTGGTCACCATCAAGAAGCCACCAGAGACCATCCACACACATAAAAACTCTACACAGCACCAGCTGGAAGATCACAAATTACATCCTAGAAAGGCACACCATGTTGAAGGGACCACTACAGTAAGTAGAAAGTGCTTGCAACAGAACTAGGTTTTTAGCAAGGCAAGGCATGACCAGCACCTTATACAACAGAAAGAGGGTGGGGGAAGTTCTACTTCTTCAGAAGAGCTTTGAGTATAGTCACACCCAAAGTTTTCCTGCCAGAATATTGTATTGTAAACTAGGTCTGTATTTCCAAAGAGGATCATATTGATGTAAGATCACCCCTGGAATATGTTATCTTAAACCTGCAGAAAAAAAATCTGCCAGATCTGACTTGTGCATTTGGGGTGGGAAATAAAGGGGCTCAAAAGTTGCTCTTCTAACTTTATGCAGGAGGCAAGAATTCTTATGGGTGATATCTTCTATTAGACCAACTATATGGTTGGTATAGAAATAGGCAAGCTTTTGGGTATCATAGTACCCCTCCTTAGGCCTTCCTGGGAGCATATATCCTGGACCAACACAGCAAAAATGTCACTTCAACATCTCCTAACTTTAACAGTTATAATTTGTGATTATTTAACCATGTGGTCTAAATCTAATACTGACATTTAACTTCAATATAAATCTATTCATATTTTTCAGTGTATTTATTTTCAACAAATATAAAACAATAAAAGAAAAATGTACTAATGAAGCATTCAAAGACAACAAGACATAGGCTATTGAAAATGAATCTGTAACAGCAAATATACCTTTATGCACCAGCATTTGTTTCAACATTTTACTTGCTAGGATGTTTTACGGACAACCCACCCAGTGTGTCCAAATAAACTGAAAGATTACACCATTGTGTCATGAATTTTCCACTGGTTCCTTTTTTTTTTTTTTTTAAACCTGCTGGTGTCTTTTTATCTCTAACTACTTGAGAAGCCATGTTCATCTTAGTTATTGAAATCCACCATTTGAAATGTATCCAATTTTATTAAAAATTCTTTTACAGATATTTTCAAATAACTGGAGCTTTTGTCCTTGCTACCTTTTTTTAAAACTCAAATTAGACAGTGTAGGTGCATCCAAATGAGCCCACACATGCTTCTTGCAGCATCCCAAACTCCTTAGAGATGCTGCAAGAGGCACGTCCAGGAATGAGAAAATGTTCCCCGCAAATGTTCCCCGCAAATTTGCAGCACAGGGGCAAAATTAGACCCCTGGATAGCTGGGGGTCAAAAAAACCCTCAGAGAAAAACAATGTGACTGAGGGAGCTGAAGGCTGGGCCCCCCACAGAGATGCTTTAGTAGCATCCAGAGCATCTCTATGGTTGGACCTCTCCCTGGTGCTGAAGCACCCTGCCTGCCCATGCAGGGCAGGCAGCATGCCAACCTTAGGGAGCTGGACCCAGGCTCCACTGCAGGTAGGTAGGTGGTGTGGGGGGCTGGAGGAGAGAAGAGGGGACCATAGAGGTGACCTCTCACTCCCCCAGCCCCCCCAACCCTTGCCTGGCCTGGCCCCAGCCCCTCTAAGCCAGCAGGGGATGGGGCCAGGTGGGGCAGCAGTCCATGGGACTGGGGGAGTAAGTGGGGATGGGGCATATGGGCCCTGCAAGGGGAGTGTAGCCCCTGCATGGGCCATTTCACCACTCTTGGGGGTCTGTGGCCCATCTTGGGGGGCAGCAAAACATAGGTATTTAGAATTCAATTTATTATTATGATATTGAAACTGGTAGGCTTTCAAATTGCTTTAACACTTTAGATATATCAATAAAACATTGCCCAACTGATCACTGTCTATCACTGTCTCTCATATATATAGTGATCTTTTGTTTTAACTGTGGAGGAACATGGGTTTGGGGTATTTTACAGAGTGACTTTGAATTTTTTTTTAAATCAGGGATTTTTCAGTGTTCAAATTGGGAACACCAGAATTCCTGCTATGGAGGCCAGCGGCTGCCCAGAACTGACACCTAGGACCCAGCTGGAGATGGCTGACCTGGCCAATTGAAGATAGGAGGACATGCTTTGACAGTTCAAAGCAGGCCACCACACTGAGAACATTTTCCAGGCAATAGCTACCCAGATGGCCAGGCAGGGGCACACATAGCAGTAGTGCCACACAAAGACCAACCCTGCAGCCACAGCCCACTGGCAGCTGGCCCAGAGGGGCAGATGCCAATACTGGCTGTGAAGTCCCCATCTAGGTCTGGCAGGTGCACAACAGGTCACAGCCAGGCAGCAGCCCCCAATACCAGACTGCTGCAGTGGGTAAAGTGTTCAGGGAACACTCAGGGCTGCTTAAGCAGTCCAGCTGGCACAAGGGGTAGTGTCCCCAGGTACCAATTGGCTGGGCCCCAGAAACTCCTGTCTATTTGTCCATTGAATTACCATGGGCAAGGCCCATTTGGCTAACTAGTAGCCCCTTTTTATGGGGGCTAATGGACAAATGGAACAAATAAATTCTTGGGACAACTAATGAAAAAAACAGGATAGGAGTGTTGTGTGGGTTGAAGGGTCAAAACATGAAAATAAGTGCGCCTAAGGGGGACAATGAGCAGAGGCCCCCCCCAGGCCACACCAACCAGTCCTCAAAGGCATCAAAGGAGCTGGTGGACACCACCCGCTGGTGCTTTGCCCAGAAACACACATGGACAAGTGAGAGAAAAGCGGGCCCGCAGTCTCTGGGCACTCTCCCAACCAAAGCCTCCTTCCTGGTCAAGTACAGGTCACACTGGGCCAGGGCCAGAAGGAAGTTGACCAGGTGGTCCCAGGACTTGGTGAAGCTATGGATGGAATGACCAAAAACAAAAAGATGGGGAGTGAAATTCAGCCAGAACCTCAGGAGAAGGTTCTGAAGGTGGATGTGGAGAGGTTGCAGCCTGATGCACTCAAGGGTCATGTGCGCCAGGGTCTCCCTCCACTCACAGAAGAAGCAGGAGACCAGGGTGTCCATGAAGCTCGCCCCATATGCACCCATGGCAACAGCACCATGGAGGAGCCACCAGCTGAGATCCCCAGTGTCTCATGAGATGAGGATGGAGTACAGACTCAACCACTGGAGTGCCCCAGCCACACCCTCATCAAGCAGCTCCCACCACTTGGTGTCTGGTTGGGACGTGAGGGCGGCATAATGGACAGTGTGACACATGAGCATGTAGAGGTGGTGGCAATGGATGGTGCAAAAGTGGACTGTTTTCTTTATATCACTGTTCTTTCATAGCCACCTCAGAGCAGCTATATGCAACAAATTAGCCTTTGAAAGACAGCAATGCTGAAACTACAACTATAAATAAATTCCTCTTGAGAGTGAAATATTTCTATTAAATGGAATTTTAAAAATATCTTAAATGTTGGTTTGAATGTCCAGAAAAGGGTATTTAAGTCACTGTGATAAGCTCTTACCAAAAATGTTCTCTTGCCAAAGACTATAAAAAATTATTTCAATTAAATATATGCTATGTATAAATTATGCTTTGTCTATAGGGAATGAAGACACTTACAGCTTTTACACTTTGTAATTGAGAAGATCATGACACCGACTTTGAGATGTACAAAAACTACTACAACATTGCTGAACATGAAGTTTCCAAAATATAAAACATGAGCTAGTGAAAAGAAAACCTGTATGAAACATAAGGGCATAATTCCAACTGTAACTTATTTTAAAGCTTACTTCTGTTTTGTTTCTCAGTAATGTACAGAAAAGTCTTATTTTGATGCACCTGATTAACCTAGTATAATGCACAGAAGGAGTTTCACAATTGAGTCATTATGACATATTGAATCTTTCTGAACATTTAGAAATATTTGGCTGTGGACAGACTTGTCTAATGATGGTTTCCAACTTCAGAATGCCAAGTCTCTGGATGGAATAAATAACTATAGTTGCACTGAAGCTAATTGAACTAGTCTGATTGATACCAACTGGCCCAGAAAAATTCCAGACCAATGATTCCTAACCAGGCTGCCATAGCAGCTACAAACTCTTTTGAAGGGTGTTGCGGAGAGGAAGGAGGAAAGCACACGTCCAGCACTGGCTGGCTGCTCCCCAACCCCCTGATCACTGCCCAGCCCTGAGGTAAATGCAGGCTTATCCCTGGCCAGCTGTTCCTCCCTCTTGTCTCCCAGCCCTGTGATGGGAGATAATATCAATAAAAATTTTAATGGGGTGTGTCTTAGTATACCAAAGTCATAGAGGGACACCTGGAGTCTAGAAAAGTTGAAAACCACTCATGCAGATCAATACAATTATGACAATTGTCTATATTATAAAAAAAATTCTAAATTGTTGAGTCTGCATATTCAGTAGCAATACAGTATAGCCAAATGACTTCAGTGTTAACCCTGCTTCATTCAGGGTCAAAGATATAGCAATTTAGAAAGCTTGTATCAGTACAGGATCATGACCATAAAAGATAGGTCAAAACAGCTGATGCATGCTTTCAAGCAGAGCTCCCTCACCCCATCAGAAAATCTGAAAAGTACATTTGTCCACACTATCAACTTGTGGTTAAGGTATAAAAAACTTACACATATTATTCTGTATCAATTGAGGACACTCCTTGTTTTTGTTGGGAAAGAGCAGGGATTCCAATGAGAAGTAAAAATGAAAAATTTCAGCAATTCAATTTCCAAGGCAGTCAAAGCAAACCTTTCCAATGTGCCATATAGTTTTAATGGTTTGCAATAGTGATATCACTTCTGTGCAATTTAGGTTGCGATCTAAGAATCCTGTTGTTTCATGGATTTTACATCTTCATGTTGGGTACGCACACAACCCAGCGTCTATGCCACTATGTCATCTGTCATGTTTCCTACGTTAGCTGCTGAAGTAGACAGTGAGTCCTTTGCTTTGAAAACTACCCTACAGTCTTCATCTCCAGATTTCCTCTTAGTTTCTTCTCCTTTGTAGAATTTACAAGACGCCATGGAGACTTACAAACTCCAGGCATTATGTTACCAGAGTCTAAGAGGCAAAAAAAGAGGGAATTCAGAATGGAGAGGAGTAATCCATCAAAAATGTTTGGAAATGAGAGATGGGTCACTGTCAGTGGAAGACCTGACCAAAGCCTGGTATAATTTCTACACTTATGACTCTGCAAAACCTGTAGCTACAAGAGTTGAAAGTGAAATACATTGGTATGTTGCACCAAAAATGCAAGGCAAACTTCAACTACCAAGAGCTAATGACATTCTCATTGGCTGTTTATAACTTTGGAAGTCATTATAGTATCCAAGATTCAGAAAAGTTCAAGTAATGTCCCAAAAATGCCCCAAGTGCCAACTAAAAGGAAGTGTGAGACCAGGTAGTAAGACTGCTATAGAGACTTTTAAAGGCCCAAGACTATACCGAGACTGCTCTGAGCTTAACAGAGGATATTGGGGTGGCCTTACATTGACGGAAGAGCACAGAGCTATCCTAGTCTGTTTTCAGCACATTTTCTGGGAATGAACTGCCACAGTGACCTGATTTTATTCATGTATGATAATAATAGAGATATGGAGATGTTTTCTCTAGGGGTACCTCTGAATACAAAGCATCTGCTCACTCTCACTCATTTGTTAACAGGGTCCTGTGACTCCTTTACTCAGTAAATCTTTGTTATAATCTACACAAGGTGCCTTTTCATAAAGTGATGCATTTTCTACATTAATTTGCTCTTAGCTCTATCAAAAGCCTAATATGTACTGAATGCAAACTTTCTCTGTGAGTGAGAAATAACACAAAAACTTTTAAATAATTGGAAGCTGAACCTATACAATTAAGATAATAATACCGACCTCCTTTGTGAAGTGATCCAAGATGCATTCATGCAAAGTGCTTTGTAAGAGCAAGATATTATTATTATGTGCATGTATTATGAAGAAACTTTATAATTAGGTCTTTTGTTCTCCGAGACCCCTGCCTCATCCAATGATCAAAATGGATGATGCTCCAAGAATTAAGATCGATAGGGTGAAGAAGTCTTGGTTGGAGGATCTTTGCCTCATCTGTTGCAGAAGTTTGAAGATATGTTGTGGCTGGGGTAGGGATTGCAGAAGGGGAAAAGATGGTTTCCTGCCTAATGCAACTGAATGCGGCTCTGGAGAATTGGATTCTACCCCTGCATCTCTCACAGAAGTACTTTGTCAAACTGAGCCAGTCATTTCAACCAAATTTTCACAAGTGGTCAATCACTGAGCATTCCTCATTTTCCAGTTGCCCACCCTGAGACCTCTGGAATCAACAGCATTTACAACTGCAGCTGAAGTCATTTGGAGCCATGCGTTAAATGGAGTGCCATATATATTTTTTTTATATTTCTTTGAAATCAAGAGACTATCACTGTACTGCTGTTTATTTGCAGTATAAAATTCTACAATCTAGGCTCCCTGCCCATCACTATTACATCATAGTGCTTCAAAAAAGTGTTATGTTATTTTTATAACCCCTTGCAAGGTAAGGGGGGGTGATAATATCTCTGAGATACAGATCAGAGTTCTACATCCATTAATTAGTCTCCACTTTCAAGCATTCAAAGAGTTTTTCTTAAGCTACAAAGAGATATTGTTTTGTGGCAGGATCAGAGGTCCCAAGATATGTCCTACTACCACTAATCTAATTGATTACCAGAGGCATTTGTCCTGCAGGATCAGGCCCATGGGAACTCCATGTGTTGCCAGCTCTGCCACTACAGGTACACAGCCACAGAATGGGGAATACATGGGGTTCCCAGGGCACCCCTAAATTGGTCCCAAGTACCCAGGGCTATTGTCCTACAGAGAGCTGCTGCCAGAGGTGGCTGGAGAGCATGGTCAGCCCCAGGTTGCCTGAGCTCCTCTCCTTTAACCAAACAGACATCTGCTGCAAAAAGTCATAAACTGGGCATGTGCAATTGATGTGACTAAATAAACTCCAGTGCAATTTGAGCTGGAGTAAACTAATCCAGATGTCACCATCTATACATGCATTTAAGCATAATAATTTACTCCACCACTGAATAGTACTTGTGTCTGCTCTTGAAAATTTCCAGGGATGGAGATTCCATGACTTCTCCAGGTAGCCTGTTCCAATGTCTGGCCACACTCACGGTGAGAAAGTTCTTCCTAAATCTCCATCCTAAATTTCTTCTATTGCAGTTGAAACCATCTGTTTAATAATCCTTCAGGTAGTTCAAGAATGATCAGATTTCCCCTCGGTCTTCTCTTCTCCACATTAAATAGTCCTAATTGTTTCAACATTTTTGTATGGGTAATACTTCATAGGCATCTAATCATTTTTGTTACTCTGCACTGGACTCTCTGCAAACTGTCCACATCCTTCTTAAAGGTGGGGCTTCCAACTACACACAGTACTCCAAAGGAGGTCTCACCAGTGCTGAATAGAGTAGAAAGAATCACATCCCTTCATCTGTGAGTGACAATTTTGTTAATACAACCCAGTATACTGCTGACCTTTTTTGCAACAAGAGCACACTGGTGGCTCATATTCAGCTTATGGTCTACCGTAACTTTCAAGTCCTTTTTTGCAGTATTGTAGCATAGCCAGTGATTCCCCAGTCTGTATTTGTGCATGCATTTATTTCATTTTAAGAGCAGAATATTGCATTTGTTCTTGCTGAGTCTCATCTGATGGATTACAGACCATTTTTTCAATCTATCCATGTCATTTTGGATCCTAGCCCTAACTTCCAGGTTGTCTGCAACTCCAGGCAACTAGGTTTCATACTCAAATTTGCTAGGTGTGCACTCAATCCTATTGTCCAAATTATTAATGAAGACGTTAAGTAATACCAGACCCTGGAGGGATCCCTAGCAAACTCCACTTGCTACCTCCTCCCAACTAGATATTGAGCCATTGCTGGCTACTCATTGAGTACGATGATCCAACCAGCTACATATCCTCCTTACAATACTTTCACCTAGTCTGTATTTCCTTATCTTCTTAATGAAAATTTTTTGGAGAGACCAAGGCAAAAGCCTTGCTAACATCTAAGTATATCACATCCACTGCTATGCCCCCATCTACAGAGTTTGTCACATTATCGTAGAAAGAAGTCAGTTTAGTCATGCATGACTTGCTCTTGGTAAATCCATGCTGGCTCTTCCTGATCACTTTGTTCTTCTCTAGGTACTTCACAATAAATTCTCCAAGGGCCTGCTCCATAAATTCCAGACTGACTAGTTGGTAATTCCCCAGATCTTCATCCTTCTCTTCTTTAAAAGATGGGCATCTCAAATTGAGCTTTGGCCTTCACAATTTTCTCCCTCCATTCCCATGTAATACTTATACTCTTCCCTGGTATTCCCTAGGATTCTTTTTTGAGCTTCAGCTCTTTGAATAGATTCCTGTCTAACCAGGCTGTTTCCCTATTGCACTTACCAACCTTTTGTCACAGATACCTGATAAATTAAGCAACACAAATGTGCAAACACTGCATAGGTTTCTAGAGGTAATACTATCTAATTCATTTTAGATGGCACCAAAAATATACAGGCCCATGCAAAAATAAGCATATGTATATTAGAGCTGTGCGAAGCTTCAGCCCCCGATTCAATTCAGTGGAGATATGGCCCGATCTGGTGGCTGAATCTCTGAATCTCAATTAAATCAGAGGACCCTTTAATCTCTCTGAATCATATCAGAATCCTCCGAATTGATTCAGAGCCATTCAGAAACATTTGGCGATTTGGACATAGGCACAGCATTAAATGTTTTTTCTACCTACCTCTAGGTAGCAGGCATCTCACAGAAGTGCAAGGCGTTCCCCAGCATCCTTGGCAGCAGATCAAGAAGTGGACCAGAAGCACTTCCAGTCCACTTCTGTGTCCACCAGAGAATGCACTGGGCCCCCCCCCTACATGGCTCAGCGACTGGTGCCTCCTGGGTCTGGGGGAGGCACCTGGGGTCCCCCTGTGGCTGATCACTGAGCAGGGGCACACGGGGAGGGGGGGGCCTGCATGCTCCCCAGAGGACCCAGAAGTACTTCTGGTCCACTTCTGAGTTTGCCACTGAGCATATGGAGGGCCCCCCCACACTATCTGCCCCAGCATCGCAGCATTCACAAGCCATGCTGGTACCTCAAGGTATGCAGAAAAAGCTTTTAAAGTTGTGTCTATGTCTGAATCACTGATTCTTCAAATCAGCATCAAATCCTCAGATTCAGCTGAATTGATTTGGATCACTGTTCCTGATTCCATGTCCACGATTTGAGCCAAAACAAATCTGACTCATACATCCTAATGTATGTCATTGGTCTTGAGTCACAGTGCTCTGGGGTATTCAGGATCCATCCCTTGTAGTTTATGTCATCTTCTCCAGACCTCTCTTGCTCTCTCATCCATGTAGTTGGCACCTTTCCATTCTTCTCTATGTAGATTAGATCCTGCTCTTTATTAAAGCATCCCTTCTCTTCTCTCTGATCTATGCTATGTGCACCTGTCAGTCCCCCTAATTTGTAAGTTCCATCACCAACTCCTGGCTATTTTGTTCTTCATTAGAGAATTCTGCTGCTTCATTTCTTCAGAAGTCAAATTGGCTTTCCAATTCAGTCTTCCTCTTTAGCATAACTACTCAATACTCTTACTTGAATGGAAACCATCCAAGTTTAATACTCTCCATGGCTCCTGGTCTGGAATGATTTGTCATACAGTCCTGACAGTAACTGGCAGATTTCACATATTATGAAGCATTCATGACAATGTCTCAACATAACCCAGAATATGTCATTTTTACGTAGACAGATTCCCAAAATCACCAGTTATACTTGGAGTACCTTCTTTAGGTCAGAAATGAGTCTTTGAATGGAAGTTGTTGGGCTGTATGTGCCCAAAGACTCATTTCTGACCTAAAGAAGGAAGGAACCAGTGGCACTAAATCTTACAATTCAGCAAATGAAAACTCATGAAAATGTAACTAGCACCCCTTGTTGCCACTGTTTGCTCAGGTTCCTATGTTGTTCCTTAGCTTTATCCATATTCTGGAGGTAGATATTACCATAAAGTTATGACTTATTTCTTACAGGCTAAGTTATCATGTCAACAACTCATCATGGGTGATTTAGGCTGACCAGAATGGTTTCAGTAAACTAGAAACTGCTGATATTACAAGCTGATTTGACAGATAAAAAGCATTTTCACTTTAATTTTTTGTGGGTTCAGACTATTTTTTATAATTGGGGTTTGTTTTTGAACTCTTTGAACTGGTTTGGACAGCTTCCAAATATTCCAGAGCCATATTTCAATCTGGTTTGTCTCATATATAATTATTTTCTATACAAGTCTGTCAATGGAAATGGTGCTATTGAAATGATATACACATAAATGCCTTCTAAGAAATACTTACAATTTGTTTACTTCTCTGGAAAATTCTAATACCAAAACTTAACAGAGGTGCTATACAAAATGCTACATTTACATTTAATAACAGCATCCTGAATAATTGTTTGGAAAAATGCAGCAGATAAATAATGTATACATTAATAAACTTCCCTCATTCAATTCACACTGTTGGCAGCAAATTAATTTCCTATTAGTACAAACATTTTAAAATAGATAACATCGGAACACTGTCCTTTCCATTTTATCCATTATTTATTGACAGTATGTATACACTTCATTAGATCAGCTGATTCTCCATCTGTTCACTTCTGCCTAAAAAGGAAGAACTGAAATGTTGTTAAACATGAACAAACATAACTAATGGCATTATTAACACAGACTCAGACCTAGGGAGGAACAGTCTTGAGCCATTCTCATTCCAGAGGGGCTGACGGAAGCTGCCTGAAATGGTGATAAAGCCTTGGGACATCCACATGGTTGACATCTCTGAACTGATGAACCAAAAACTACTCTTCAAAATGTCCACATTAGTTTTCTTACAGGTAATCTTGTGACCCTGTCATGTAGTTGAATATATTCTGAACCAGTTCTTCAGGCCATAAGTGGGCAAATAAATTCTTACCCAAGCTGGTCTTATCAGTTCACTTCTTACTTCAGATGGAAAAAAGAACTCTTCCTATCTCTAATAAAGAAAAACTATTAGCATTGCTTATTTAAAAAGCCCTACCAAGCAAACAGACCAGAGAGTAAAAGAATTAGTAAAAGAGTTCAACTCTTCTGAATGAATGAATTAATGAGCTAATGGATGAAGTATGCATGCATAAAGTGGAAAATGAAAGCAATATTGATGGAAAGAAGGAAGTACTTTGAAGAATGTGCCTTCGCTATAATACAGTCCATTAGCTGGCCATTAAAGTTGCTGGTTGCTTATTGCTACACTCTTTGTACTGGCCTCTAATTGAGTAGAGTGATATTAAATGTCTTCTTCCTGGTATTCTAAAGTCCTCCATGGGAATATGTAAATCCTTCAAAGGTGCCCACTCATTTTACAGCTATGACCTCCTATACCAGCTATGTTCTTCTGAAACAAACTATTGACCCAGAAGGGGAACACCTCACAAACACAAGAACTACAGAACCAGAAGCTGGTACTCAGTACCAAAAAAGGTAAGAATGAGCAGTGATCTCAGCATGTTTAGAACAGAAAAATAGTTTGTCTTGACTTTCCCCCATTTTATTTTATTTTTTAAAAATGTAACCAAAAATAGCAAGAAATCATTTCAATTGAAAAAGAAAACAGGGTACACAAATGAAGAGTTCAGTAGAAAAATAGCTTTTATAAAAGATATAATGCTGCAACTAGAAGAACAAGTGTTTGGGACTTGAGAACAACTCAAGAGAACAACTTATTGGTATAGTCAGTGATATGGTACAAGAGAACAGCAAATATTGTTATATCAGCTATTATAATAAGAATATTACATTTATATTTAGATATGTGTTATTGTTTCTTGCGACACAATGAAAATTGTGCATTACCCATAGGGGAATAATTAGGTCAGCATTACAAAAAGTTGGCAACATTGTATCATTTATCCTCCTTAAAACAAAACAAAACAAATCAACATTTTAGGACCAGTAGTTTCAAAAGGTCAAAACTTGAAGAAGTTAAAAAATGGCATTGCACCAGCATGACTCTCATGGCCCATTCAATCCATCAAATGTAGCCCAATACTTCTTTCTGCAAAGTCCTAATGGGTTAATTTTCTCCTTTGATCTCTGAGGTTCCATTTTTTTCCTCTCACAGAGCACATTGGACTCTTACCCTATATCCCATTTATAATATAACTAGCAAATTGCCCATAAAGAATGACAGGGGGCCCCACATTCAGCTCTGTGCTCCCCCACAGCTGCTCTGGGTCTGGGCCCAC
>NW_017728920.1:17592114-17597293 GCF_001723895.1 Crocodylus porosus | reverse complement strand
CCTCACTCCAAGCCCCCAGCCGCTCCACACACACACACCCCCGCCCACTGCTCTGGGTCCAGCCCTGCTCCACCCCCCCAGCTGCTCCAGATCCAGCTCCACTCCACCCCCCTGGTCACTCCAGGTCTGGCCTGCTCCAACCCCATCCCCACCACTCCGTGACCAGCCCCACTCTACCACCACTCCCCGCTGCTCCATGTCTGGCTCTACTGCATGCCCCCCACACTCTGCATCTGGCTCCCTCCCTGCCTGCTGCCTCCCCCTCCTTGCCAGCTGTTCTGGGGGGGCAGCGGGGCATGGAAACAGAGAAGGCAATGTCACCATGAATGCCCCCCTTTCATCATCAGGCAGGGAGGCTGGGGGGAAGCCTCACTGCTCGGATGGCTGGGGAATGTTCACTGTGGTCACAAACTTCCTTGGCAACTTAGGCATGTGCACCTTGGCCACACAATCAACCACTGCCCACCCTCTAAGTGGCAGTTGTCCAAAAGTGTTACAGACAGACGGACAGACACACAGACAGACTAAGCTGTTTTTTAGAATTGTTAATGATATTTCAATTATGTTTTATTTATAAAAAAATGGCCTTTTGTTATTTGAATTTCCACGTTTCCTTTTAAAACAATGTTCCTGTATAATCAAAATGTTCATCAATGTTGTTTTCCCTTACTGAAAACAAGGTGCAAGTGCATGGAAGGGATAGCCATTTGGATATTACCACAGTTGGAGAAGAATTTCTCTGGTTCAGGTGCTCTGGTTCACAATTAAAGGTTCACATAAGAGAGCCTGTCCTTGGCAGCCTTAGACTGTGGGACAAGGAAGGAGTGACCCACAGTGTATAAAATTCTCTCTATATAGGGCACCATAAGGATTCTGTGTTGCATTGAAGTCTTAGTAAGAATGAGCCCCTCTGCAATTAGAAAGTTATTTTTTGTTTAAGAAAGAAAAGAGAATACTACTTCTACTTAATGCCCAGCTGTAATTTCTACTTAACTGTGTCTACTAAGGAATTTTATTACAGATCCCGCTTTTATTTACTATGTCCCCCTAGAGTCAGATGAGTTCTGTAAGTAATTTTATTAAGGTGTCAAAACTGGGAGCTTTTATGAGAAGATAGAGATTTCATCTCCTCTACTGGGTTCAGTGATGTCTGGTGAGAAAAAAAATTGTAATTTGGCCTTTTTCTTGCTAAAAATCAGAGTTCTTATGCATGAAACTTTCCCATTGCAGAAAAACTCACGGTAAATGTGAAATCTGTAAAAAGAGCTGAAAATGAACACAGAAAAGTATACTAGTTCTCTGGTATTACTTAGTAAACTGAAGGAGGACTGAATTCCAAAGTCCATTAAAACCAGAGATATTTTGCCTGAGTAAAGATTGAATGAACATCAAGAATTTAGGACTTTTTGACAATTTTCAAAAATTTTTCACAGAATCTTCTCTTTCTTAATCAATTTTTCCTTTTCTAATACCAACACAAATGTTATCATGATATCATTCTGTAGAGTCTTAAAACATGTTGCTTGTTCTTTTGTATACCACTTTTGACCCCCTTATTCATTCTCTTGTGGTGGTAGGGTATACTTATTATAGAAGGCAGCACAGTGTATAGTGAGAGGACAGAGAAGAAACTCATACTACAATTGTCATTATTTTGTGAAAACAAGTTTCAGGCAGCCTTAATTTTTTTCTTCATTCTGACCTCACTGTACCATAGTCTATACCACCCCTTATAATCAGGGACAACATGTACATTCTTTAGGGCAGGGAACATTTATGCTTTGCACTTACCTACCCCTGTAGAACAGGTATCACAGCCAGAGTCTCCCAAAACTTCATTCAGATATATCAAAAGATGAATTAAAAAAAGAGTGAAATACTGGCCCTACTAAAGTAATTTATAAAACTTCCACTGACTTCAGTAGCGGCCAAGATTTCACTCACAGTATTGACTCTTCTTCATATTATTTTTGCATTTCCTGTTATGGAAACTGCAGAAATTCCTGTATTCTGCCTTATTTGAGGCTCAGAGCTTTTAAATTCCAAACCTTTTACCTTCATCAAATTAGCTCATACAAGGTACATCTACACATTCCATAAGCATGCAGCAGTAAACTGTAGAGCTTATTGCTCCACAGTTCATTGTTCCCAGGCATGCAGTTTACACATGCACCTAGACCAGTATACTGAGCCAGGTCACAGCAGCCCTGACTGGCAGGGGGCCCAGGGAGTCAGCTTGCCAGCCTGGGGTGCTCCAACCTGGTTCAACATGCTGCAAAGAGGCTGGCAGGAGGATGAGGGTGCTACATTGTCAGGCTAGCCGACAGGCAATCCCCACACTGAAGCACCCTCATGCCCTGCTAGCAGGGTCAGCATCTACATATGTGCTGCTGTGCACACAACAACAACAACAAAAATCTGCAGCAGGGTAGGACTTATATTTACAAGTATTTAAATGTACAGCCTTGCTGCAGAGTTTATTAGTTTTGTGCACCCAAATATGGGTGCATGTAGAATCATAGAAATTAAGGAAGAGACCTCAAAAGATCATTGAGTCCAACCACCCTGCTCTGGGCAGGAGTACTGCTGAGATCAAATGATCCCAGCAAGGTATCTGCCCAGTTTCCTCTTCAAAACTTCCAAGGTTGGGGGCTGCACCACCTCCTTGGGAAGTTTTTTTTCCAGATTCTGGAAAAGAAGTTACTATAAAGAAGTTCTTCCTCACATCCAACCCGAAACCATCCTCTAACACAGGGATGGGCAAAATACAGCCCACCAGGCAAATATGGCCTGCCAACCATTTTGATCCAGCATACAGCACCTCCCAATGAATTGTGCCCCAGATAGCCCCTCTGTCCACAAGGGTGGGAGTGAAGCACCTACACCCACCTCAATATACTATTATGCCTCACTCCTACCCTCATGGGCAGAAGTGCTGGCCCATTAGCATGGGTTGGGGCTGCTGCTACAGGCTTCCCCAGCATGCAGCTCCCTCCCAGCAGCAGGTAGGGAAGCTGGGAGCAGGGGTGGGGCTGCAGCTGGGAGGACGCATGGGACTGGAGCTGGGGTTGGAGATGGCTGCAGCACACAGCCCTCACCCAGGGGGTGGCAGCAGCACAGAACTGGGATAGGCAGCATGTGAGGGGAAAGGGGTATAAGAACCTCCCCCAACCCCTCTGGGCACACAGCCCTGGCAGACAGTGGGGGGCAGCAGCAGTGGGGGAGGCGCTCTGCTCAGCTCCTGGTGC
The DNA here is from genome assembly GCF_001723895.1 of Crocodylus porosus. Classification (NCBI taxonomy): domain Eukaryota; kingdom Metazoa; phylum Chordata; order Crocodylia; family Crocodylidae; genus Crocodylus; species Crocodylus porosus. The sequence goes on along the minus strand of NW_017728920.1, from coordinate 17,594,045 downwards.
TGGCCCCATTGTGCAGCCCCCGCCAGGCCGTTTGTTTTCTTGGTGTTCCCAAAACTTGTAGGGCACTGGAGGGAAGCCCCAGGCACCAGAGTGGGTTGGGACAGGGAAAGCAGGAGCTCCAGTGCCTTGGGCTTATCTCCTGTGCCCTGCGAGTGCAAGGAGATCCAGGGAAACAAATGGCCCAGCAGGGGCTACACTCTTCACTGCGACATGCAGCGCTGGCCAGAGTCAGGCACCAGTGCTGCTTGCCACGGGGGGAGTCTGAGTTATTATGCAATCATCTCTATATACAGTACACAAACACAAATCGTGACAAAAATATTTTTTGTAATAAAATTAAAATGTTATAGTAGATGTTTGACTTTTAGTGTATAATTTGTTTTTTTTCTGGTTCTAAGATGGCAACTTCCCCCTCCCAAAAGGAGTATTTCTGGGAGCCAACAGGAGGGACTTCTGGTGGCAAAGATCAGGGGCTAGGGGTGGGACTTCCAGTCCCAAGATGGCAATCAGGGGGCAGGGCTCCTGTCAAAGGGTAGGGCTACCTATGCAGCCGTTGATGGCTCAGCAAACCTCATTAAGTGGCCCTTCATCCAAACCTGGCCCTGCTCTAACAGTTTATGGCCATTGTTCCTCGTCCTCCCCTGAGGCACTCTAGTGAACAGTTTTTCTCCCAGCTCCCAATAATCACCCCTTGCATACTTATAGATGGCCACTAAGTCCCCCCTTCAGTCTTCTCTTCCCCAGGCTCAGCGGTCCGAGATCCCTTAGTCTCTCCTTATAAAGTTTGTCCTCCAGGCCTTTAACCATTCTTGTGGCCTCTCTGGAACCTTTCAAAATTCTCCACGTCTCTTCTGAAGTGTGGCACCCAGAACTGGGCATGGAATCCAGCTGGGGAGTGTAGATGCTGAGATGTTTACTGTGCAGTTAATTAGGCAATTGCACAGTAAATGTCTTCTGTAGACACAATCACATACTGAAGGTTTCTTCCTCTTTTTTGTCCTTTAACATATATTCTAAATTTATTCCCTCTCAATGAGGTTTGCTGTCTTCTGTCCTAGTAACAGCCACAGATTTTCATCAGGATCTGGCCATCTGTTACTTCAGTGTTTGAGTTATTCATATCTCAGGGGTTTGATTCATTCCAGTATAAATATTGGAATTACTTTCAATATATGTATCTCTGTACCAGTTCAGATTCTGAATCCACTCATCTTACTACCTCCCCTTTAAAAAATGTGAAGAGTGGTTAGACCTCTGGTCTTAATTTAAAGCCATCTAAAATTCAAAGCCATTGATTTATTGTAACAGTGAAAGGAAAGAGAACTAATAATAATAAAAAAAGAAATAGCATGTTCATCTTTGCTGCTGCTCTTTATTTGCTATGGTTTTTATCAATTATCATTTAGTCATTGCATTGTAGAAAGTTATTTGTAATCTCATATAAAGAAATGAAGTCATCCTTTGCAGTATTTTCATAGATTTCATAGATTTCAAAGACGTTAGGGCTGGAAGGGACCTCAGAAGTTCATCGAGTCCAGCCTGCTGCCCAAAGGGCAGGAAGTCAGCTGGGGTCATAGGATCCCAGCAAGATAAGCATCCAACTTTCTTTTGAAGGTGTTCAAAATAGGTGCTTGAACCACCTCCAATGGCAGGCTGTTCCAGACCTTGGGGGCTCGGACAGCAAAGAAATTCTTCCTTATGTCCAGCCTGAAATGGTCTCGCAGTAGTTTATGACTGTTTGACCTTGTCATCCCTTGGGGCGCTCTGGTGAACAAACATTCCCCCAGATCCTGGTGGTCATCCCGATAAACTTATAGGTGGCCATCATGTCACCCCTAGCCTGCGCTTTTCCAAGCTAAAGAGCCCCATGGCTCTCAGCCTGTCATCGTAAGATCTGTTTTCCTGACCTCTGATCATGCGCGTGGCTCTTC
>NW_017728920.1:17562416-17591459 GCF_001723895.1 Crocodylus porosus | reverse complement strand
CCCTTAGGATGTTGGCATTGGCCAGTCCATTAAGGATGGCCTCTTTAATAAATTTTTCTAAGATCTTCCCCAGGATAAAAGTCAGGCTAATGGGCGTATAGTTAGTCAGATTCACTTGCCTCCCTTTCTTGAAGATAGGCACCACATTGGCCTTATTTTGTAGTGCAATGTCTAGAGCTACAATACAGTGTTAGCTATATTTGCTTTTCAAGTCATTGGAGGGAGCTAGGTAAACATTAGGCTTGTGCCAAGCAGCTAGTATTAATTTTGGATTCAGATTTGGCTGATTCAAGGGGCAATGATTCAATTCGGTGATTGGAATCACGGTCCCAAATCGATTCAGCTGAATCCAATTCAGAGATTTGGCTGCTGCCTGCTCTCCCAGCCTGGCAATGGCTGCCCCACCCTAACCTACTCCCAGCACTTGAGAAAAAAAAGCCCCCTGTGACCAAGTGCTGCCAGGCAAGGGGGGCAATCCCCACTGCCCTCTACTGTCCTCCCACTGTGTGGGGAGCTCTGCACGAGTCCCCTGAACCCTCCCCCCCATTCTCCCAGCTGCCCCCATGGTTGGCCCACGCACCACAGCTCTAGCCCTTTAAGGAAAAAAACAGACAAACAAACAAACTCACTGGTTCCTGCCTGGTTGGGGGGTGATCCCCACTGCCCCGCACTGGGTTTTTTTCCTATTAGAGAGACAGAGAAAAACAGACATCCAGCAAAATAACTGAGTTCATGTCCACATCCAGTTTGAGATAGGATTTTGGTTACTACTTTTCCGTCTCTAGAGGCTTATCTATATTTAATAGGGTTTGCCAATATGGCTATACTATTGAAACTATACCAGAAAACCTCCTAACAGAAACAGAGTTTCTTTTAATCATTTAAAAGACTCCATTTTGCCAGCATAACTTATGCTAGCTGCTTGAATGAAATAAGCTATACTGGAAAAAAAATGATACTAGTAAAACGGCATTTATGCCAAGACACTTGCTACAGTATCTGCATTGGTCATGACTACAGAGTGCAGGCAAACCACACAGGACATGTCTAGACATGCATTAATAAGCCTTTGCTAATGTGTATTCAATGTATTACCTCAGTTTTGAGGCACTAAATGAAATAAGCCTTTGCTAATGTGTATTCAATGTATTACCTCAGTTGTGAGGCACTAAATGAATGCACATTAGGCTGTGAAGAGCAGTAGAGCATTTGCACGCTTTTTTTTAGTGATGCTTAATACAAAATAGATTATTTTACTGTATATTAGCATAATGTCACAGTTTTTTACAAAATGCTTTAACAGGCAGTAAAATAGTCTATTGCACATTAAAGCATAAGTGTAGATGTGCCCACATTTAACTAACTGACAACCGTGCCAGCAAAATTTTATGTGCAAACCAGTCCTAGCACTGTACCTTCTACCTAAGCTTAGTTAGGTAAATTTCCAAATGCTTTGACCATCCTAAAGACTCTAAGGATAAAGCTACACTGCTATCTAGTATGAATCCTGAAGGTCACCATCAACCAGCCCAAACCAAATGAGTCACCACTCTCTCTCTATATTGTATTTACTCAAATACAAGACAAGTTTTATCCCCCAATTAGTATGGGAGGAAAAGCCCCACTTATAATCTTGCATACAAGGAAATCTCACAAAATACACTGTCTATCATTAAACTGCTGCCAAAAGCAGCATGTGCTCAGCAGCGTAAACCAACTGTGAAATTGATTAAGTGCAGCTAACACTGAGCATAACTATAGAACATATGGCACATATAGGGCAAAAATGCTTATAAGAACCTACCACAAGGATAGGTTAGTGCAGCCCTTCTAACTAAAACATATGGAAATGACCATTAAACCTCACCAATTATTTTTCAAGTCATGTTGAGCCACTATATTGCATACATTTTTACTTCCTCTTCTTTCCCACAGCTGAGATGCGTCTTTCATTCCCCATCTCTCAGACTGGCACATATGATTAGTGTGGCACTGCCAAGGTGAAGCTGGTCCAGGCAGATCTGTGCCTCATCTGCATATACATTTCTGGAGCATCCCAGGACTCTTGACAGGAACACCTGGTTCTAGTCAGGAGTGGAGGCTAATTAGCATATGGACCCTTTGTTGAGGGGTATCTGGATTACACAAACATATTGAGCACTGCTGAGTTGCTGGGTCACTGTGGCATGAAATACTATTAACTCTGGGGATCCCTACCCAATGAACTATGTGGTAAATCATAAGCCTTTGGTTTTAGACTAATATCATGCATAGTTTGTACTACATATAAGTAGGTGACAAAGTGCTTCTCAGAAATGTGGTTTGTGGAGTACCTGCACAAAAACTTACTTTTTTTTTTTAAACTGCTTCAACATGCATCAATTCTGGATGAATTAAGTACATTGGTACTATATGCAAATCGCTATAGCCATATTTAAATTAATAGATTTCATAGACATTAGGACTGGCAGGGACCTCGGAAAATCGTTGAGTCCAACACCCTGCCCCGGGGAAGGAAGTCAGCTAGGGTCAAAGGATCCCAGCAAGGTAGGCATCCAAACATTTCTTAAAAGTGTCCAGAGTAGGTGCTTGCACCACCTCTGGAGGGAGTCTATTCCAGGCCTTAGAGGCTCAGACAGTAAAGAAGTTTTTCCTTATGTCCAGCCTAAAACACTCTTGGAGGAGTTTATGACCACTGGACCTTATCATCCCTTGGGGCACCCTGGTGAACAGGTATTCCCCCAGATCCTGATGCACACCCCTTATATACTTATAGGCTGCCACCAGGTCACCCCTGAGCCTGTGCTTTTCCAGGCTGAAGAGTCCCATGGCTCTTAGCCTCTCTTCATAAGGCCTATTCCCATGCCCTCTGATCATGTGCGTGGCTCCTCTGGACTTTCTCAAGCTTCTCTACACCCTTCTTGAATTGTGGAGCCCAGAATTGGGTGCAGTACTCCAGCTGTCGCCTCATCAAGGCCGAGTACAGTGGGAGGATGATATCCTGAGATTTCCTTGAGAAGCATCTATGGATGCAAGCCAGAGTTTTGTTCTCTTTACCAGGAATGACATCGCATTGGTGGCTCATGTTCATCTTGTAGTCAACCATAACACCCAAATCCCTTTCAGCCATGGCGTAGCACTGCCAAACCTATAAGCATGATGTGGGGTTTTCTCCCAAGGTGGAGTACCTTGCATTTATCCTTATTGAATGTCAACAGATTTTTATCCACCCACTTTCTATGCCTATCAAAGTCAGCCTGAATCACCAGCCTATTCTCAAGTGTGAACAATCTACCCTAAAATTTGGTGTCATCGGCAAACTTGGCTAGTCCACTTCTGACACCAGTGTCCACGTAATTAATAAAGACATTGAAGAGTACAGGTCCAAAGACGGAGCCTTGGGGGACACCACTGATCACAGAGCACCATGATGATTTACTTCGATCAACTACCACTCTCTGGGTCTGACCTCAGAGCCAATTCCCCAGCCATCAGACTGTGATGTAGCCAAGGCCACAGTTGGCCAATTTGTCCATGAGGAGATCATGGGACACCAGATCAAAGGCTTCTTTAAAGTCTAGATATATAGCATCAATCTCTTCTCCCTTGTCCAGGTGATATATCACCTGGTCATAGAAGGAAATAAGATTGGTCAGGCAAGACCTACCTACAACAAATCCGTGCTGGCTGTCCCTCAGAATGTTGCCATCAGCCAGCTTGTCTAGAAGGGTCTCTTTAATAATTTTTTCCAAAAATCTTTCCAGGGATGGGGGTCAAGCTGATTGGCTTGTAATTCCCCAGATTTACTTTCCTCCTTTTCTTGAAGACAGGTACCACATTGGCCTTCTTCCAATGTTCAGGTACTTCACCTAAGTGCCACGAGTGCTCAAATATCCTTGCCAGTCTGGGCTATGATGCCTGCCAGATCCTTAAGTACTCTGGGATGCAAGCTGTGAGGACCAGGTGACTTGAAGGTGTCCAGCCTCTCAAGGTGTTTCCTTACAAGGTCTACACCAATGCTGGGTATAAATTCACCCTCACCCTGACCATCCTGCATCATGTTAGGCAGAGCGGGCACTTTGGGATGGTGAAAAAACAAACACAAAGTACCCATTAAGCAGGTTGGATTTTTTCTGGGTGTCAGTTGCCCCATTTGGTTTACCAGGGTCCAATGTTACCCTTGCTTTTCTTCTGACTCCCCACATACCTGAAAAATGACTTTTTGTTTTCCTTGATATGTGTAGCCAGCTGGAGTTCAACTGCAGCCCTGGCTTTCCTGGTTTGCTCCCTACAGGTGTGGACCAGTGCAGCATACTCCTCCTTTATGGCGTTTCCTGTCTTCCATCCTGTCTTCCATAAGCTTCTCTTTTTAGATGTAGGAGATCCACAAGTTCCCTGCTGAGCCAAGGGGGTTGCTGCACCCTTTTGCTACCTTTCCTCTGAGATGGGACATCCCTTGTACTTTCAGGATTGTTGCCTTAAGAGCAACCATTCATCTTGGACCCCCTCTCCCTGTCAAGTCATGGCCCCTTAGAGCCCAGTCAACAAGCTGAGCTTGTCAAAGTCAGCTTTCCTAAAATCAAGGACTTCCACATTGCTGACTGACTTGCCAGCTTTGCGATGGATAGTAAAAGTGATCAGCTCATGGTCACTCTCTCCCAGCTTTCCTTTGATACTTAGGTCACTGACTAGATCATACCCTTTGGCCAGTACCAGATCCAGCAGCACTTTATCTCTTGTTGGTCCATAGACTTCTTGAACCAGGTAGAGTTCATCCATGCACATGAGGAAGCTTTGTGACCATTTGGATTTGGCTGAGTTCTCTTCCCATGAGCTGTCCAGGTTGCTGAAATATCCCATGACAACCATGCACTGAGAGTGTGCAGCCTCGTTCCCTGGAAAATTCCTGGTCAAGCTCTTGTTCTCGGTTAGGAGGTCTATAGTAGATTCCTACCATTGTGTCCCCTGTGCCACATTCCACACATATTTTAACCCAGAGGGTCTCCAGTCACCCTCCAGAGGTGCCAGTGTCAGTTTCCAGGGGTATGTAGCTTTCCTTGACATAGGTGGCTATACCCCCCACCCCTTTTTATGCATGATCTATCCTGTACAGGGTATAGCCATCTACACCAGTTGCCCAGTCATAGGTGGAGTTCCACCAGGTCTCCATTATCCCTATGAGATCATAGTCATTCTTGTTTAGCTGGAGAACCAGTTCCTCCTTCTGTGTTCCCCAAGCTCCTGGCATTGGTGTACAGACAGGTAAGTGTCCCATTGGAAGCCCTAGGCTTCCTTGGCTGGGGTAGGAGTGGATTCCCTAACCTGCTGGTTTTACAGTAGTTGCCTGGTGGGCTTGTGTCACAGGGCTCTCAGGCATCCTGCGACTGAGAGTGGAAATAGCTCAGGAGAGACCCCTAGGGGTGGAAAAGGGGAAGCACAACTGCCAGTTACTAGGATTGTGCAGGTGCCAGTTGCCCTAGCAACCAGGGAAGCTGGGAGCCAGGAAGGGGCGGAGCTTAGCCCTTCTTAAGCCCAGGTAGAAAGCCAGGAGTTCAGTTCCCCTCTGGCGACCGCAGGAGCAGGAGCTCTGCGGGTGAGCTGAGCAGCCCGGGTCAAGGGTTTCAGCCTGACCTGCCGCAATGATGCAGGGGAAAAGGGAACTTGGACGGAGGTAAGACAGAACCTCCATAGAGTGGAGCTGGGTCTATGAGCTTGGGGTTTATGAGTACATTATGAGCCAGTAGGCTTCTGGTTATGTTGTAGCCACTTGGCTCATGATTTTTGTTGCTGTTATACCGGAGGACCGGGTGAGGCTGTAGGGGTGTGAGGAGGCCTCACGGGGGCTCCCCAGTAGTTTAGAGGTTCCCAGTGCCCAGTGGGGCACAGCAAGTGGTGCCAGTGAGGCACAGATGTTTGCGCCTGAGAGGCGCGGTGTGCAGGGTTTCGGACCCCAGCCCGAGAGGCACGGCTTAGGCCCTACAGGGGGCGACGGGCACGAGAGGTGCGACAAAGGCCCTAGACGGGGCAACGAGTGCGGGAAGCGCGGGACAAGCCCAGATGAGGGACAGTAAAAAGCCCGAGAGTGAGAAGGGTGCTGAGGACCCAAAAGGCAAGCGAAGGAGCCGGGACCCAATACTATGTCCCGCGGGAGGTTTATTCCGGCAACAACTGCGAGGCTTGGGCTGCAGTGCAGGGGAAGAAGGGAGCCACAGACAGCGCCCCCAACCATCGGGGTGCATATAAATGGGCAGCTTCCCACTAGGTGTCATCATTCTTCACTTATGAACAAGATCAAGACGTGGCAGGAGAGAATAGGCGGGCAGTGGGCCTATTGCAGAAGTCCGGAGCTGCACGTGCAGAGAGGCTCCAAAAATGAGACTCCTGTCACAGCTTGCTATGGTGGTAGTCCACCCATCCCCTTCGTTTAAAGCCCGGTCAAGCAGGTCAGCCAATCTGGTTGAGAAGAGCTTCCTCCACAGTGAATTCAGGTGGAGGCTGTCTCTTCCCAGCAGACCACTGCCTCTCACACCAAAGAGTGGACTGTGATGTGGAAGCCAAAACCTTCATGATGACACTAGCACTGCAGTCTTCGATTAACTACCTCAATCTGTCTCTCCCTCCTCAGCCCATGACCCATAAACATGAGGATTGAGGAAAAGACCACCTGCACCCTGAACCCCCTAAGCCCCACTCCCAGAGCCCTGTAGCCACCCATGGCCCACATGGGATTGCTCCAAGCTGTGCCATTTGTGCCCACATGGATAACGAGCATAGGGTAGTGGTTGGAGGGCTGGATGAGCTTAGGGATCCTCTCAGCTATGTCCCGGATACAGGCCTCAGGGAAGCAGCAGATGTCCCAGGCTAATTAGTCAGGGTGGCAGATTACTCCCTCAGTCCCCCTCAGGAGGGAGTCTCCCACAATGACCACTCTGTATTTCATCTTAGGGAGAGTAGGGATGGTAGCTGTTGTTGTTCCTCCCTTGCCTGCAGAAGCTGGCAGCTCTGTATCTCTACTGGGGCTGCAAGAGGTTCATACCCGTTGCAGAGCTCCAGAGGGGAGGGAACCCTGGTGCAGCAAGCCTTGGGGCCATTGAGGAGCTCCCACACCGTCCAGCCAGGGGGCTGGACCAAGGTGCTCAAGTCCTCCCTTGTCCTGGAAAGCAACCTTGGTCTCCCCTTGGCCTTCATGGGGTGAATGGCGTGGCAGTAGGAGTCAACCTCCTGCTCATCATCCCTGATGGCACACAGTCTCTGAACCACCATTTGGAGCTCTGCTATCTGGCACCTTAGAGACTCCAAAGTGGAGCAAACCTTTCAAGGAGAGGTGGCCATGATCCAAGTCCCATGTGCCTGGAATCATGCCAGGCAGCCCCCACAACCAAGAACCAGAGTCTCCATCTGTGTGGAGCCTGGAACCATAGATTCTGTCTGGGTGGAGACCTCAGAAGTACCAGAGGGGGAGGTTTCAGACTCCTTGGGGATACTCAGGGTGCAGGGGTGTCCATCCACATTGCACCAGTGGTAGTCCAGCTACTGCTGTGACAACCTTCCTTTGGGGGTCACTGGCAGAGCCTCGTGCCCTCCCATGCTAACTCACAGACCAAGCCTAGAAACATGCCTGTTTGCATGTCCTGTTGGCAAGGCTCCAGTTGTGTGGTTCCCCGAGGGACTGGGTGAAGTAGGAGCTGGGCTGGCAGAGAGTGACTCTCCTCAGCTCTCTCAGCTGTCTCCCAAAAGCTGGGTTAAGTCCCACCCACCATGGGCCCCTACTTACCTCCTTGGGGTCCTGTTGTGGGGTCCTGGGGCTTCTGCCCATATGTCTCTCACCGAAGCTGGGGGCCAATTGCAGCTTCTGCCATTGGCAGACCCTTTTTTAACTGTGCACATGCACGGAAGGGCCCATCAGAGTCACGCTGCTCTCGAGGGGCTGGGGGGGTTCCTCCCCCACTGAAGAAGGGGATGGATGAGTACCCCTCCCCTTTCCCTGACTCACGCACCAGGCAGCTTCAGTTGCATGGCACCCTGCAGGGCTGGGCCAAGTAGAAGCCAGGGAGGAGCATGACCCTCCTTGGCTCCTCTCAGCTGCCTCCCTGTGGCTGAGCTAAGTCCCACCTACCATGGGCCCCTGCTTACCTCTGGGTAAGCCAGGGCTTGGTGGGGGTCCTGTTGGCTCATGGGGATGTAATGCACTTCCGCCCATGTGTATCTCACCAGAGCCGGGGGTCAAGTGCCATGGAGCCAGGGGCCAAGTGTGATTCAAGGTTATTGTTTACAAATTTATTTCTTGCTTCCATGTGTGCTGAGAGAGAATAGTCTGACAGTAAGGAGAGGGGGAAGAGTCTGCTATGGAAATAAGTTGAGTGGAAAGAGAGCAAAGGAGCTCCCTGACCCCCAGATTCATTTTCCTTGATGTTGCAGTGGGAGAGGGACAAATTCAAGGCAAACCCCTAATAATTAGATTCTATACCTGGAAAGTTATAACAAATTTATGAATTTTCCATACATAGAATCTAATTATTGAGGGCATCATCTTATAATAAGGGTCATCTTCTATGCAAGTAAATACGGTATTTTAGCTTGCAGCCACTGCACATTGTACTTCCTGTTTCTCAAACAGAGCCCTTCTAGGAATCCCTACCTGTGTCTCCACCTGTGCTTAGCTCCAATTAGGAGCAATAGAGACTAGAAGTAGGGTACAAAAGGCCAGAAGTCAGAGCAGGAAGCTTACAGTCTGAAATACTTGGGTGAGTTCCAAACACAACTGCCATCAGGAATTCAGCCTGAAGAGGGTTTAAAATAAAATTGTTTCAGAAATGAGCTTGAAGGAGGCTCTTATCAGGCGGCAGACAGAAAAGACTCTGCTGCTTGGCAAGCATGATCAGTAGGAAGCTTATGCTGGAAGTTGGGTTACCAGCTTCCTTTCTTGGTGCGCTACTGAAATATCTGCACTGCTCCATTCATGATGCTGAATGCTTCTATTCCAAAACACACATAGGTGTAGTAAGAGACTTCAAGATTGCTCCAGTCAGGTAACACATTATTCCAACGGAACCACACTTCAGTGGCACAGAGGAATATAATGGTAATCCAAATGGGCAACTAGTGCCTTCCGAGTCTGGGGGGGGCACAAGATCGCCAACGGGGGGTGAGGAGGAGGTCCCATAGCAGCCAATCGCTGAGCCCAGAAACACCAGCAGTGAAACCGACAAAACCAGAAGTGCACTTTTGCCAGCATTTCCGGTTTCATGTCTGGTTCTTCCAGGGGGTCCACAGCCAATCTCAGGAGGTGCATGTGCACCTGCATGAACCCCCTACGCATCACCAGTGGTAACCCCCACATCAGTGTTCTTTGGACTCTGACACCGAGTAAATTATTATACTGCAGAACGCAAGGTAACATGATATGGGGAAGTGACACAATGCCAGTAGTATCTTTTAAATACTACACAGCACGTGATATACAAAAGATGTTATTAGTACGTAGAGAGGCTCTGACAATTTAAAATAATGGAACAGACTAGCATAATTTATTCTCTGAACACATGATGCCAAAAGACATAAAGGCTTACACACAATACTGAGATTGCCCAAAGCCTGAGCAGATTACTTTTAAGGAGAAAAATGGTATGTGAAAAGTGATACAACATTAACTCCAGATTTCTATATTTTTGCCAAGGGCATAATGCATAGCAACCAATGCCAGTAAAATTTAGATATCATAGCATTGGCTTTCTATTGCCATCCTGTTTAGACTGGCATGCCACATTACTGTCCATAACTTCCTTCCCCACCCCCAAAAGGACAGAGCATCCAGGTATTTATGTTCTTAGCCCTGATCTGGATTGTGATCATTCATTAACATTTTAGTGCTGTTAGCTCCTTCACTTTTATCAAGTAACTTTTGCCTTCTGCTCACAAGCATTTGATAGGCGAGGAGGCCTGGACCTGCAAACCCTTATGCATGTCAGGTATTTTTACACTTATGAATAAAAAGTTAAACGTGTGTTAGCAAGCCTGGGACCTACATCTTCAAAATCTTGTATAGCTATCCTATCAGTTTTATTCTCTTTTAAATGGGATAACATAAGACGACAATATCTCAGGCAAATCAAATTCACTGTCATTACAAGATAATGTAAAGCCTACTCCAATGGGGTTAGTCCAATATGCACGACCAATGAATTTAGTTAATTGATCTAACAGGCAAAATATTAATTGAAGAGATACAGAAGAAAAACTTATTACAAGGGTAGCAAGTAGGTTTTCAGCACTATAACCTCATGGGCCAACGTGATCCCAAAATAGCCATTGTATGGCAGCAATTTCTTATGATTATTAATTTGACCTAAGGGAAAGTCTCTTGCACATTAGCAATTCCCTTAGTCAAGTATTTCCCTTAATACCATACATATCTCATTATAATATCTATGGACCAGAGGAAAACCTTCTAAAGTCTAATAATATTTCAAACTCAAGTATTACCCTAAAATTGAAAAAAAAAGTGTAGCGTTAACTACAGAGAATGATGGGATTTTGTCTTGAAACAAGATAGGAAGCCTCTAACCTAAAACAATTACTTAAATTTAGCTACGTGTATAGCAGCACATCCCCTGCTGCACTGCTAAATATCAAAGCTACAGCTTCAATATCCTTTAAGTTGAAAATCAGCTTTGCAATCTCTAACACATTGTGTTTTACTAATGCTGATTGGCTGATAGTTTTAGACTAGAGAGGACAGATTTGTTGATTAATTACTCTGCAGCATTGCCATGTTAGGTTGGCTGAAGAGAAGCAGTAACAACATAATAACATGGTTTATTTTACTCTGTACATTTTTAATCAGCTGAAAGTTCAGAAAAAGTCTCAAACACAAAAAGCCTCTGTAAAAATCTTGAATTAAAGTTCAATCAAATACCACAACATGGGTAATTGACAAGGAGCAGTTATTTTAGCAGTAAGAGCTATTATGTGTTTGTGTGTGTATTAAACAGTTGTATTGTCAACTGGCATCATTTTCTTTCCTGCTGTATGGGTTATTCATATACTTTTGAAAATCTGAAGTTATTTACTAGCATTTGGGGGCATTTTTGCTGTAGTGAGGACCATGGGATACTGAGCTATTCAACTTAATCATCCAATTACTAACAAATAAAGTTACTTGTATGTATTTGATGGATTGGACCCAATTTCTAGAACATATACTTGCTTTTTACAAATGCCTTGGTAATGCGCACACAGGGTCCCAAAATAATTTCTAAGTGTTTTCAACACAATTTTCAACTAAGATTAGCTTGTTGTATTAGGAGCAAAAAAATAAAAACAAACAAAAAAACCCCCAACAACACACATGCTACAGACCCACTGTCTCCCAAATAGAACATAATGACTGTTACAGATTCAGCACATTTCTAATCTTAGTTAGATTGTTTGTGCAATTTAGGTTTTGTATTCTGTGGAAACCTAATTCCTCTTTCATTAGCTGAAGCAATTAAAGTACAGTCAGACTTAACACTTATCTTTTCATATTTCCTCCTTGTATGATTCATTTTGAGATAATTAAAATATTTTTTCAGTGAAGCTGTCACAGTGTTATGAAAAATGTTATGGGAATATAAATAAGAATTGTAAACATGTTATGAGGTTCTCCCTCCCCCTTTGTATGCAATAACTTGGTTGAAGATCAAGAGGGATTCCTGAGATGAATAAAGAACTGTGTCAGGAACAAAGAAGAAGAGATGTAGGCAGACATTTTACCTTACCTGAAAAGGAGGAAAAAAGGAATACATAAGCAGATAAAAGTAATGCATTATTTCCTCTCTCTGACTCTCCCTACAGTTGTATACATCTAGATCAGTATAGATATATATAGATGCAGACTAGTCAACAAGGAACACTGCATGTCCACTTACTGTATTAGCCTCTGTAATCTGCTGCCATTGAGAATGTATACCTGGATGTATTCCAGACAGGTGATCAGAATAGTGAATAGATCCAACATACATTAAGTCTTAAGGCTAAATCCTGCAAAATTGTTCATCCAAAACTCTCATTAACAATTTTACCTAGGTTAGATATTATCCATTGACCTTAACTTCATATTTCAATGATTCATCAATACTATCCCCTCATTTGAACAAAATACACAAAATTTACAAAATACACTGATGCTAATGGATTTCATCAATTTTATACACCTTATTGCCTATCTATTGATGCCACTGAGGAGCACTACTACAAAATAGCCCTTTTATGAGCAATTACTTGGTTCCACTCATGTCAGAATCCTAGGAAAATTAAAACTGGGTAAAAATTGTAGGTGTTTTATGCTCCCACCCTGCAAGTTCAGATGCCTAGGCAGGCAGCTGAATCCAGTTGAAGTCTCACTTAGTTGAATGACTTCCAGGACTGGAGCCTAAGTGTGAAGGATTTCACTTAAGTGGTTGTTGTGCCCATTTCCTATCCTTTTTGTCTCTGTATGAAAATATACTTAGGCTTCCTTTTTTCCTACTTCTGCAGATCAACTTTGTATGCCAATTTGTTTTATGTTGGAAACATATGCTCTCTGAATTAATTGGATTCAGCTGTCTGCCAAGGATATAGCTACACTGCTGTTAAGGGTGTGATTCTGGCATAGTCAGAAACCTGCACTAAAGTTGAGCTAGTACATGTAACAACAGTAGGAAAGACAACACCATGATTATCAGCTGAATATCAGCCTGGCCTGTACATGTTCCCTAGACAGTGCAAGTCCATTCGGAAATCCACACTACAATATCTTTACTGAAATTGTACATGTGCAGAATAATTAAAGCTAGCATGAGTATGCCTGTGCACACTACAGCCATACCTTTATTTTGTAGCATGTCCTGGAAAGATGCTTCTCATTATCTTGTGTAATGTAGCATTCCATGAATCACAACTTTCTTCTATACAACTCATCCTGAGCACTGAGTACTTTGATCACTAACATCTGATCACCCGTCTTCTATTCTTTCACCAGTTCTAATCTCATGCTTCCAATTGAAAGAAGGGCCCTCAAGGGTTATGTAGTCCAATCCCCTGCAAAAAAGCCAGATATACTATTCTATCCCTGTCAAATGCCTATCTAATCTACAGGAAGAAAATTCTACAGCTTTCTTAGGCACACATATTTCATTGTCCTACTGTTCTAATCATCCTAAATCCTTCCTAACTGGTATAACTAGTTCCCTTCTGGATTACAATCAGCAGAAATTCCCCAGTACTCTTCATGCCACCTGTGGCAGGCTAGTAGGGGGTGCTCCTGCACTGAGCCACCCAGCTCACTATGCCCAACCACCTTCCAGGCTCCAAGGATCTCCCTGGGGGTGCCCCACATGTGGCCAACCCCCTTCCTGGAGCACACCTGCTAATCTGGGGGTAGCGTTGCCACCACCCAGGGTCTGGCCTGATCCTGGCAATGTGCCCCCTGGGAAACACTGGCCTGGTAGCCCTCAAGGGTGGTCAACCCACTTCAAGAACTTGGGGTGATTTCCTCAGACTGAAGCACAAATAGTGGTCTCCCTTAGTCAGCTGAACCAAGCAAACCCCAAGGCATAATCTAGCCCCTCTACCAAAAAGTCTCCCACACTAGGTACAAAGGAACACTTGATTGGTTACAAGGAGTAGGTTTGGAATAGGGTACAGGGTAGAGCAGTATCAGAGAAATCCCATAGAGCAAACAGGGTGGCTGGGTAGCCTTTAGTCACACATCTGAGTTACTGCAAGCTATATATCTAATTAGACCTCAGGTAGCTTACTCACAAGTATCATCCAGAGGCAGATGGAGATTCCCTCTGGAGGCAGCCAGTTCATTGATCATGAGTTTCAAGAGAGAGAACAAGTTTCAGCTAGTCCAGCTCTTCTCTCCCTGAGTTTATCATGGCTACTACCCCTCCTCCTGGGCAGTCCTTAACTTATATAGGCCTTATGACATCATTTACCTGGTCCAATGGAGGCCAGCACCTTTTGACTGCCAGCCAACCAATTTGAAATGCATCACTGGTTGCTGGGTAGACTGGCAGGGTCTCTAGCCCCCTCCGAGTTAGGTTGGCATTGCTTAGAACAATAGGGAGCGTAAGCCCCTGACCCAAGTATGTGATGCCAGTCACATAGGCAGAGGGAGCAGGTTTCCCCACCTCCCTCAGGAATGTATCCAACTCAGATTACCTAAAGAGATGGGATGTCTGCCCTCTGCAGGGCCCATATTAACCAGATTGTCACAGAGATTTTTTGGGGGAAAGACAGAGGTGGCCTTCTACCACACCATCCACTATCCTCAGTGTGATGCCCTTTGAACTGGCACATACCAACATTCAGCTGGCATTTTGTTAAGGGCTAGTATGAAGTTGATAAAAAGCTCTGCCATATTGCAGATCACAGTGACAAAAAACTACCTTCTTTACTGACCTATGCACTGAACTACATTGATGTCAAGAGCAGTACCCGAAATTATCCACAAGTCTGCAACAGAACTGGAGCATTAAAATGATTGTCAGAGAGCAAGCCTCTCATATCTAAGCAACATCTCTCATGGTACAAAGGATGAAGAAATCTTTTTCACAGGCCTCAGAGAATGAATAAAACTTAACCGGCTAAACTACTCCACAGTCAATTTCATACAGGTGTCTGGTTAATACCAAAGAGTAAAACATTTTCCTCTTCCATCAGATGCTGCTATAGATCAGAAAAGTCACAAAAACCCGATTGAAAATGAAGATTCATGTACCCACACTAGTGGCCTGGATATGAATCCCTCTTCATACAACTAGTGTATGAACTAGGAACTCAAAACAGCTTGCAAGTGAAGATATAGTTATATCAAAATACTCACCTGATGTAGACACACCTTAGACATGTTTAATAAAAGTGCTTTTACTGGTATAGCTTATTTTTATTGGAAAACTGATATAAGCTATACTGACATAGTGCATATGCCAGTGTACCAACATTTGTCTGGTATAATCAAGTCTGTAGTATGGATGTGCCCATTTGAAAATATGGCATGAAAAAAATATATATGCTACTAACTGACATAACTATTCTAGCAAAGTAATAGGTACAGACCTGTCCTCTTACACTCACTCTGAAAGTCTAGGCTAAAGCCCACTGAAGAATGTGAATCCCATGGGAGTTCAGCAAGCCTCAGATCATATTCCACTTACCTGAAACCAACTGCCAATAGACTGCTCTAAAACAAGGCCATTTCAGGTGGGATTTTTTCCTGAAAGAAAGTTTAATTGTATGTCTGAGATTCAGCACTGAGACAGGTACAACTGGGCAACTGCAGGTTCTCCTGTGGTTCCTCTGGCTGTGCTTGCCTCTCTGTGGGTGGGGGGAGCTGCAGAGCAACCTCCCATGGCTACCCTACCCATCCCCAGCCCTATCCTAGTTCCAGCACTTAAAAAAAGAAAGAAAGGGAAAAAAAAGCCCCACACTCACTGGCTGCATCAGGAACTGTGGGAGTCCAGGAAGAGGCCCCCTGCACAGTCCCCACTCCCCGATTGCCCCCCACACACACACCCAGCCCTGGCAGTCTGGGAATAAAAACATTTTTTAAAAAGCCCCAAACTCACCAGCTCCAGCAGCAGGGATCAGGGACTCTGAGGGCTCATGACAGAGGTGCCCCCAGTTGGGGGCATCAAGGATCTCCACCCCTGCTGGGCATCTGTGTAGCAGCTGCCCCGTGGAGCAGGTGCAGCACAGCTCTGCAGGGTGCTGCATGGTGTCTAAGAGCTAGGACCACTGAGGCTGACTGCTGCCAGGCTCTGGCTGACAGGTGGAGCCACCCCAGCTCCCAGACAGCTTGTGGTGCCCTGCCAAGCTGAACTGCACCATGGGGCAGCTGCCATGAAGGTGCCAGGTGGAGGGGGGCAATCCCCACTGCCCCCCATTGCCCCTTGCTGCACGGGGGGGCTCTGCCACAAGCTCTCAAAGTCCCTGATCCCCACTGCTGCAGCCGGTAAGTGCAGGGATTTTTTTATTATTATTATTAAGTGGCCAGGATGCCTTGGGCCAGGCAGGGGGGCCATCAGGGTGGGGCCAGGAAGGGCTGGGAAGTGGGGAGACTGGGGAGTGGCAGCTGTGCTGGGGGGCTCTGCCACATGGCCCTACAGCCCCCACAGCCATTGCTACTGCCAGTGAGTATGTTTGGGGTTTTTCCCCCCGGACTGTTGGGGCAGGCAGGGGGTGTGATCGGGGCGTGGGGGCTGCACAGGGTGGGTTCTGTGAGGAGGCCCCACAGCCCCTGCTGCAGCCAGTGATTATGGGGCTTTTTTAAGTGCCAGAACTAAGCTGGTGCTGGGCTGGAGTTGGGGCTGGGAAGGGTAGCCATGGGGGCTTCTCCCACAACTCCCCCCACCCAGGGAAGCCATTTGAGAACCTGCCAAAGAAGCCATTTGAGAACCTGCAGCTGCCTGGCTGTGCCTGACTCCCTGGCTGATCCAAATCTCCAAATCTTTTCCAAATAGATTCAGAGGCTTTGGATTTGATTTGGATCTTGTAATGAGTCTCTGGATTAAATTTGGATTTGGAGATTCGGCTGCCAAATCAGGCCAAATCAAATTGGCAACCAAAGCTTTACACAGCCCTAATGGAAATGTAATTTAAAATACGGAGGAAATCTTACTGTTGAAATGTTTGGAATGTTTTTTCCAAAGGCAAAGTAAAGAGTTGAGTCACAAAACGCAACTTAAAGTTTCTGCTGCATGTGTTTTCTTTCTTTTCATGAGCCTTCTGGTGTGCTACACTGAATTTCAGAGACTGCTACTCCTCTAGAGCTTTTCTCTACTCTAAAAACAAAAAGATAAATGGGAGCTGTTCCCAATATAACTTTTTCCAAGTGAAAATAAAACTTGATAGCATCTCACTTGTCTCTGAAAGGCAATACCATGCAAAGACTACAGCAGCTCTGCAGAAAAGGACCTGGGGGTTACAGTGAAGAATAAGACAGTTATGAGCCAAAAAAGTTAATGGCATACTGGGCTGCAGTGGTAGATGTGTTGCCAGCAGATCAAGGGAAGTGATTATGCCCTTTATTCAGCACTAGTGGGGCCACATCTGGAGTACTATGCCCAGTTTTGGGCCCCCACTACAGAAAGGATGTGGACAAATTGAAGAGTGTTCAGTGGATGACAAAAATGATGAGGGGGTTGGGGCACATGTCTTAAGGAGAGACTAAGAGTACTGGGTTTATTTAGTCTGCCGAAGGGAAGAGTGAGGGGTAATATGATAGCAGCCTTTAACTACCAGAAGAGTGGTTCCAAAGACGATGGTTCCAAAGACGATGGAGCTAGACTGTTCTCAGTGGTGGCAGGTGAGAGAACAAGGAGAAAATGGTCTCAAGTTGCTGCAAGGGAAGTTTAGGTTGGATATTAGGAAAAAGTTTCTCACTAGGAGGATAGCAAAACACTGTAACAGGTTACCCAGAGAGGTGGTGGTGGAATATTCATCTTTGGGGGCTTTTAAGACTTGGCTAGACAAAGACTTGGCTGGGGCAGCAGTTTGCTTGGAGAACAGATATGGAGCACTAGCAGAGAGGAGGAGGAGTGCATTCCATTGGTGAAAGAGGCCAGGCCAGGAATTCCCAAGGTGGGGAGGATCGAGATCACTGCCACAAAGAGGAAGCAAAGGGTGGTGGTGGTTGGAGACTCCCTTCTGTGGGAGATGGAAGGATCCATCTGCCAGCCTGACCTGTTGTCCCAAGAGGTCCACTGCTTGCCTGGAGCCTGGATTTGAGATGACACAGAAAGATTACCAAGGGTCATCCAACCCTCTGACTACTACCCAGTGCTGCTTGTCCATGTGGGCACCAATGATACTGCCAAGGCTCTTGAGCAGATCAAGAGTGACTACCAGGCTCTAGGTGAAGGGGACAGGGGGACAGGTGACGTTCTCTTCGATCCTTCCAGTCAAGGGGAAGGGCTCGGGCAAGATCCTGATGTGCAGGAACAATAGCAAATAGGACAGGTCACCAACTTGGTTTAGCAGAGAACTCTTTGGTGAACTAAAACACAAAAAGAAAGCTTTCAAGAAGTGGAAGCTTAGACAGATAACTAGGGAGGAGTATAAGAATATTGCTTAGGCGTGGAGGGAGGAAATCAAGAAGGCCAAAGCACAATTGGAGTTGCAGCTAGAAAGGGACATGAAGGGTTTCTACAAGAATATTAGCAATGAGAGGAAAGCCAGGGAAAGTGTGTGTCCCTTACGGAATGGAGGAGGCCACCTAGTGACAGATGATAACAAAAAGGCTGAAGTACTCAATGCCTTTTACCTCAGTTTTCACAGCAAGGTCAGCTCCGAGATTGCTGTACCTGGCAGTTTCAGGAAAAGGTGAGAAGCCCTCAGCAGTACAAGAACAGGTTAGGGACTACTTAAAAAAGCTGGATGTGTATAAGTCCATGAGGCTAGATGGGATGCATCCAAGGGTGATGAGGGAATTGGCTGATATGATTGCAGAGCTGCTGGCTATTATCTTTGAAAATGCATGGTGATCTGGGGAGGTCCCAGATGACTGGAAAAGGGAAAACATAGTACTCATCTTTAAGAAAGTGAAGGAGGAGGATCCAGAAAATTACAGATGAGTCAGCCTCACCTCATTCCCCAGAAAAATCATGGAACAGGAATCCTCAAGGAATCCATTTCTAAGCAGTTGGATGAGAAGAAAACAATTAGGAACAGTTAGCATGGATTCACCAAAGGCAAGTCATTCATGACCAACGTGATTGCCTTCTATGATGAGATGACTGGCTCTGTAGATTTAGGGAAAGCAGTACACATGATATACCTTGACTTTAGCAAGGCTTTTGATACAGTCTCCAACAGCATTCTTGCAAGCAAGCTAAGGAAGTATGGGTTAAGTGAATGGACTGTAAGGTGGCTAGAAAGCTGGCTGGATCGTTGGGCTCAATGGGTAGTCAACAATGGCTCAATGTCTAGCTGGCAGCTGGTATCAAGTGGAATGCCTGAGGGGTCAGTCCTAGGGCCAGTTTTGTTCAATATCTTCATTAATGATCTGGAAGATGGGATGTATTGCATCCTATGCAAGTCTGAAGATGAAACCAAACTGGAGGGGATCATAGATACGCTGCAGGGTAGGCTTAGAATTCAAACTGACCTAAACAGATTGGAGGACTGGGCCAGAAGAAATCTCATGAGGTTCAACAAGGACAAGTGGAAAGCTCTGCACTTAAGATAGAAGAATCCCATGCACTTCTACAGGCTTGAGACCAACTGGCTAAGCAGAAGCTCACAGAAAAAACTGGGGGGGTTATGGTGGACAATAAGCTGAATGAGTCAAGAGTGTGCTTTTGTTACCAAGAAGGCCAATGGCATATGGGGCTGCATTAGTGTTGCCAGCAGATTGATATAAGTATTCTTCTCTATTCAGCACTGGTGAAGCCACAGCTGGAGTACTGTGTCCAGTTTCAGGGCCCCCCACTGCAGAAAGGATATGGACAAGTTGGAGAGAGTACAGCAGAGGGCAACAGAAATGGCAAGGGGGCTGGGGCACGTGTCTTCTGAGGAGAGGCTGAGGGTTATTTAGTCTGCAGAATTTGATAGCAAACTTTAACTGCCTCATGGGAAGACATCTTGTGGGAAGAGCACTCAGCCAAATTTGAAGGGTTGCAAAGCTTTCTCTCTTGCATGGATGAGCTCTAGCTGACTCAAGAAGATTATGGGCCAATGAGAGGTAAAACACTGCTGGACATTGTACTGGCAATAGAGGATGACCTAATCAGCGACCTAATGATCGAAAGGAAGCTGGATGAAGGTGACCATGAGCTGATCACCTTTACCATCTGCCATAAAGCTGGCAAGTCAGTCAGCAATATAGAAGTCCTTGAATTCAGGAAAGCTGACTTTGACAAGATCAGGAGGCTCATCAGTGAGGCCCTAAGGGACCATGACCCAAAGGGGAGGGGACTTCAGGATGAGTGGCTACTCCTCAAGGGAGCGATCCTGGATGCACAAGCAAAGTCTATCCCCTCTTGGAGGAAAGGCAGCAAAAGGGCACAGCAGCCCCCTTGGCTCTGCAAAGAACTAGCAGACCTCCTGCATCTAAAAAGAAACATCTACAAAGGATGGAGGACTGGATCCACCTCCAGGGAGGAATATTCTGCACTGATCTGGACCTGCAAGGAGCAAACCAGAAAAGCCAAGGCTGCAACTGAACTCCAACTAGCTACAAGTATCAAGAACAATAAGAAGTCCTTTTTCAGATATGTGAGAAGCCGAAGGAAAAGCAAAGGCAACATTGGACCCCTGCTAAACCAGATGGGACAACTGACGCCCAGGAAAAAGCCAACTTGCTAACTGGGTACTTTGCATCAGTTCTTCACCACTGCCCATTACAGTACGGGAAGTCCCGGGTGAGGGAGATTCCTTACCCTCCATCAATGCTGACCTTGAGAAGGAATACCTTGAGAGGCTGGATACCTTCAAGTCAGCCGGCCTTGACAGTTTACAACCCAGGGTACTCAAGGAGCTGGCAAGCATCATAGCTCAGCCCCTGGCATGGATCTTCAAGAAGTCTGGAAGAAGGCCAATGTGGTGCCTATATTGAAGAAAGGGAGGAAATTGGATCTGGCAAACTAGAGGCCCATCACCCTGACCTCTATCCCGGGGCAGGTCTTAGAAAAGATTATCAAAGAGGCCATTCTTAATGGACTGGCTTATGGTAACATCCTGAGGGATGGCCAGCATGGGTTTGCTGTGGGTAGGTCTTGCTTGACCAATCTTATTTCCTTTTATGACCAGGTAACCTATCACCTGGACAAGGGAGAAGAGATCGATGTCGTATATCCTGACTTTAAAAAAGCCTTCAATCCGGTATCCCATGATCACCACTTGACAAAACTGGCTAACTGCGACCTCGGGTCCACCACAATCTGCTGGCTGGGAAATTTGGCTCTGTGGTCAGACCCAGAGGATGGTAGTTGACAGAAGTCAATCATCATGGTGCCCTGTGACAAGTGGGGTCCCTCCAGGCTCTGTCCTTGGACCTATTTTGTTCAACATCTTCTTCATTAACAATGTAGACATTGGTATCAGAAGCGGACTGGCCAAGTTCGCCAATGATACCAAACTTTGGGATAAAGCATCCACACCTGAGGAGAGGCGGGCAATCCAGAGTGACTTTGATAGGCTCAGGAAATGGGAAGACAAGAACCTGATGGTGTTTAACACCAAAAAATGCAAAGTTCTCCACCTTGGGAGGAAAAACCTGCAGCATGCTTATAGGCTCAGCAGTGCTAGGCTGGCTAGCACTATGGATAAAAGAGACTTGGGGGTCATGACTGACCACAAGATGAACACGAGCCTTCAATGTGATGCTGTGGCTTCTAAAGCAAGCAAAACGCTGGCTTGCATCCATAGATGCTTCTTGAGCAAATCCCAGGACGTCATTCTCCCATTGTACTTGGCCTTGGTGAGGCCACAGCTGGAGTACTGAGTCCAGTTTTTGGGCTCCACAATTTTAAAAGGGTGTGGAAAAGCTTGAGAGAGTCCAGAGAAGAGCCACACACATGATCAGAGATCAGGGAAACAGACCTTATGACAGGAGGCTGACAGCTATGGGACTCTTTAGCCTGGAAAAGCACAGGCTCAGGGACAATCTGATGATCACCTATAGGTCTATAAGAGGTGTTCACCAGGATCTGGGGGAATGTCTGTTACTCCGGAGTGGCCCGAGGGATGACAAGGTTGAATGGTTATAAACTCCTGCAAGACAGTTTCAGGCTGAACATAAGGAAGAACTTCTTTACTGTCCAAGCCCCTAAGGTCTGGAATAGCCTGCCATCAGAAATGGTTCAAGCACCTACTTTGAGCACCTTCAAGAGAAATTTGGACATTTATCTTGCTGAGATCTTTGACCCCAGCTGACTTCCTGCCGCTGGGTTAGGGGGCTGGACTTGAAGATCTTCCGAGGTCCCTTCCAGCCCTAATGGCTATGAAATCTATGAAACTGTAACAGTAATATAAGATACATATATTCAATTAAATATTAAAAACACTTTTAAAACTCCAACATATGGTCCATGTTTTAAATATAATTGCAGTTATAACATATTAAGCTCTGATTATTGTAACTTTAGCTACTGTGAACAGTCTCACTGATATATGAGGACTACTTGCAGAGCATAAATTTAAATGCAAGCGTAACTCTTCATAAGATTAGACCCTGATTTTTTTTTTTAAGTGTTAAGATCATAATACATTCATTCCAATGTTTTGCTCCCATGTAAATTGAACTTACTTCAACAAGGCATTATCCATGTGGGTAAATCTGAAATTCCACAATTACTGAATTGGTATCATT
The DNA here is from genome assembly GCF_001723895.1 of Crocodylus porosus. NCBI lineage: Eukaryota > Metazoa > Chordata > Crocodylia > Crocodylidae > Crocodylus > Crocodylus porosus. The sequence goes on along the minus strand of NW_017728920.1, from coordinate 17,569,123 downwards.
GGGTGAACATTAAGAACTAATTTGATAATGATTTATGGATACATAGAAAAATTCAGTTTTTCCACTTATTTTCAACTTGTTTGAATGGGTGGTTTAATGTTTTTAAGCATGAAGAGCAGATCTTTCCATAAATCACATACAACTATGCACAGCCTCAGGGTAAACACTTACCTGCTCTCATAAGCTAAGCAGTAATAGTCCTAGTTCCTACTCAGTTGGGAGACCTCTAGGGAAACGTAAATGCTTGGATCTAAAGCAAAAATAGGAAATAGTACAAGTTCCCATCAATGTGGAGAGAATTTTCTTGAAGCCTGCTTAGAATGGCCTTGTGGAAAACTCAAAGGAAGACCCAATCTTTCCCAGTGTGTAGGAGTATTCTGAATGGGAGCTCTAATTCAAGCTCCTCTCTCTTTGGGAAACAGTTATATATAAGTTACATTCAGAAAAAAGACATAAGTAGCGGGCAACTGTCAATCTTCTGGATCACGGTGTACATGTAAGAGATCTAGTCAGATGCCTGATGAATCCATTTGTGGCTGATGAGCCCAAACTGAGAGTGAAACAGCTTGTTACAAGTTTCACAGATCCATCTGTTGTCTAAGCTGCAGTCCAAATTTACAGCATGCTACTTTCTTCTTTCTCGCTTTGCTTCCATCTTGTGGATCAAAGACATTTTGTGTTCAGCTGCAGCCAGTGCCAGAGATTCCTTTCAGATTGGCCAGGATGCTGCATGCTCCTCTCAGCTTTCTACACTGATATTGAATGACTTCATATCATTTTTGCACACATTGTGGTACCACCATAGAAAATGGGGTTATCCTCTAGAGCCATCTCAAACCTCACTATACAAAATATTCTTGGGGATACGGTCTTCTCGCATTTTCCTTCTCGCAACTTTTTCTTCTTGATAATGATTTCTAAGTGTGTCAATCCTGTGCACTTCAGTACCTCTGTGTTTGGTATTCTGTCTTCCTGCTTTATTTTCAGGATCTTACGCAGACATTTCATGTGGAAGCTGCTCAGTCTCTTGATATGCCTAGAATATGTAGTCCACTTTTCTGAACCATAAAACAGGGATGACAACACACAAGTCTTGCAGACTCATATCTTCACCTTATCTGATAGTTTGTTGTTATTCTATGCATGTTTCTGTAATAGCCTGAAATTCTTAGCCGCTTTTCCAATTCTGTTAGTCAGTTCAGCCTGAAGGTCAAGATCCCTGCTACAGAGTGATGTCAGTTACTGGTTCTTTCACCCCTTGATACATAATCACAGTCTTCTTAAGACTAATTACCATCCCAAAGCTTTTGCATGATTCAGAAAATCTGCCCAAGAGATTTTGTAGGAAAGATTCACTGGGCACATCGCCGCATGCAGTGGCAAAAATAGTAGCACCACAAATTTGTGCCACTACTTTTTGTTGCAGTGCATGTGTACTTTGATGTGGAGGAAATTGCCCCACTTCAGGGAAACTGCCCTTTTCCCCACTCCTCCCAGTTCCTGGCATGCTGAAGGAGCCAGGAAACAACTAAACGAGTGAAGACATTCTGGCCACCAGCCAGAGTATTGCCTGGGATGATCAAGTCTCCATGTCTACCACTGTATATCACTCTCTCATCTGTCTCCATGTCTGTGTCTCTCATGTGTGCCACACTGCTTTTTTCCATCGTGTTTTTGTTTGTTTGCTACTAAGATTGCCCAGTAGCAAAATTTTGCCCCTGTACTGCAAATTTGCAGCATGGGGCATGTTTTAAAGTTCTGAGAATAACCACACATGTCTGCAGATCTGGATGCAGCCACTGTGGAGAACCAAGGTTACCTTACCTGCAAACTGGAAAATTTCTCAGAATTCCAGTTTCACCTTGGTTGTTGCTCTAAACCTTTTGATGCCAAACAAACCTCTATCTAGTTGGGTTGGAAGATAAATGCCATCATTGCTGTCCTTGAATGCATGAAGAAGCAGGAATGAAAAGTAGATGTTAAAAGCATGGGGGCTAAGACCCACCTCTATTTCACCCTGTTGTTTAATGTCAAAGATGTTTGATTCTTTGTTTTCATATACTATAGTTGCCTTTGTACCTTTGAATGATGTTCAACTGTTTGGGGGAACAACCCAGTTTCTTCAGAACAGTAAAAAGGCCCTGTCTGTTAACTGTATCAAAGACTTTAAAATCAGATCAATGAAGGCTATCTATGTACAGTGGTATTCATTTTTCTCCTCACTTCTCTTGCAACTGCTTGACCAAAAATATCATACCAATGGAGCGTCCCAAGCAAAAACCTCATTGATTTTCAGAATAGATTCTTTCACCTAGAGATTGCAGCCAGGGAGCATGATGGAAGCAACAATTTTTCTGACTATAACAATACCATTAATTTAAAGTATTGTTTTCCAACAACAGAAAGTAGAGTGATCTTCTACTACTTTGAAAATAAAACTGAAGTGTTTCCATTGCATGTGGTTTTCAATCTGGGCTGGAGAAATGGCCATTTCACACTGACTTAAAGAGAGTGCACCAAAATTGCCCACCTCCAGAAGTCTTTGCTATGACAGGTGCAGCCCAGCCAGAAAGCCCTGTGGTACAGCAGGGAAAGAGTCAAGCAGAATGATGTCTCCCCACCAGGAGTTTCACCATGAGAGGAGCTTCTTGCTACCTTTATAGAAACACAAGCTAAACTTTTTCTACTTGTCAGCTGCCTCTCCTGGTCTAAACAACATGGATACTTATGGTCCCAACACACACCTAACTCCTAAACTGCATACTTTCCCCAATCACTAACCTGGAGCAAGCTCCCCTCCACAGAGACTGCACAGGCTTCAGGAACAGACTTCATGTAGAAGAGACTGTAGTGCCAAAATCTGTATGCTCTCTGTGGTGGACCAGCAGGGGGCACTCCTGCAACTGAGCCACCCACCCCACTGCGCTTGACCACCTACCAAGCTCTGAGTACCTCCCCGGGGGTGCCTTACATCTGGCCAACCCCCTTCCTGGAGCAGACCCACAAGCCTGGGGTCACTGCTGCCACCAGCCGGGGGTCTGAACTGTTTCCAGACCCTGTACCCCCTGGGGTACACAGGCATTGTAGTCCATGAGGGTACTTGACCAACTGTGAGAACTTGGGGTTCTTCCTTTAGCCTGAAACACAAAAAGTAGTCTCCCTTGGTCACCCAAGTCAAGGGAATGGAAAAGGCATGCCCAAACCCTCTCCTACTGAGTCCACTATGCTTGGTACAGTGGAGAACTTTATTGGTTACAGAGAGGAGACTTGGGGAAGGATACAGGATAAAGAGGTATCGCAGAATAACCTTAGAGCAAACAGTGTGGCTAAGCAGCCTTTGAACATGTATCTTCTTTACAGCAAGTTACATTTTTAGATAAGGTTCAGGTAAGTTACTCACAAGTATCATCCAGAGGCTGATTGAATTTTCCTTTGGATGCAGGCAATTCATTGTGTGTTCATGAGTTTCAAGATGCCTCCCCATCTCTCTACCAGTTGCCATGTGACCCTCACCATGGCTGCGCCACTCCCCCTAGGCAGTCTTAGCTTATATAGACCTTTTGACATCACCTTTCCAGGTCCTATCAGGGCAGGTGTTGTTTGAGGCCAACCAACTGATTCAAAAAGCATCACTGGTCACTATGTGAGAGACATAGGTTTGAGCTGCTGCCCCGATGCTATGAGGTCACTGGTAACACAATGGAGTGGTGGAGTTCCCCCCTCCCAGTTACTTGTAGCTCCTCACATTGGCAGGAGCAGATTCCCCCTCCCTCAGGAATGTCTCCAGCCCAGGTCACCGAGCTGACCAGCCAGTACCATGAAGAAGCCTAGGAAATACAGGTGTCACTTGGTTTGTCCTAAGTGGGAGGTGGAGAGAGGGGGATTCCTATACACTCTCCACCCTGGAAAGCTTTCTCATCTGCTCTTTTGGCACTATCTTTCTTTCCTTTAGATCCCAGAAAGGCTTTTCCTGGATCTGGCATTCCTGCTTAAGAAATGAAGGGATGAATGGCCACATTAAATACAAGGTCACAGCATGTACAACTTCAGATAGTACTTAGGTTCAATAAGGAAGAAATACATATAGAGTAGAGATGGCTGAAATGTTTTTGACTAATAGTAAGTTTGTTGTGACGAACAAAATTTCATTTGAACCAAAAATGCTGGTAAATTTGGGTCAAATTCAGCAAGCAGTTTTGTCTGAAAAAATGGGTGGGAAAATTTCAAATGTCAACATTGTCAGTCTGAAATTACATTTTTGTTTAAAATCTGACATAAATTAAAATTTAAAAAATGGTTAAGCAACATGGCTAAATACTCTAAACGCCAAATAAAACATTTCAATTGACCCAAATGGAATTTTTACTGGGTTTTTTTTGTGTAAGTGAGGTGAAAATGTGAGACTGTCATCCTTTCGGAACAAGGACCTTTCTCTAAGGTAGACCAAAGAAATAGCCTGTTGAGTACATAGAGATCTTTATTTCCTGCTAGCCTGAAGCTACGTAGAAAGGGAGGAAGGAGAATTACCACAGCCTACACGTGAAGTGTATACTCTGGTCCTTAGTTATCTGGAGCATTACTCTGTAGGCCCTAAAGTCTGAACAAGGGAGGAAACACACAGTCCTCACTGCTAAACCAACTAAACTATATGGGACAATTTCCCTAGAGAGATCCTCCCAGAAAAGACATATAATGAAATACAGATTTCCCTTGCTTTATGTGTGTTTTGTATATAAAAGACTCATGCCCCTGGTGGCTGGGAGGGCATGGGAGTGGCAGGAGCGCAGCGATGGTAAGTGGGGGAGCTCCTGCAGACACCACCAGTGCTGTCGGCAGTGGGAGGGAGGGGGTGGCAAGCACCAACCAAGGGTCGGCAACTACCCACAGCTGGCAGTGGCAGTAGGGACGGGTGCAGACATAGGGGGAGCACTGTCAGATTCAGGGGTGCGCGTGGACCTGCATGCATCCCCTACACATCACCCCTGGTTCTGTAGGTGCAAATCTGCTTTTATGCAATGACCGTTTTTATACCACAAATTTGGTATATGCAAGGTAAATTCATTTTTATGCAATCGGTGTGGTGGAAGCCCACAGTCAACTGCTTTGTGCGGTGTATTGTGGAAGTGACACACACCAAAATATAGTCTCTTGTGTGAATCTGCTCCTCCCTCATTGTCTGCAACATGTGTTTCTGTAGTTGCCATCCCCATTACAGTAACATTCACCACCACCCTGTGTTTGTGTGTACTGTGTGCTTTTGGCGAATACCAAAATTGTCTTGTAAAAGTGGTAGAAATGGGTCTCGGGGTCAGTACAGCCGAGGTCTTGTAATGTATCCCTATTTGTTCCATTGTAACATGGGTTCCTTTTATGGGAATTTGAGTTATGTGCCATTTTCCAGGAACGCATGTACAGCATAAGGCAAAGGAAACCTGTATTCAAATTTCAACAAGGAAAAAACAAAAAATTGTTTTTCTCCCAAAAAGCTTTATATCCATGAGTCCCCTGAATGTACCAGTAGCTCTACCTATATGGTCAGCACTAGCATCTGTATTACTTGATTAATAATTATAAAGTGAGTAACCAAATTATTGAAGATATTTAAAAACAGCAATGTACAAGGTAACCAACATAGATAAAATCACCTCAGTGCACAGAACCCACAAGGCCTTTTGTCCCACTTGCAGCCCAGATTAAACCTGGTTTTGCAGGCTTAATTGCTCCAGAAAGCTTTGTAAAGGATCTCTACATTGACTTCATTTTTAATATTAGGGAAATAATACTATAATTTAGACTTTCACTTTTACCTGAAATATGTAGGACATTCCTTATTCAGTTACAATGATTCCCAAAGTATGACTAACAAGTTCATATAAACCTCATGGTAAAATTGGACATTTTAAATGGTAAACATGTAGTAGTTATATTTTCTTACACTGAGGGCAGGGTTTTCAGATTTCCAATAAGACAGGGTTGAGAGTAAGTGAAGGAGAGATTTGGAAAAGAGTGCCTCTCTTTTTTCCTGCCAGAGCAAGAGAAGTCACACACCTCTGCTCTAGAGCACTGCTCCCCAAAAACTCCTTAGGTATGGAGATGTTTCATTCTTCACTCTTGTTTCACTGTATTTTAACCCTTTATTAAATAGAACAGATAGCAAGCATTTGAATTTAGAGGAGTTTCTTGGGGGGTGTCTACACGAACACCTACATGCCTCTTGCCCCGCCTCAAACCGCTTTAAGGGTTTGCAGCCTCCTGCCTGATTAACATCTGTTAATCTGGAAAATCAAGGTGTGGCGGGAGAGACAGGTGGGTGCCTTGTCCAGAAACAAGTGGGCAGGCCAGGATTGAGATCGGCCCTGGGATGCCTGCTTGTTACAGGCTCCATACAGGTTGAGTACATTGAGTATTTCCCTGTAACACAGAAGCCATCTCTCAAACCCCTTTGAGGCAGAGCAACAGGCACATGAGGGAACAAAAAAAATGTTTTCCGCACTGTAAACTTGCAGCTCAGGGAGAAAATTTAAAAAACTCAAGGTTTTTAAAAAAGCGGAGCAGGACGCAGTCCTGGACCATGCCATGAGGCAACTGGAGGCTGGGTCTTCCATACAGCTCTGGTGCTGAAACACACAACTGGCCAGGCTGCATGTTTCAGCACCAGGGCTCTGGTGCCAGTGAGTAAGGGGTTGGGGGGGGCTGGAGGAGGGAGG
>NW_017728920.1:17559994-17562133 GCF_001723895.1 Crocodylus porosus | reverse complement strand
AGTTTTAAAAAAACAAACAAAAAAACCCCGGCACTTACCTGCAGTCTGGCTGTGTCTGGCTGACTGATGCCCCACCCGCACAGTGCAAGGCAGGGTGACAGCTCCAGCGGCTACAGCCCGGACCCGGCTACCCCCCGCTGCCCTGTGCTGCCCTGGGGGACTGTTCCAGGAGGCCCTCCCACCCTTGCTTCTAAGGTAAGAAAAGGCTTTTTTTCCCCATTTTTTTTCTGTTTTTTTTCAGGGTTTGTTTTAAGTAATGGTGCCTGCGGTTGTGGAGGTAGCCTTGGGGGTTTGGAGGTGAAAGTTGGCGGGGGGTGAGGCTGAGTGGGGTAGCCATCGGAAGGGTTGCAGCAATTGGTGGGATGTGGACCTTGCAAGGGGGGTGGTAGCCCCTGTAGGGTCCATTTGGGCCCCACTGTGGGGCCACACCCCCTGTGTGGGGGCCGAATCCCCTGTTGGGGGGCTGAACCCCCATGGGGGGGCCGTACCCCTTATGTGGGGGCCTTTGCCCTGTGGGAGGGCAGCAAAATATGTATTCATGAATTCATGAAACATATATTTAGAGTTCACTTTATTGTTATGATAAGAGACTTGGTTTCACATTGTAAGATATATCAGTAAAACATTGTCCTTTTTTTTTTTATCAGGGATTTTTCAGTTTTCCAATAGGGAACACCAGAATTCCTGCTAGGGAGGCCAGTGGCAGGACCCTGCTTGCTCAGACCTGGCACCTTGGACCCGTCTGGCTGTGGCTGACCTCCTGGACAAATGGGGCTACAAGGACATGCTTTGACATTTCAAAGCAGGCAACAACACCCAGAACATCTTCTGGGTGATAGCTGCCCAGGTGGCCAGGCAGGGGGCACAAATGGCAGTAGTGCTGCACAAAGGCCAACCCTGCAACTGCAGTCCACTGGCAGCTGGCCCAGAGGGGCAGATGAGTCTACTAGCTGTGCAGTCCCCATCTGAATCTAGCAGGTGCACAGCAGGTCATAGCCAGGCAGCAACCCCCACTGCCAGACTGTTGCAGTGGGAAGAGGGTGCAGGGAACTCTCAGGGCTGCTTCAGCAGTCCATCTGGCACAAGGGGTTGTGTCCACAGGTACCAATTGGCTGGGCCCCAGAAGCTCCTGAGAGCTAGTAGCCCTGAGCTACTCTCCAGGGCAGCTTTTTATACTGCTGGGGACAACATAGATGCTGGTCCCAGGCTCTAGCTCCCCCTGACTGCACATCTGGGAGGAGCCAAGCAGGGTTATTTTGCCCCAAGTGGCACAATTTGCTCCACACCAAAGTGCATGTCCGAGCATGTGCGCTGAAGCAAAAAGCCCTGGCTCAAATTTGCACCACTTCTATTTGAGCTGCTGCAGGCGCATGTGCTTGCATGTGTGGACGCACTCTTGGAGTTCAAACATAGTTTGCATTTGGCTTGGGCAAAACTCTGTCTAATTGGAAGGATCTTGGGTTTCTGTCCTGAAAATGCTTCATTGTCACTGAAGGCAGTGTTAGGAGACTTTGTATTCCCTTAGGTTACAGATACTATCCGGTTTTGTGTCATTTGGGAAAAACTTTTAATTATGCTTAATCAGCTAACTTTACACAAATGAGTAATATTTGATAAGATGTGTTTGCTTCTACACTTGCAATTCCTCCCATGGTTATTCCTCTAAAGTCTATTTATAAAAATGCACGTTTTGCATTGTTTTAATCTGAAGCATCCAAAAGCCTTTCTGGAGGGTAGATATGAATCTTTATGAGCTAGTTATATCAAAGATGTATAATATAAGCTTTCATAAGCAGAGGGTTTACTTCAGCAGATGCTGTGAAGGAACTGCAGGAAACCGAGCTGCTAAATAGAAAGCAGTGATTAGAATAACTGGTAGGGAAGGGAGAGGAAAAGAGGGGATGGAGGTATGTTGAGAAAGGCAAGGTGGGTAGAATAGAGGAAAACAAAGCAGTTAACACTACATGTAAGAATGAATGAACACCAGTCTGACATCAATACCAGAAAGACAGAAAAGCCTGTGACAGATCACTTCAACATCTGGGCAGGCAAGTTTCTTTGAGTAGATGTGATATCTTTTATTAGACCAACTGAGTAGTCGGAAAAAAGTTCTTAGCAAGCTTTCAGGCACAATCACCC
>NW_017728920.1:17541290-17559304 GCF_001723895.1 Crocodylus porosus | reverse complement strand
AGTGGGGTGGGGGGCAAAGGTAAGTTAGGGAGACTCTACATTGGTAGTAATTCAAGGTGGAAAAGAGGCCTTGAAAAGGAAATAGCTGGAAATTAAGATAAAGTGCAGCAAAGTGGGGGGAGGAGAGAAAGTGGGGCAAGGAAAGTCTAAGAGGTCAGGACTGGCAGGTACCTGGTGAATCAGATGTCAGGCTGGTTGTAATGTGTTATAAATCCAATGTCTATATTGGTTCCATGATTTTTTTGTATCCAATAGATTTATGAAGTGAAGTTTGTAGGCTCATCTACGAAAGGTATTTTTCCAGTTCCCTTTGAAAATTAGAGCTGAAAGATCAGAAAGGGAGTGATTGCCCTGTGAGAAGTGTGCCCCCACAGGTAGTTGGGTATTCTTGTCTTTGACAGATTTCAGGTGTGTGTTCATTCTGGTGCACAGTTGTTGTTTGGTTTTTCCTACATATTTTCTGAGGGCATGTGGTGCACTTGGATGAGATCTATAACATTTCAGAAGGTGCAGGTGTAAGATCCAGGAATTCTGATGGTTTTGTTGTGGGGTGTAGTTACTGTGAGGGTGATGGAGATGTGTTGGCTGGTTTTACATTTCTTTTCCTGGCATGGTCTAGATCCATTAGGGGTAGTTTGGGTAATAGGGAGTTTGCTTCTGGTGATGAGGTTAGCGAAATTCAGTGCTTGTTTAAAAGCTAGGATAGGTGGTTCTAGAAAGATCTCTTAAAGAACTGGGTCTTTTTCTAGTATTGCTTGCATTTCTTTGAGGATTTTCCATGTACGTTCCAGGGAAGGGTTATATGTCATAACTAATGGTGTGCAATTTGTGGGGATTTTCTTTTTGTCCTGCAGCAAATCTTCACGTGGTATCTGGGAGGCTCTTTCAAAAGTGTGATATAGCTCTCTGGAGGAGTGTCCTTGTTAGCTGAAGGCCCTTTGAGATTTGTGAGGTCACAGGTATTCTCCTCAGTTTACATTTGGTGGGTGACTGCACCCAAAAATTTGCTAAGAACTTTTTTCCAACTACTCAGGTTGTCTAATAAAAGATTTCACATCTACTCAAAGAGGCTTACCTGCCTATGTCCTTAGGCCAACGTGCCTACAACTAAAAACCCTTCAACCTCTGGGCACAGGGGCGACATGTAGGGGATGCACACAGGTGCACATGCACCCCCTGAGCATAACAGTGCACCCCCTGAGTGTGACAGTGCACCCCCTACAAAAAGACACCACCAACACTCAGCAGCACCTGCAGGCAGTTGTCATTTGCCAACCCCCCCCTCCCCACCACCAAAACAACCAGTGGCATCTGCAAGCAGTCAGCCATCTTCACTGGCTGCCACCAATGCTACTGGTGGCATCAGCAAGTGGTTGCCAACTACTGGTCACTGCTCCCCACCCCACACCCCCCGACCACTGACAGTGCTGGTACTGTCTGCAGGCAGCTCCTGCTTACCACCGCCACGTTCCTGCCACTGCCGTGTCCCCCCAGCCACTGGGGGAACATGTCATTCATGTCTGGGGACATTCCATTGCTGACCTCAGAGGCAATATGTGCCGCTGCTGCTTGTCCCTGGGAAACTCCTGTGCACACTTGCTCTGGCACAGGACACATTGCCCCAGGTGGGGTAGGGCAGTCTGGGGTCAGCAGCTGGGCTGGCCCCAGAAGCCTTATCTGAGGTACGGAAGGCCTCTGGGGGCTGCAGCTGTGGCAACCCAGCAACACAGAGCCTGGCTAGTAACGGAAATGGGATTCTAGCCAGCCAGGCTCCGGTTTCCACTGATGCATGCTGCCATCACACGCAGCACCCTGCTTTTTTAAGGTGCAGGGTTGTTTTACACCAGGATGTTCTGGTGTAAAAAACAAACAAACTCCAGTGCTGCAAATGAGCAATGCGGCAAACATCTGCATGTGCAGTGTGTGCAGTATGTAGCGCCAAAGATGGGTCTGTGGCACTGCATACTGCGCATCTGTGTTCATCTGGACAGGCTTAGAATAGTTGTTCATAGACAACAACATTTAAAAAACAAACTTGAACAGGAAGCTGCAGAACAAGAAATCATCCACGGAATGGATTGTGTTAAGTATGATCTAAAAAGACCAGATTCTAATCCGATTACCTGGATTAGCTTTTATAACCCATATGTCCCTTAATGGGTTGACTGCTTTCTATTTAGCAGCTCAGCTTTCTGCAGTCTCTTCACAGCATCTAATGAAGCAAGAGCTCTGCTCATGCTACTCTCTGATTTAGTTAGTCCATAAAGGTGCAAATCTATCCTGCCTTCTGCTAACTAGCCCTCTAAGAGCAAGTCATCTTGCTTCTTCATTTGACTTATGCCCAAACCTGAAAGGCACATTGTGGCCAAAAACTTAATTGACCTCTCCCCCATCTACAGAGTTGATCTAATATAAATATCACCAAAATAAACTTTGCTGGTTTTTGTGAGAAATTCATGAATGTACTATTTCTGAGTGTAGAGCAGGGGTTGGCAACCCCGGCATGCGTGCTGAGCATGGATTTTCCTTGGCACGCACTGGGGCCGGGGAAGCAGCAGCTGTTTGCAGCCTCCTGGTTGCAACCAGCCCTAGCTCTGGCTAGCTGTTACCAGCTGGGAGCCCAGACTCCCAGCTGGTAACAGCTGGGATGCTGCAAGCCATGCTGGGAGCAGCCCAGGCACCAGCTATCAGCAGCTACCCAGAGCTGGGGCCAGCTGCAGCTGGGAAGTTACAAACAGCTGCTGCCTCCCTGCCCCTGGCCCCAGCCCCAATGGGCACAGTGCCAGCACCTGCTGCCTTCCTGGAGCCCAGGGCTAGGAGACACCTGGGGCCAGGGCCAGGGCCAGGGGTGGGAGCAAGAGAGAAGCAGCTGTTTGTAGCCTCCTGGTTGCAGCCAGTCCTGGCTCTGGGTAGCTTCTGATAGCCATGAAGCCCAGGCTACTCCCATGGAAGCCCTGCTGCAAGCAGCTGGGGCTCTGTGGCTATCAGGAGGTATCCAGAACCTGGGCCAGTTGCTCCCAGCTCTCCACTATCCTGCCACACTTCCCCTCCAGGCAGGGACAGCAGCAAGGGGCACAGCCCTGCACTGCTGCCCATGCTGCTCCTGTGCACACAGAAGTGTGGCAGGGCAGTGGGGAGCTCAGAGCAAGCAGCTTTCTATGCCCCACACTGTGCCCTGCCATGCTGAGTTCCAACGCTGCTTTGCAGAAGCAGCAAGGGGAGCGTTGCCGGTATGTGCTGACTCCCTGCAACCTGTGGCTGGGTCTGGGGCTGGGAGACAGCTGGGGCCAGGTCCAGGGTGGAGAGGCAGCAGATGTTTGCAGCTGGCCCAGGTTCTGGGTAGCTGCTGACAGCCACAGAGCCCGGGCTGGGGGACAGGGGCTTTAGGTGGGTGGCAAGGGGAGCAGGGGTTGGGGGCAAGGGCTTTGGGTGGGAGGCAAGGGTAATGAGCAGGGCTGGGGGGATGGGGGCTTTGAGTGGGAGGCAAGGGGCAGCAGGGGTGGGGGGCAAGGGGCATGTACTCCCTGCCCTCCTTTTGTTTTTATGGCATGCTGGCACTCTGGCACCTTCCAAGGTAAGCATTGTGGGGGGGTTTGGCACTCTGGTCAAAAAACTTTCCCTACCCCTGGTGTAGAGATTTGGTTTTGGCAGATATTCCATACAAGCTATGATTTTGTGCTTCTGCCATTCATATTGTTATATGTCCACCTAAATTTAAAAATATCTTTTAAAACTGTCAGTTTTCATGCAAGCCATTAGAAGAGATGGTCAGAATTTTAATTTGCTTCACTCTACATATTTTAATGTAAGAGTTAAGAAATTTTATTCTCAGTGTATGCACATTATTGAACATGCATTTAATAATAGAAAAGAAAACTATTCTCCTTGAGTTGTATGAAATAATTGATGTAGCAATCACTTTTGCCCTACAAAATAGATCTGGAATGTCTGTTTTATTCCTTGCCACACAGATTTTTGAAGGCCTTGGAATTATAACTGTATTTGAAAAACCACATGCCTGCCACAAGGTATTTGATTCTTTTCTAGGAAATGACAAGATAGTAGCAAATCCAACAGACAGTAAATACACCAGACATAAGCCACAAATGATTGCTTAGAAAATAAGGATGATGCAACAAGAGAACTAAGGCACCTTTCAAAGTTCGCAGTTACTTCCATCTGAATAGCAGGTTTTTTAAAAGGAACATATTAATTCAAGTTTAACTACTATTACAGAGGTCAAGCATGCTAAATTAATGTTATAGATATACCCAAAGAACCTTTGCCTCTCCTCCAACCTCAGAGACATTCAACCTCAGGACAAGTCTTCAGTATAAATGAGAATATCCTCACTGCCACTGACAGCTTTTAGGAGCTATTCCAAGAGCTGGGGATCATTGAAGGCCAGGATGTCCTGGAGATGCATCTATAGTTATGGGATGATGACAAAATGACTCTACCCAGCCAAGAACCCCCTCTCTTATATTAAGAGAACCCTCAAGTGTCTAGGGCTATGTATACATGGTAAACGTACTGTGCATGATGGTTGCCTCAAGCATACTGTATTGTTCTGGGCAAGCTGCCTCTTAAACTGGATGTAGGATCGCCAGATCCACATTGTGCCATGGCTGAGCTAATGAGCTTGGGAAAGACTGATTGGCATTATCATTCTATAGTGCTAATTAGCCCAGCTGAAGCACTGCACAGACATGGCTATGCTGCTTCTAGTTTAGAAACCAGTCCACCAGACAAGTACAGGGAACTGGCACAAGTACTGGGGGATGGTAAGCATAGGTATGGCCTCGATGGGCCAATTTTAAGTCTTGTTTTGCACCAGGAGAATGACGTGTATCAGACAATTCCCTAAAGTAATAAGATCTTAGGCAAAATTCAGAAGTGATACCTCAGGGGGTGCAAATTGTACGTCAGGGGGTACATCTACACATGAAATTAAGGTGAAGCAATGAACTCCAGAGCTGTTTAAGCCAAAGTAAACTACTCCTTAGCACAGCGTTTACATGTGTGCCCAGGACAACAGCAATTTGAGCCAGGGGGCAGCAGGCACAGGCTGGATGGGGACATAGTGGGCAGTCAGCCCTAGGCTCTGGGTGGCAGCATTGGGTAGTAGAGGGGCTGGCTGGGGCATAGGGGTGCAGAACCTGCAAAGCCATGTAACTAGGCAGCAACCAGGAATCTGGCTCCCGCCCAGTCATCATCTACATGTGCTTTTCAGTGCAGTTAATTACTCAACTGTAAAATAGTACTGTATCCAACAATACTATCTTATGGTGGAGTTAATGGGCATTTTTACATATGCAAGTCCTGCAGCACTGGGCGCTTTGAAAAGCGCCTGGCACTGTGATGCTTGCAGTTGTATAAGTGGCAAAATACGTGTCAGCACTGAGAAAATGGCAGCAGTACACTTTTGACACACAGAAGGTGCACTGCCACCATTTTCTGCGCACTGACATTCATTTGCCACTTATTCAACTGCACATGATGTAGCACAGTGCATGTCAGCTCCCATCTGGAACAGGCTCCATCTATTGAGTCTGCTCTGAAGCAGCAGATCTCTGCCGCATTGCAGGACCAAAAAGTATGTGTATAATTGCTGAATTCATTTACTGTGACCTAATACTGGTGCGCGTGCAGACAGTGACACTTTATTGTAGAGCTAATTAGTCTACTCCCCAGTAAAGCGCACATGTAGGTGCACCCAGTGAATGTGTAGATGTACCTTAGACAAAAAACTTAATAGACACTAAGGGAGTCTCACTTGGCAAAATGTATGTGCTGTGGGAACCATAAAACAGACTGGACTGGCCTCTAACCTCTCATTCTTCCTTAAGTAATTTCTCCAAAAGTGAAACTGAACCATATCAGTTTAGCCCATAGCTCTGGTACTTGCTCTAGGAACCAAAAGACAGCAGAAATAACATATTAACTTTAGCAGCACTTGCCTAGGTTGTTGTCATGTCACTACATTTTCTTCAAATTGAGTACTGTTTACAGACAAAAATGTATGTATTTTGCTTGGTGGAATAGCTCAAAGTGTAGATGGATATGTGTTTTCTCTGATAAAGGAAAACAGAACAGTATGTTATACCATTACACTACTGTAAGGTAATTGCTGGCTTAAATAGAAACACATTGATATTTGTATCTATCACAAAATATTTTAAATACATTTCCTGCACTTTGAATGGCATATATGAAACGTTAAATAACAGGTTCTGTTTTCACCAGCACCACTTGCCAAGAGCAGCCCAGCAACCCCATTACACAGGGGCCACTACTGCATTGCAGGCAGGCAGCAAATATACACAAATACAAATATGGACAGGAAATACAGAACAGCCCAGAGCCAATAGCAGCAGTCCTTCTATCCAGACAATGAATGTATAGGGGGTGCTCAGTAAGGAGGGGTTGTGTTCAGTGGGAAAAGGCAGAATTGAAGCAGTGGCCTGCTTCCCAACCAGCCCAGTTAATTTTAGACCACATATTCTATGTAACTTTATGCTGCTGTTAACTGATACTTAAAACACACTTAAAGTCTGGAGCTTGGTAATAACCCACTAAATGGTAAATATGTATTTTATAAATGATCCACTGGTTGCATGATACTTTTAACCTGCAACCTGTGTTTCATGCAAGTGTTGTGGAACACTAGAGTTGTCAAATCTGTCTCATAAAATTTAAATACCCTAAAGTAAATTCTGCATTTCTGTCTACTTTGTATGGCGCTGAGCTGACACAGTGGGCCACGTTTAAATGCTACTCTTCCTTTTCCTAATTTAAGAGCATCACTATTATGGCTACATAGTAAAATTCATATTGTGGTAAGTTATTCCATTATTACTCGTTATGTAGTTTTTTGCATTTTCTCCTTGATTATCTGTGCTGTGCACATAGGTGCAGGAAATTGGAACAGAAGGATCATTTGTCTAAACCAGAGTAATTTTCTCTATATTCATAAGAGATAATAGGAAGATATTGACTGGACCAGTGGGCTGCTGTCTACTCACAGCACATTACTCAGGATGGAAGCTGAAATCCATAGGTATCGTTGCAGTTTGTGTACCTGTCTTCTCAGTGGCTAGCTGTGGTGTAGCTGGGTCAACATGGTTTTCAGCAGTTGAGTACTGACCCTGGGTCCTGGCAAACCTGATTTCTATATACTATGGACAACAATTTTCTCTTATACTTATAAGTGATCATTTTTTATGAGGCCTAGGTTATGGGTAGTTTTAAAATGACCAAACAGGGAGCAGTAAAGACTAATAGCCCTTCACCCTACCTATAACCCTTCCACACCTCTCTATCCATTCTTTAAGTGGCAGTATTAGAGCTATCTGCGTTTTAGCTTCAGGTACTGGAGCCATTCAGTGGAGCAAGTGAATGGAGTGGGAGGATAAGAATGGGTAAAATAATGACCCGTAACCACTATACTTGCATGCAGATACACAGCACGCAGAGAAGCTGAGAGAGGAAACATGCTGGATTCCAAAAAGTGCTCCTTCAAGTTACTGCCCCCACAGAATAACAATGGATTCCTTGGAGGTTTGTGCATCTGAGAACGTCTCTAAGCCAGTGGTTTTCAACTTTTTTCATTTGAAAATTTTGAATGGAAGTGCAGACCCCTTTGAATTATAAGTATGTTATTCACAGACTTTTGATTAGTCATAGTCATTTTTCACAGACCCCTTGGGTGTAGTCTGCAGATCCCTTGGGGTCCAAAGACCATAGGTTGAAAACCACTGCTCTAAGCCACAATAATTCCCACTGCCATACGTGTGTGCCACCCATTTTCTGGATTGCCCTTAAAGGCACAGTCTAGCCCAGTGTGGGCAAAATTTTTGTCAGGTGTGCCACAAATTATGCATTACACTCTCCCTGAATGCCACTCCAGTCCCCTTCCCCTACTCAATCTGCTGCTCTGATTTCTGCCCCCTGCCTTAGCTGCCATGTGCTTCCCTCCCTTATCTGTTCAGTGCCCCACACAGAGACTGCCCATGCCATTTGCAGCTTACATGCTGGAGCTTGGCCACCCTGAACTAGTCCATGGTTACTTTTTGGTTTTATTTTCTTTAACAAGTTCTATCATTTTTTTTCTTCTTTGTATTCTCTTCCTCTTTCCTCATTTTGTTGTTATATATGATAATAAAATGTTCTTTCATGTGCTGCTCTGTACCTGATCTTCAGTCATTGGCTGCATCTAGCCTTCTAGGTTGGCATTTCTCACAGAAGCATACAAGTAAAAACAACCCCTCACCACATACCCTGACATGACTTGGAGGCAGCACCTACTGGCAAAGACACCAGAGCAAGGCCACCTGGCCTGGTGCATTCTGTACAAACTACCCCTCACCAAGAGAAACAGTCAACTCCAGTGGCAACTGCTGCATAGGGCCCTGGCCACAGGCAGTTTTGTCTGCCACTCAGACCCAGTGGTGTCAATGGCCTGCCTTTTTTTTGTGAGCAAGAGGCAGAGTAGACACTTCCACACTTTTCTAGACTTCCCTCAGCTACAGCTATTCTTTGTAGCCCTCGGCACCCTCTTTGGCATGCTGGACTTGGATTTCTCCAAGACTGTGTACATGTACTCTATTCTACACTGAGCAGCCAAGGGGAGCATGATCTGCCTAGGCAATTTGCTGCTGAGTTAGGTCAAGATAATGACTGTCACAGGGAGGAACAGAGGGGAAGACCCCAAAGAACCAGGGGGAGCCCTGGGGCCAGATACCCTCAGAGGAAAACAAAAGTAAAAAAAAGAAAACAAACTTCTTACCTGCAGCAGGATCCGCAGCAAAGCCAGAGATAGAGGTGGGACCCAATTTGGCTCATTAGCTGCATCTTTATACAGCTGCGGCCAGCTGATAATGTCAGCTGCACAAGCCGGCCAGCAGGGATAAAAGGAGCTGCTGGCAAGGAAGTAGGGGAGAGACCCACAGGAGCTTCAGCAGGGAAGTTTCTTCCGGAGCCCCTACAGGGGGAAAAAGTGCGGGAAGCTGCCTCTCCCAGCACGGGAGGATGCAGCAAAGCCCACCATGGGAAAGATGCTGCTGGCAGCAGTGCAGGGAGCAAGGGATCAGAGGCACCTCATTCAGACCAGAGACCTAGCTTAGAAGACCAGGAAGAGCAGGAGGAGCTTGACGCCAGGGGTTACTGCCAAGGAGCTGGAGGGGCCAGCAGATACCAAGATGCCAGACCAGGTGGGACTGTTGTGGGCTCCAGAAGGCTCAAGGAGGTGCCCCAGATGGGGGAAGAAGGGCATAAGCAGCGTGAGGGGCTGCAGAAGATGGGCCCCAGTGGCATAGAGCCACCCCGACGGGGGACGTGGGGGAGGCATACAGAGAAGGACCACCAAGGGTCGGGCAAACCCACAGGCTGGATGAAGAGTGAAGAGGATGCAGTAGCCTGCAGTCTAGCCCAGACCCAGTTTAGGGCCAACTAGGTGCCTTGGGTACCCAGGGCCTGGCATTGGTGGGTAGGCCAGGGGAGCAGGTGATAAGAAGGCAGAGATCCTCTCTTAATCTCTTTGTATTTCTTTGTTGTTTGTTTCCCACTATTGGAGGGGTCATGGTGCAAGGCATATGGAACCCGAGTGTTGTTTAAACCTGAAGGAGGTTTACAGTCTCAGGGGAGGCCAGGCAGCTGTGACGCGCGGTGGGTAGATTTAGGATTAGGCCAGGCAGGCCAATAAGACCATCTCTGCAAGTGTACGCAGAGCCTCAACAGTCGGGGAACTGGCCGAAGGACATCTGGAACCCATCAAGGCAGGGTGCAAGAGCAAGGTAGAGGGGAGGTGGAGCCTCACAGAAGATCACCAGATAGACATTCTGTAGTTGAGAGAACTCCGGTAGTTGGACACTGTAGCAGGGCACTAAGGTGCCTGCTATGGATAATGGTAATGTGGGCTTGGCTGCCACTCAATAGGGCAGCACAGGTGTGAGTTGCTAAAGCAACTGATTGTGTCAGCTGACTGGAAGGGGGCAGGGCCTGGCCTTTATAAACAGAGGAGGCTAAGGCCAGACCCAGTTCCCCTCTGGCAGCCTAAGGAGCAAGAGCTCTGCTAGAGCGAGCAGGGCAGTGTTGTGCACCAGTGTGCAGATACAGGGTGGAGATGACAGGGATGAGAGAAAGTTAGCCAGGTTGGCTTAAGATTTACGTTGTAGCCGAAGGGCTTTGAGTTTCTGTTTCGGGTTGTTGTGATTATTACACTGCAGGACTGGGTGAGGCTGTAGGGGTGGAGGAGGCCTCATCAGGAGCTCCCCAGTAAAGTGGGGGTGTTCCTGGCACCACTGAGGGTGCCGCGTTGTGGGGGTGTCCCTACCCCAGCCCAGTGTGGGCAGCTTCAGGAAGAGCTCGGTAGAGACAGCAGCCCAGTGGGGCGCAGACCCAGGAAGGCAGGTCTGAGAGTGGGGGGGGGGTCCCAACCCCAGCCCAGTGGGGCGATATTGGGATGGGCCTCAATTGGGAACCCCAATTTGGAAGTGCCCCAGTGGGGCATAGAACCGAGAAGGTGGGTCTGGGGGCCAGGTGAGGCTGAGGCCGCCTGAGCCCCAACCTTGGGAAGCCCAAGTCGGGCATCAAAGGCCCCAGTGCGGGCGGGCACGCGAGAGGTGCGATCACAGGCCCTAGTGCGGGCAGGAGCGCGAGAAGTGCAAGCATAGGAAGCCTGAGTCGGGCATAGAAGGCCCCAGTGCAGGCGGGCGCATGAGAGGCATGAGCACAGGCCCAAGTGCGGGCAAGGAGCACGAGGAGCACAAGCACAGGCCCCAGTGCGGGCGAGCACAGGAAGCACGAGGCACGGGCCTGAGCGCGAGTGACCACAGGACGTATGGGAGGCAGGCCCGAGTCGGGCACTGCCTGTAATTGAGAAGCCCCAAGAGGGGAGCAAGCCCATTGAGGCATAGGGACCGCGGGGAGCGTGAAGCACAGGCCTGAGGGCAAGTGACCGCGGGTCGTACAGGAGGCAGGCCCAAGTCGGGCACTGCCTGTGATTGAGAAGCCCTGAGAGGGGAGTAAGCCCATTGAGAAGCCTGGGCTGGGCAAAAAGGGGCGTAGTCTGAGAGACGCCCCAGGAGGGGGGCGCGTATATTGAGCAGGCCTGGGAGAGGGGGTGAGTATATCGACCAGGTCCCAGAATCGTGGTATAGCAAGACCAGCCCCGTGCCAAGAAAGGCAGGAAGGCAGCCTCCCATTAACAATATAAGATCAAAGATGTGGCGGGCGAGATAGAGGGTGCATTCAAGCCCCAGGTTGGCACGGTAGGCAAGGGCACTAGGGGAGGTCACGGCACCCCTAGGGACAGTCCTGCCACAGACAAACAACACTGGAACAAGATCCAAAGTAGTGGCAGGCAAGATTGGGGAATGACTACACTGGAGGGAGACACCCACTCAGTGGAACATCAGGGATGGACAGACGAACACCTCCAAACATGCGGGCCCGAGTGGCACGTGACCGGATGTTCGAGGCTAGACAGGCACAGACTGTAAAAGCACAGAAACTAGTTCATAGGGGCTGGCTCTGATAACACTCTCTGTGGCAGGCTCAAGATCACTGAACTGGCAGTGCTGTGCTCTGCCTATTTGACCTTGCCATGCCAGGATCTACTTGCCTGGCATGACTTGTTCTTATCTGAGGTGTTACCTGGAGATATAGTCCAGTGGTATCCCTTGGACCTCAGGTGGTGCTTCTTCTGTGGAGCTCCTCTTCCCCTACACCCTACCCCTTCCCACTCAGGCAGTACAAATTCAGTGATGAGTTGGTGCAAAGAGGGTGCTGTGTTGCTCCTGTGTTAAGGTCTTGCATGTCGGCTGCCTGCAAGAGTATAGCAATGGCTTCACAGGTGAACAAAATGGTAACTAAATGGTACTTTAAAACAAATTGTTGGGATGATGCAATGGGCAGGGCAATGATGCCCACTTCACCCATTGCTTTGTCTCAGCATCTGGGACTTCCTGAAATAGGATTCACCCAGTTCTCATGCAGTCCCACATTATGAGGGGCTCTGGGTTGAAACAGAGTGTTGGGCCAGCTAGTGCCTGACCATATACCAAGATGCCCTGTGGATCATTCCTCCACTTCCCTGCAACACCCACAGCTTAAATAACTCCCTGTTATGATCTATGACTATGCAGTCTCTCAGACAATATGAGTGGATTTAAAGGGGTCCCTTGTGGGTCTTTCCCCCTGTGGGCCTTGGCAGGATCCACCATGTGGCCCTCTCCCAACCTCAGCTGACCTGCAATGTCCTGCAGGCATTGCTGTAGCTGGGTGCTGGCAAAGTCATTCCTGAGCTTCCTGGGCTGTCAACCACTGTTCCCACATTGCCACTATGGATGCTTCTATCCAGACCCATGCTGGTCTAGGCATCATTGGGCTTGCTGGGGTTGCCTGCCCCATAGAGGGGGTCCAGTTCCCAGCGGGCATGCACTCCGACTCTCCCCAGCTGATATGTAGCCAGTTGGGCAAGCATCAGAGGGGTTCACATCAGCTTCGTTCTAGCCACTGGAGGTGGTGGGGAGGCTTCTGTTGCCCATGCCATTTGAATGTGGACCACTTTGTGTTTTGCTGGGCCACTGAGGGGGCACTCTGCAAAATGGAAGATGATCCTACATGTGTAACTTCACAAGGGTCACAGGGAAGGTGGTTTCAGTCTCTGTTGACATTGTTTTTCATTACTAACAAGCATTTCCACATACCTTTTTACTTTCACCATTTGTTGCTAATATTTTTATAATAAAGGTTTTTAAGTCAATTACTTAACTAATTAATTAATTAAATCAAGGAACACAGAATAGTTCAGGTAAGAGATATTAATGTACTTTGTTAGGTGGACTGTGGAGATGGAAGGTGAAAATTTTCGCACTCTCTTGACCCTTATTTTTTATTGTTATTTCATAGTTCACTGTCAATATTAATAAATGTCTTCACTATGATCCATCTCTTAGTTTAAAACTCCTTTTAAAGCTGGCAAAACCAGTGCTTAGATACACCACAAAAGAATAGGTAGATGGTTGATAAAATACCCATGACCATCTGGTACTACTAATCCAGGTCCAAAATTCCCTCATTTCAATGTAATTCTATGCATGAGCTGATGGCAGAATGTGGGGCTTAGTATTAACTTTAAAGGAAAACTAAAAAACATGTTATACCTGATCTCATCTTTAGCTGGCAGAGCCCTAAAAAGATCGGATATAGATTTTATAAAATTAGTTTATTAAGTTATTCTATAATATATTAATATTAATATTTTGGATGTTCACTTTCCTTATTTGCATTACTTACAGATGTAATATGGTGTTACCTATAGAGATGAGCTTTTTTTTTTTTTTTAGTACAAGTTATTGGCAGGTCACTCAGTATCAGTGCCTGAGGCTGCTCATAGTCTCAAACAACTTGGTACTAAGTTGACAGGATTTGGAAGTGTGTATAGCCACTGTGAAGAAAGAGGACATATGTTGCACATTTTCCAGCAATACTTTCTAGCTAACATAGATAGCTTTGTAGGATGTCATATACTATCTGTAGGTCAATAGGACTGTAGTACTTTGGGGTGAACCAGCCAGGGGTAACCCAAATATCTCAGATTTCAAAAAATCTGGATAAACACTGAACCTCAGAAAAAGGGACGAAGGAGGGAAAACAGGAAAAAAACCCCATAACCTCTAAAAAAAATTGTGTACTTTCTTATAAGGCTCAACTTTGCATATAATCATATAAATCAACCTTTTGTAATTCACATGTGACTAGTATGGTAATTGTAGCAGGGCACTGAAGTGCCTGCTACTTGTTGAGCAGTAAGTGAGGAGCCCAGCTGCGGGTTGCTAGGGTAACCGGTGAGAGTCAGCTGACTGGAAGGGGCCAGGGGCAGGGCCTGGCTCCCATATAACTCCCAGGCGGAAGCCAGGTAGGCAGTTCCCTGCTGGCTGCCAAAGGGGTAGGAACTCTGTCGGAGTAAGAACAGAGAAGAGACCTGAATGAATGAATGATGCAGTACTGGTGAGAGATTGAGAAACCCTGGAGTGGCTCAAATATTATTATAGTCAGATGGCTTAGGTTTATGTTATAGCCAAGGGGCTAGAGTTTTGTGTTGATGGTTTAAAACCCGAGGACCAGGTGAGGCTATAAGGAGATGGAGGAGGCCTCATAGGGGAGCCATGGCTGTGTGGAAACTCCAAAGAAGCCTTGGAGAGGGGGCCACGAGAAGCCCGAGCACTAGAGAGGATGCAGCTGCGAGATGAGGGCCGCAGAGAGCCCAAGCACCAGAGAGGGCGCAGCTGTGAGAGGAGGGCTGCAGAGACCCC
Source organism: Crocodylus porosus (assembly GCF_001723895.1). NCBI lineage: Eukaryota > Metazoa > Chordata > Crocodylia > Crocodylidae > Crocodylus > Crocodylus porosus. Next base: position 17,544,986 of record NW_017728920.1, on the reverse strand, counting down.
AAGCACCAGAGAGGGTGCAGAGAGTGAGATAGACCAAACAATGTCCAGTACATCTGCGAGGCTTGGTACAGGGGTGGTTGGAGCCACGCATAGCCCATAAGGCTGGGGTGTTCAGAGCCCCATTATAGAGGCAAGACGCGGGGTAGCTGGAGCACCATGACCAACAAGACGAGAGGCAGCCTCCCTTAAATATATTTTTGATCAAGATGTGGTGGGCGAGAATGAAGGGTGCCTTATAGGTGAATTGGACATGGTGAGGGGTGCTAGGGGAGAGCACAGCAACCTTAGGGGCCCCCGCCTGGTACAGTAATATATATAGTTTTAATTTACAGTAATATACAGTTTGTTTTCCAGAACTATACTACGTCAGCTACATACAGTAGAACAAACATGCAAATGACATTAGAGTGAAAAGAATATGGTACAATAAACAATGCTCCTGAAATTAAATAAACTTATCTGACAACCTTAAATAATTAAAAAGCAGAAAGTAGAGACTGTGTACTAGCATGCTGGTGGGCATACACCATGCAATGAAATCGAGCATTAGGTTTTGCCTGTGAATTTATGAATGCTAACACCACAGGATGTAATCGGGCTCAGTTGTTTATATGGAATACACCATATAAGCTTAAAATGTTACTATTATGCTTGACTGTCATCTTTGTCTGCAGTCAGGCAGAAGGTATGGCAGGATAACACTCTTTACATGTGCTCCAGGTTAATGGGGGGAAGGGCGTTTTATTTTGAGCACCTCTCTGGAGTTGCTGTAATTAAAGCGCTTGCTGCATCTTATGTATTCAGTGTCCTGCACTTCAAAATGGCAGCAGGGGTGCTTTAACTAAAGCTCATTTGACAAGCTTTAGTTAAAGCGCCCCACCACCATTTTGAAGAGCAGAGACATTGAATCCACATAATGCTGAGGCTGCTGGAGTAAGCTAATTAGCACACTCCAGCAGATTCAATTGCATCTGCTCCCACACATTCATAGAACACATTGGAGCAGGTGTCAGGCACATGTAAAGGTGCCCATGAAGACTGTGGAAGAAATCAAACTTCACATTGTGGTTGAATCAGAACTGACAGAGCCAGCCTTTCTTTATTTAGGGTTATACAGTGATCATAGGGAGATTTCCATACAGCAAGGGGAATCACCCACTTGTCTATTTCAAAGGAATCCTCAAACTCTATAAGTTTACAGTCATATTTATACTTAAGACAGAAAATAAAAATACAACCTTGGAGAGCAAATCCCTGGTCTGACACCCCCACAGACACACAGGCAGTTTACTTAAAGAAAAAGAAGCATTGTGCTTATAGGAACTGTTATCAGTTTCTGGTTCTCAGAGAGAAAAGAAAACTAACATCCATACACAGGGGAATATATTAAGAAATTCCTGCATGCCTTGTTTTTGTCTTAACTTAGCTGAAATAGGCAGTACCAGCACCTCTGGTCTCTTTTTTCTTAGTCAAGTTAGGGGCCTGGTTAAATTTATTTCCACACTCCCCTTTTGGGCCTCTTTGGCCCAACAAATTAGATATTTATAACCATTAGCCTTTCAGCTTCTAGTTCTTATTTCTCTTTACTTTCTGCTATTTCAACATACAAATTATATACTTCGTTTCTAGTTAATTGGCTATTCTGCATTTGCTTGGCAGCACAACTTAAGCAACATTGTATTAACATAAACACTAGGCATACTCCAAAAAAAAACAAAACAACAAACGATATCAACAAACTATGAATGACAGTACAGTCTACGGAACTGAAAATAGAGCTAAACCGAGAACTCAAATTCCAACTACCTGATTGATGCAATTTGGCGGCTGCTTTTCGAATAAGTTTACTTAAATCCTGGATTTCTTCTGAATTATCGGGAATATAAGTACAACATTCTTTACCTATTAAAGCACAGACTCCTCCTTTGCTGGCTAGTATTAATCTAACACAAGTCGGTTTTGCAACGTCATTTGCTTTATTTCCTTCCTTTCCATATTTATTTTATCAAAACCATTAGCAGTAGCATTGGCAATCTTTTCAAGAGATGCTTCAACCTTTTTTATCTAAGCCTGTGCCATAGCTGGGGAACATTATACTCCAAAACCTTTGATTTTTCCATAATTTTGTGAACATTGCAAATTCTTCCTTTAGGTAACTGAGATCTAATAGTAAAGGCAGGATACGCTGCAGAGACATGGCACGTTCCTCTCCAACCAGAAGGAACATTTTTATAAGCCTTATCTCCACATACAAAATAGTGACCAGCTAGTGTAGTAAACTCACTTGTATTACAGTTCATCATTTTTTAATAATAACCTGAAAATCCTTTGATTAATAACATAACAAAGAATACCAGTGTCCCAGGAACAGTTGATCCATGCACCTTGGGTATTAAATTCTGCTTCACATTTACTGACTCCTACTGCAACACAAGATCCATTACAGGTCCAACAAAACATTCCAGGGGTGGCATACGCTAATCATACATAGTCAGACCGGCTCTATCTTACATTCTGCCAGGTTTCATTTCCATTAAAATTTGAATAGTAAGGAGCTAACATGTGAGTTGCATTCAAGGGTAGTGGTATCATGGCTATCCCTCCAGTAGAATAGATGGGGACATGACTACATATCCAACAATAAGAGACATTTAAATCTATCCCAATTTGATTAACTAAAGACAAGAACACATTTTCATGAAAAGATCATCTTTGTTGGTGGGGAAGTATAGTTTGGTTTACAGAGTTTCTCATAACTGGAGAGTCAAGTTCATATAAGATGGTCCAAAAAGAAATACTGAGAACTACCCAAATCATGACTAACCAACTCCACCCTGGGAACCAGGAACTAGGTAGAGGCCTTTTTCCTTTCCCGGAGAGCATAGTGGTGTCGTTGGGGCACATTCTCTTTCCTTTGTAGTGGCAAATCCTCTTTGCCAGTAGGCATTTGGTCTTGAGCGCTACTGGTCTTGAGCGCTCCTGCTGGCAGGCGCTAGGCTCACTACCAGTCTGTGGAGGCTGATTACAAGATCGATATGGAGGAGACTCTGGGTCTAATGGGGCTGATGTTTTCTTACTGTGTGAAGCATGGATCTATGTCTGGAGTCCTTCACACTTTATTGCAGTGTTGGTGGTCAGGAATACCTGAAATGGGCCTTTCCAGCGAGATTCCAGCAATGACTTTTGTTGATGGACTTTTATATGGACTCAATCACCAGGCAGGATGGAATGGCATGGATCATCTGGTTCTTTGGGGACAACTGCCTGTACCTGTGAATGAAAAGCCTTAACACACTTCATTAGTGCCTTACAATAGTCCATAATAGTATCATCAAGTGAATGTATATTGCAAAGTGGGAGGCAACAGGTGGCGAGGCAGGGATCTGCATGGGTCTTTCCATTAGAATTTCATGTGGGCTAAGCCCAGTCTTTCGGTTGGCAGTAGATCTCATACTCATAAGGGCTATGGGAAGTGCATCTGGCCATTTTAGGTGAGTCTCAGCACAAATTTTGGCCATTGGCATTCCACTTGGCCCAAGGCCTGCAGATGGTATGGACAATGAAAGTTCTGTTGGAGCTTCAGGACTTTGCAGACTTCTTTCATTATCTGTCCAGTAAAATGAGTTCCTCTATCAGAGTTTAGGGATAAAGGAATACCAAACCTTGAAATAAAGTCTCTGAGCAACTTTTTGCTTA